>NC_056729.1:1372784732-1373014732 GCF_019279795.1 Protopterus annectens
ACCTAGTTCTAATGCACCCTTTTGTTGTGGACTCTGTACTTCAGCCCTCATTGAATTGTACTAAATTCCAAGTTTCATTTTTGGAAACTAATTGCAATTACCTTATCATTATGTTTGACTTGTTTTATCCCCAACAATCTAAATGAAAGGTCTTAATCATTTTGACTAGTGATGGACTGGCTCCTGCTAAGAGTTTCTTTTTATTGCCAGGCCATGTAATGTGTTTCCTCTGTCATAAAAATATGTCTGAACCTTCCATTTATGGCCAGTTATGCAGTGCGCTTTCTTTGGTATGATTTTTACATTGCATTTTCCAAATAATGTTTGTCCTTCCCTTTAGTTAGAGTTCATGTGAAGGCAACATGTTCACTCAAGGCACTAGTTTAAAGAATTGGAAAAATGTAGACTCTCTGCTGTCCTGTTCATTTACCCATGTAATAATAAAACAAACATTAAAGTGAAATTACTTTTTAAGTAACCATATATTAATGCTACTTTTCAAAAAGCACTTGCGTGGACCTTTTGCAAACTATGGAAGTCTTCCTTCTCTGCAGATAAACTTTTTGACCTCATGAGAACTATACATGATTTTTAAATAAATCTATTTTTTCAATGTGTTCTCCTTTCATCTCAGATTTGAGGTAGAACTGCCTCAGGGTCAGGGAGACAGCATTGCCAGAAACAATCTCCTAGTAAGAAGACAAGTACCAGAGCAACTCTGCAACAATGAAAAAACAGAAAGAATGCCTGGTATGTACCACATCTCTCAACTGTCCAGATTTTTCAGAATGTCCAGATTTTTGCCTCATATTTTTGATGTCTTCCTCAAAAAATGTGTGGCTTTCTGCGAAATCACTGGGATGATCTGAGGACTGAAGTCACTGTATAATGACATAGATTGGAGTTTCAGACTTCATATCCTTCAGAAAAATGTGTGATAACACAAACCCTGTTATTCTAGCATTTTTTTTAAGTTTATAACTGCAGTTTTTAAAATCTGTCCATATTTTTGGCCCTTTATTCCCCCATCATGTTAGGTTTTGTCCAGACTTCTTGTACTTAGAGATTGAGAATTATGGTAGGTACCAGTGGCGGCTGGTGACTTCAAATCAAAGGGGGGCTGCAGGAGACAGCTGAATGGGTTGGGCCAATTGGAAGAGGTGTGGCATACTAGAAAGGGGAGGAGCTATGCTCAAAACCACAAAAACTGTAACTTTAATTAAATACGCTGCCCTGGGTGCCAAACCGTCATTATGAGAGTCCAATCAAGAAAAAACAAAGTGTAGAAGAAAAAAAATATTTCAATGCATTGGCTGCAAAAGGTTGTGAGGCATGAAAAAATAAATTACTTTTTATATACATTACTGGAATGTCACTCAAGAACAACTATAAGAAAAACAAGCAGCACTCAACTCAAACCACTTCTCCTTGCACTGCAGTTCTAGTTATAATTTATATTCAGCTTTATTAAAGTACCAAGTTACATGCTGAAAGCAGCAATCTCTGTGATACCCCCACTTGTAAAAATGTTTCTTATCCAAAAAGAACTGCTGCCTGATAACAACTATCTACTTGTTTCATGAGAAAAACATGATCAAACTAAAAAATGTAAAGCAAACAAGAAACAAGCTCAAGATACATTGCTTAAAGGATTACTACACAGGTATGGACCAAACACAATAGATTGGCATTCTGTTTAGTTTACAGGTAAAGCCTGCAAAGATGACTGCAAGTCTCCAACAAATGTAATGAGCTTCTTAAAATAATGCAATCCTGTCCTTTATTACAAATACTGTCATATGCATTTCAATACCCAAGGCTTATACGTTATCTAGTTATGTAAGTATTCTTTGCATGGCAACAACAGAAAGGCTTTTAATGTTGGCAATTCTTTAATAGTATGCTTATTAAAGCTTACTTGCATCTTACAATCTCAGACAAGCTTACCTGATGGTCATTAAAGCATTGCTACATAAACACAGAGCAACATGCACTTTCTGAATAATAATAAGCATAAATCAACAGTATAAAAATATGACAGAAACCAAACATTCTGCAAAATCAAGGACAGGTGAAAAGCCACTGTAGTACTTGTGTCTACCTTGGATGGGGGGATACTCTGCACATTTACACTGCATAACTGCTCCTTGCCTTGCTTGGACACATCCAGAGTCACTACATGGAGAAGTGGGGTGCAATAAGTATGTCACAATCAATTTGAAATGTCTCTGGCTGACTGTGATGGTCCTGACACATTTATCATACCTCTCAACCTCAGAGCAAGAAATCTGGACAAAGCCATACATAGAAGTGGGACAAAGGCCCAAAACTAAGGACAATTGTTAAATATTGCTCTTATAAACATAGAAAGATAATAGAATAGTAGGTCTTGCATTAGTATGAATTTTCTGAAGGGTATGAAATCTGAAACTCAAATGTCTGTCATTATTTTCCAAATTCAGTCTTTAATGATTTGCCACTAATTTGCCAAAAAAACACAATTTTATGAAAAACGGACCAAAAATGTGATGCAAAAATATAAACTAGCCACACAATACAGCTGGGAACCTGGGAAAGTAAGGGGTCTGTGCTGAGGAAGAAGCAGGAAGTCTCTGAGCCTTTTCTTAGACTAAGAATAATCTTGGCTCTCCCAGTGGAAATGCTCCCTCATAGTATGCAGTGTTTCCCCAAAAGAATAGTCCTCAGGAGGAGAGGCTGAAGGAATGGATTCTTCAGCATAAGGGACACTTTTTATATTAGTACTGCTAACTTGAGCAGCTGACAAAATAAAAGAATCTACATGCATTTCTGAAATAAACGTAATCTATAACTCTGATTAGTACAGTTATTTATTAATTGTAAACCCTCCACATTTTCTTCCAAAACTGCCATTTTGCGGAGGGATTATTAGGGGAAGAGCAACATTTTGAGCCAAAATCAAGGACAGTTGAGAGGTTTGGATATGCCTAATTCTATAAAGCAATTTATTTGCACGTACCTCTCAACCTGTTAATGCAGGAAATCCGGACAAGGCGAAATATATTGGGAGAACATATAAACAGTACTAAAAATTTCTCTTGTATAAACTGAGACAGTTGATAGAATAACAGGTCTTGCTTTAGCATGCATTTTTCTGAAGGTTATGAAGTCTGAAACTCAGTGTCTGTCATTATTTACTGACTTAATTCCTAAATGATTTGCCAGAAAACTACAAATTTTATGAGGAACAAACCAAAAATAAGAATCAAAAATCTATTAATTCTGCAAAAATTCATTTGAGAGGTATAGTTCAGCTGGGGCTGTCTTTGAGTTTGCTGCCCTTCTCCCCCTCACAAAATCATGGTCGAATGTAGCCATTCCAATAAACCATTACTTGGCTATTTCACCCCATTTACCATAAACACTAATGTGCATACTGCTTTACTTCTGCGATGATTTGGACTTAATTTGAAAGTTTTATTTTGCATTCTACAGCACAAACACTAATAGATATCTGCTAAACAAAGCAATGCAGTCTCACAATGAAAACAGACTTAGCATTAAAATGTCTCTGCCCTTGAAATTCACATTCATTGAAACAGCATTGAAACCCACATTCAAAGAAAATACAATTTGCCAGTGGCAGATAAAGATTAACTTTGGGCTGTTTTCAAATCACAGGCCCCATGCACACGAAACATACACAAGCTGTTTGATACACCTTCCTGATTGTATTAAATTATATTCCTTGTACAATACAGTACAGTTTTAGAGGGTGTTTTAAATGTATTGTTTTGAACATTTTTCCAGTAAACAATGAAACAAAATGTATGCACCAATAATGACAGAACTGCCCAATTCAGAACATTTCCATCATAAAAGTCTACTCAAACTTCTACAGTCCACCAGTATCAGTAAATATGCACAATCTCTGAAGAAGTAAAAGTCATCTAAATAATTCCACATTAAAGAGATCTGTAACTAATGAAGAGGTTGCTGCTAGCAAAAATCTTTATATTTCATTGTTTCATCTACAAATAAAGTGCCTGTTACCATTGAGGAATAAATTGCCTATGTTACACTAAAAATGATAAGCTAGTAATATTGCAATAGGGAGTGGATGGCAAACTAATAACAGGTTCATAGTTACTAGGTATCTTCACCAAAAAGGACTGCAGCATCTACCCCCTTTGCAAAACAGTACAGTATCAGCAATACATCTACCTACTGTGGGAGTAGAACCCACAGCCTTCTGCATCAAAAGCATGTACACTACCTGTTGTGTTATTAACAATGCAAGCAGACTCAGCATAAGCAGCACTAAATGTTTGCTCCCCTGCAGGTCTCAGCTCCTTGTAAAATCTACTCAGCACTCAACTGTATCTCTGAACTTTGCAGCACAAGAAATCTGGAAAAAGCCAAAATTTATTGGGGGGGACAAAAGCCCAAAAACCAGGGGCCCATTTTAAACATTGCTTGTATAATGTTGGAAAGTTGCTAGAATAACATGTTGTTTTACCACCATACATTTCACTGCCAATACTTGAACCCAGGACCCTGTGCAAAACAGTCAGAGCAACACACCACTATGCCAAATCAGCTATTCTGTGAAAGAGAGGAAGACTGAAAGTTAAATGGCTACCATTTAGTGAATTCAGTTCTCACCATAGCTGTCAACGTCTTAGCACAAAACACCTGAACAAAGCCAATAATCAGGGAACACAGCCCCCAAACATATTCAGTGAATTCAGTTCTTACCATAGCTTTCAACCTTAGCACAAGAAACCTGGACAAAGCCAATAATGGGGGAATACAGTCCCAAAAATAGGGACACGGTTCAAATATCCATCTTATAAACTTAGAAAATTGCTAGAATAAAAGGTTTTGCTTTACTGTGTACTTTCTGAAGAATATGATGTCTGAAATCTAAATGCTTGTCATTTTTATTTATTTAACATTTGTTAACCAGGAAAGTCTGACTTGGAACAAAAGCCAATTTTCAGCGGAGGCCCAGGGAGAAACAATCCAGACAAATGTCTTTGTAAGATGGGTGGACACCAGAGCACCCAGAGGAAGCCCACAAAGCACAGCGAGGACATGCAGATTCCACACAAAAGGCACCCCAGCCAAGAATCAAACCAGAAAACCTGTAGCTGTTAGGCAACACTGCTACCACTGCACCACTGCACTACTGACTGCATAAAGACACAACAATACAGAAACCACAGATTTTATGAGGAGGATAACAGAAAAAACTATGAGGCAAAAATCTGCAAATTTTTAATAAATGGTGGTGGGTAGGGAATTCAGGCTCTTGCCACCTGGATTCAAGCCTGTGTATTCTCTACCCACCACCATATAGCAACTGGGGCATTACACACACACAGACACACACACACACACACACACACACACACACACACACACACACACACACCCTTGTCCTGCAGTTCCATACCTGAGAGCAAGTCCTTCCCATAACATTCATTCAGTAAGGTCTGTTGTAAAAAGCCCACAAGGCTCGTCCTAGTAAGGTCCTTTGTAAAACACCCATGAGGCTCATCCTAGCTCTTCCTGCGAGAGCAAGCAAGCTGGGTGCTACCCAGCCTGCGGACGTTGCAGTCTGATCCCCTTCCAGTCTATGCAGTTGTAACTGCATAGACTTCTGGGATATTGCTGTCTTCCTAATCTGGACTGCTGCTGAGACAGTCTGGATTCTGTGCACATGCTCCAGACTCGTTCACCAGCAGTCTGGATATCAGAAATGCTGCGCATGCGTAATGTTCCATGACTCACATTTTTTTTTAATTTTCTTTTCTGTTATGTTTTACAGCTAGGGGGGCTCCAGTCCTGCAGCCCAATAGCACGAGCCGCCCCTGGTAAGTACCTAGGTAAAGAAAGTGCATGTATATGTATATGGGGGTATTACAAGAGGTTTCAAATAATGGGTATTGCACCTTACTCAATTCTTAAAAAGGTTGCATTTCTGGAACTGCCCATCTGTCTTCAGATTTAGTAACTTCACTAACTACCATCACTAAGGAAAACAAAATATGTGGGCAAAATGAAAGACAAGTACAGATAAGGCATGTGTATAATGTAGCAAGAATCCACAAACTGTAAAGCACTACTCAATAAGCTCAATTTAATAAGGTGGAAACCGATAGTTTCAATTTATAAAAACCTGCAAAAGATTGATAGATAAGTAGAAAGTAGGCCATCCTGCTGAATCTGAGTGATGACTTGATGTATAAGATATCAAAGAGCTTGAATGCTCTAAACTTGCTGACAAACATGGCCAAGTGAAGAAAAGGACTAGTATGTTGTCTTGGGGGGAGTTATGTGAGATAGCTGAAGTACTAATGAATACCAGTGAGCAGAGGGGAAAAAGGTTATGTTAGATATCTGAACTATATTTAAATGACAATAAGAGTGGTGGAGGATGTAGTTATATATCTGAACTGCTGGTAAATGCCATTAACAATAAGGAGGGGTTATCATACTAGTTATCTGAACTGTTGATAAATTCCCTTAACCATGTAGGCTGGGTTATGTCATGCTATATATCTGAACTGCTGACAAATGCCATGAAGCATAGAGATTAATATGTCAGATATCTGAAGTGTTATTAAACGCCAGTGATTCTGAGAGGGTTATGTCAGATTTATAAACTGCTGTTGAGTGGCAGTAAGTAGGGGGTGTTATGTCAGATATTTGAACTGCTGGTGAATGCCAGTAAACATGTCAAACTAAAGGATATGAACAACATGTTTACTGACAGGTTTTAGGTTCGTGTACAGCCTACTTATGGAGTAGAGATGCACCTAAAATCACAATGGATACCTTTGATAAAGCATATAGAGAAATTAATATAAGGTACTTTTAAGGATTTTGCAACAAACAAGAAATACTAGAAAAAGATGATGGACATTTCTGAAATGCCAATGCTCCAATGCAATAAAAGTTTGACAAGCCTCAAATAAAAGAATCCAGAGCAAAGATCTAGATGTGTGTGCTGATAATAGTACCTAATACATGGAAGTATAAGAACGTAATTATTGATAAAATAGCCCTGGCCAAAATTTACAATCAAGGATGTCAGGCTCAATTTTTTTTGGGGGTGGGGGGGGTGACTTTTTGGTAAAGCTGGTTAAGGATCAGAATTTGTCATTGTGTGACTGCCTATTTCAAGTTACCAGATTTAAAAGAAGAAAGTATAATAAAACTAAGTAAATCAAATAAAAATAGAACACACAGGGAAACAGGACATGCTGAAGCACATACTGTAACAGACTACAAAAATAATACCAATATTTACTGATATGAAAGACTTTATTTTGATAACTATTTGTCAAAAAGAATCTGTCACATGATTCAAAGAATGCTATGGTTGGAGCTGACTCTACTTTCTGTAGTATGATTATTACTATAATTATTATTGTAATTCAGTTGGAAATTCATTTGGATCAAGATTATATTTAAATATGTTTACAAATGGAAGATGTTGTAAAATGAGCTGCCATTATTTCAAGCACCATTCCTGTAAAACCATAGCTAATAAACATGCAGATGAGCTACAACTTATTTTTAGATATTTAAGAGGTAATTATCCAATAATGGCCTCTTTTTATTTCAACAATGTTATTTAAATGTACCTTTGGTGTTTTGCTAATGTTAAATATGTAATTCCTCTGACACAGCTTTTAGAACTACAAGTCATTTGCTTAACAAACAGTTAAAGTTCATGTCATAGATGTCTGAGGTAGTATAAAATCATTTACAATGAATCCCAGGAATCATCCACATGAAGCATTACTCTAGTACATGTCAAGCTCCCTGAATTACTGTGTAATTTCATCTGAATAGAGACAAATTTCTATGTATTTCATACACTGACTGCACTAAATTACTGAATGCAGTGGCCGTCTCTGCTGATACTGTTGCTTTAAGAATCAGAAAGACACAATGTTACTCATAACTAATAGGATAAGATAGTATTGCTGCCACTTTACAGCTCCTGGGTAAGTAAGGAAATCAGGAAAGGTAAATACTTCAAACTGCTTCAGTTCTTTTTTAACAGGGAGTACCTTCTATCTCTTCATCTTGATCAGAATAACAGAGGATGAGTACACAAAGACTGCCCATGAATGACAAGAAAAAAAGATTGGCGGAAAAGCATAGTTACTTCTTTCCAATACAACTGAAACATAAAATTACATTTTTTTATACATTTTTAAGCAATTCGAGGGATACTGTTTTAATTTATAGAATGCCCTTAGCATTTAAGAGTACACCCCTCCTTTCCACTACTACCATAACATATTGCTGTATGCCCTAACCGTGTTGATGACAAAAGCTTAGGGAAAACCTCAGCATTTAAAAATATACCATGTCATGGCTGAGTGCTGGCAGAATTAATGCTGTCTGAATAGTAAATAAGATACCAAAAACTGTAATTATTCTATATATATATATATATATAGAGAGAGAGAGAGAGAGAGAGAGTTAGCTGCATGAAACAGTATTCATGTCTCATACTGATGACAAAACATAACCAAAGAAAACTAGTGTAGGTCCACTTCCTATACCCTCCAATCACATGTTCCTAGCATGTGGCTGAAAGACCTGAGATTAGCCTTTGCACCTCCACTATTGAAAAAAGCATTACCTTGCAAAGTGTTTATGAAAGACACTGTTTCAGTGTTAAGGTACATCATGTTAGCTGACCTAATACCCCATGACTTACAATGCTTCTGCTACATCATTTGTAAACTATATGGAGCACACATGTGACAAATGTATCCCATGTGCACATAATATTGTTATCCCATGTTAAACAACCTAAATGGACATAATGTTGGACACCTTGCTTTATAATCAGAATCAAAAAGTCGGCATTGTTCTCATATGATGTGGTCTTTTCATGAATGGTCAGCTTGTTTTAACTCATCAGCATTCCTAGATATCTATAAATGTTAACCTTCCTGTTTTATTTGACCGTAAGGTAAATTCACAAGCAGCTATGACTGTAACGCTTCATAAAAAATATTAAACAAAAGAATTATTATTCGTTTAATCCATTGAAATTACCCCTTCTTCTATACCATGGAGGAGGTGTACTTATGCTTTTTTTCCATAAATAGACATACTTAAACTAAATGTGTTATGCTAATTGTATCATGCATTTCAAAGTTGTATCTAGTCTCTCAGAATTCACATTTTGCTAAAGAACCATCTCTACCTGTAGGTGGATGGATATTAGAGATAGTCTGGCTTACTTAGTAGACCTCTGCTAAGAAATGTCATTTTGCATAAAAGTCCACATGTTAAGATGCATTAAAATAACTTACATTTCCGTTTTTAAATATACATCAACATATATATTGCCTCTCTATACTGCAACTAAAAATGTTTCCGATCTTCACTTAAAGATAGTAATGATAATAAAAATAATAATAAATCAGTAAATACAAGCCATGAACAAATGTCACTACTAGGCTGACATTTTATGGTAATAGTTTCTCAGCATGCTAATGAGTGCATAAGTATGTGTCAAGCACACTGTAGTTGTATTTAAGAAATTTGGTGCTCCTTTTTTACATGGACAAGTATATTGTGTTAGCAATGCAAAATGGTTCATAAGGCTGCTCCAAATTTTTTGTCAGGTGCTTTCCTCTACAACTGCTCATGGTAAGGTGTTTATGTAGTCAAGTGATTAAGTAGCATGGCCACTGCTGGCAGTAATCAACATGGCCAAAAGGTTGTGGTCATCCATCAATGAAGAGCTAAGTGCTGGGGAGTTTGGTGATAAGGTAGTGTTAGGGTATGTTTGTATGAGAGTGTACGTGAGGGGCTGCATATCCCTTAAACATAACAGGGATGGAGGACACTAATCTGCAGCGATAACTCTGAACACATGGATTGTGAAAAATGCTAAACTCCAGGGATACACTATAGTGGCATGCCTTAGTTACATTTATTAACAATAAAAAAAAAACATGGTGCAGGGAATCACTAGGCACTAGAGATAAGTAGAGTGCCTTAAAAGGCACTAAAATAGATCCCAACCCTGGATCCTCCCATCTCCTGCAGAGAATTGTAATCCTTTGTGCCACTGCTAGACCCCACAGATATTAATTTAAAAATATAAGTGAAAAAATACATCAGGTACAAAGGTAGGGTTGATCCCTGTAGTCTTGGTACTCGAAACCCTAGCATTAACCTACAGCACTAACTGATAAGGCAGTACAGCACGGCTTTTCTTAATATATATTGAGGATTTTAGGCATTATGCAAGCATGAAGGACAGGGAATGATAAGCATATACCTCTTAACCTTGTAGTGCAGGACATCAGAACAAAAAAAATAATGGTGAGACAGTATCATGGAAGGATTTGAAATATTTATCCTACAAAGGTAGAAAATTGCTAGGGTAACAGCTTTTCCCTCACATGCATTTACTGAAGGATATGAACTGTGAAACTTGAATTTCTGGCATCAAGGACTGAGTGTAATCATCCATGAATTAGCAGAGCAGGAAAAAAGCAGACATTGTGGCTGCCTCAACAACAGAGACAGGTATAAGATATGTGGTGCATGCATGTATGTGTGTCTGTTTTACTGTATGTTTGTATGTGGGGAGAGGAAGTGAAGCAGGCTACCTGCACTTACACGATGCAGCCAGCACTGTTACCTCCCGCAGGAAAGTCCTGATCTGCACTGCAGTGGTTAACAGATGTTCAGAGATATGCAAATTAGGAATCCCCAGGATAAACTTGCTTCTTCAATGGATCAGATAAGATGGAATTTTGTTCTGGTGGTTGTAATGCATTCATCTTACTAATGCCATCAAGTCTCATCATATCTGTTGTGTGCCAGTTGTTGCTCTCCAGATCGTCCTTCAAAAGAGACCAGTTCTAAGGGCTATTAAATGGTCAGTGAAAATAAAGAAACAGATGCACAGATGGACCAAGTTCATAAATAAGCAAATCTCCAAATTATTATTTTAATTTGCAGTGTCTACAAATGCACAGATAAGAAATGGAATTAGCACCTTGAAAATGTTATATCTTCAAATATTAAATTTATCAGACATTTCTATCCAACCTCCATAGCCTTCAAAAGACGCAGTTTCAAAGGCATGCTGAAGCCCTGGTGCAAGTTATCGAATCAGAACTGACATCATGTCAGGGTAAATTCAAAAGTTTTTATGAAAAAATAGCATGTAGAATATTTTCAGTTACAGTTTTTTCTAAATGCCACTGTGGAATTCCTGATTTAATAAAAGAATACTGTACTGTTCCATAAACATTAGTTTTTCTGCCCTTGTTCTTATTTTTTTCTTTTGTTCTTTCTACTGAAAATTGCAAGATTGCCTTGCAAAGATACATTATTTAAACCTTTCTAGAAGATTATAAAACTATAGCAACATATAACAGAAGATAGCTGTTACATTTTATAAAAACCTAGTTATCAGGATTATCCTCAAATATGGTTATTATTATTATAAGAATTCATATTTTTATTTCTATAGAGGACAAGAACAGTAGAAAGTTAAACTGGTAAAATCAGACAATGTCATTCCATTCATTGAAAAGTACTAGGCTAACTGTTCATGTGAGCTATTTTAAGCCTAGCAAGTTATCCCACATAAAACTCCAACCTTGCACCTTGTGTTTGTAAGGTAAATACTTTAAGCGTTATTCCATCCTTCCTACCTGCATGTTATAGAAATATGACATACAGATTTCACATCAAGGTCACTACTATTTCTGTTCGAATCATCATTATTATTGTGCCAATAAACCTAATTAACAAGAAAAAAGAACAAAGAACACACATTTGTTTCTGCTAAAATGTAATTCCACACACATAAAAGTAAAATGAAAAAAATAGTGCTGGAAAAATATTCATTTTTGGGATAACATGGTAGCCTTACTGTCATTATCACACTATGTTTATGGCTTTACTATACTGCTATTATATAATTACTTGAGCTTATCTCAAACCTGCACTTAACCTGCACTTAAAGATTGATTAAAAAAAAGTTGAAGGTATATCCTAACAGCTATATTTATGAAATATAAATATTATTAATAAGCCACTAATTGTATTGCACATTACAGAAAATACTTATTTTACATTTGTTCTCTTTATTTTTTTCACAGATTAATTCAGGAAAACTTAAGAAGAATAAAACAGGTCTTCTCAAGGTATCCTGGGTGTGATTAGAATTGAAGGTTGCTTGCTTCATCACTGTCTACCCTTCAGCAGAGTGTTTGGTTTACAGCCTGGCCAGAACCATGTAATCTTCTGAAGATGTGAGAGTGTCGGTTTAAGACCTACACCATATTTTATCTAATTCCATTTATTTTCTTTTATTTGGTTTCTAAATAATCTTAATTTCCTCTGATTATAGCAAGCAATCAAGTAACCAAATTCTAAAAACAGATCTTGGCCATGATACAATTCTTCCCTAGTAACTCGAGAAACTTTGCAGCCCTCTATACCATGTTTCAAGTACACCACCTGCTAAAAAGAATGCAATGCCATCAGGAAGCTTTATTTTGCTCAGCTCTACTTCATTCTTCCATATATTTATTCATTTTCTTTAATAGATGTCCCTTATGTTTGGAAAAATCCACACTACTGGGATGAAATACTTATTTTTAGGACATTTTATAGCCTTCATAGTGACCTATTTTCAGTATCATTCTATGGAAGTTAGGCAATTTATTTTATTTATTTATTTTGTTTATTTTACATTTGTTGACCGGGATAGTCCAACTGGATACATGTCCATTTTCAGCGGAGCCCCGGCGAGAAAAGCTCCAAAGGTGGTTACATATGCAATTATCACAATGTACAGATACAACTAGAGTCATAAAAACATTGTACAAATAAAACACACTTTACAGTTACAGTAAGGAATCTAAGAACAAATGTAGACAGTAATTTGGCCTTTGACTAACCTGTGGCCAAGGCAGTAACAAAATCATTCTGTGTCACCCAGCTTATGAGTAAGGCCATAGTTTTCTGGTGCAAGAAAATCATAGTGCCACTTTATTTGGCCCTTATCAGACCCATCATTTGGTATAATGCCCCCTTTTGCATGTACCTGACCAGAAATATGCAACAGTTGAAATGCCTGCAAAGGTGTCTTACCAGGAGAATCCAGAGTATAAACACATTGTCTTGTACAGATCACCTTAAAGCCATATCTCTATACCCTGTCTCCTAAAGGTTACCAAGAGGAAATTCATACCTGGCATTGAGAGATCCAGCTCTGATGGATATTTTGCATATCCACAAATTGAATAGCATCAGAACACTAGATCCAAGGATCTAAATTTTTTTTGTGGCATAAATAAGACATTTGGTGAGACAAATGTGTATCTCAAAGGATTCTGATGTTCTGGAAAAGGCTCCTCATCCATGATAAGTAAAGTCCATTCCTCACCCTATTGAAGCATAACCATGACCAATGGATGGGGAAGTAGAAATTCACCCAAGTTTTCCACCCATGTCTGTGATAGACAGAGGCAGACAGTAATGCCCAAATTAAACTACCCCCCCCCCCACACACACACACATAATCTCGAGATATTCCCTAACTAATATACCCTCTCCTAAAATGCCCATGATACACAGGGACACAACTGAGTTGGATTGCATAGCTGGGCGTATAAAGGCCCTGGTGGTCATTAGCCTAGTACATAATTATGAAGCTGTGAACCTGTAAGGTTTTATGACTGTGCTTAGAATAAATGGCTATTTGAATTCATACTTGCATATGGAGGATTTGAATTTATTTCCGAGTTCTCTGTTGATTTTTTGAGCTCTCTACTACATGATTGAGTATTTTAAGTTTGCTCTTATGGTCCATGAGTTTCTTCCTCTTATTGTATAGTTCATTTATACTAGGGGTCCACCACTGGGGATTAATCCTGAACTTGGTACTGTACTTGTGTGTTAGGGGACCAATATCTTGACTCATGCTTTAAGGTGGGCATAGAAATAGTTTGCATGAGATGGAGTCATCGAGGTGAGGAGAGTGCATAAGTTACATTAGGTCATCAGTTAACTCCAATATGTTTTCCTTAGAGTAGCCTCTAAAGACAGACAGGCTTTGTGGCAAACTGGGTTTTACCCTGATAGTGATTGCTAGTGAACAGTGGTTAGATCTGGCCAGTGACAAGGTAATCAAAGATGGTGAATATAAGGGGTTATATTGCTGATAACCAAATGCAATATTTTTGATCCACTAGTTGAGTCTTGTACAAGCTGATCTAACGGGTTGGCACTAGTGAAATGCTTGAATCTTTCTACAAGTGTCCCAACAGAAAAGTGTTAGGTTCACTAGGGAGGGACATCAGTTTTTTTTGGATGTGCATTGAGGGCTGCAGGTGACATGGAGAGTGTGTGGCAGTTGGCTATGCTGGGGTACAGAGTTTTACTAACTGTATGAAGAATACACATGTGTTCAAGGTCATTGCTCTGCCGTATGAGTCTGGGTTTGAACTGGATTTTAGGAATACAGACATACTCTAACTAATAATGCCATCATATTTGGTTTTGGGTCCACAAGAATAATAGGTGTTGAAACCCTGCATTGCGGGGTGCTGTTACTATTCTGAAGCCATGTTTTAATAACTTCACAGATGTCTACTTTTTCTAGAGTTTGGTATACCCATATGAAATTCAATGTCTTGTTTAGGGCACTGAATACCTTTATATATCCTGATTTTGGGTGGTTTCTGGAGACTGACCTTGCCTAACAAGGCACTATGAGAGAAGCCAAGTTCAGGCAATCCCTAACAAAGGAGCTAGGGTTGTCAATTAACTTATCACAGTCTGGTAGAAATTTGGACCCTCTTAGAATGACATCCTTAACTTTGCCAATAATTAAAGTCAATTATGTTTTGATTGTATGGTGATATCATTACTAGTGAAGGTAGGGTATTGTTCAGTACTAGATTCACACCATTCTCAAATGTATATTCTGAGAAATCCATCAAGTGCCTCTTTATATGATTCAAGGAGGTATCTTTAAGTCATTCACTTCAACGTGTGCAATGACCAGATCACATGTGTGCTTAGGGTGAAGTGACTTGACAGCCCTAGTGTGAGCGATACAGCTGTGTGTATGACTATGGAGTTGCCTATGACTAAGATGTTAGCAGATGTGTTAGCCTTGCTGCCTTAAGGTCTTTTGCTTCCCATCCGAGTAACCTTTTTCATAGTTAAGTTTTCATCTTTGCCATGGCAGGGCTAGCCACTTGACAGTGTAAACTAGGTCTCTAGGTGATTTTGTCATGTAGATTAATGTCACCAAATGAGCATGGGTATTTGGCAGTGATAAGTGGGTTTAGGATCCAGTCTACTCTGATCTATGCCAGCTAGTCATGCTATCAGTGGGAGGGGTCTATGTGCCCCTCTTGCCCAGTGTGCCCCCACCATAAAGGCAAGCAGCCCTAGGTCAATAAGCTACTGGCCAGCCAGTGTCTAGTTGCCAAGCTTCAGTTACCTGGAATAGTTCTACTGAGCGAAAGCAGGAAATAAAACGTAACAATCTGCCAAACATGAACTAAGAATTGCTGCAGTCAGTGTAGATTCACTGACAGGATGGAGCATGTAAATGAATGGCATGATCGTAAGGAGGAGGGTGGACATCCTATGTATCCAGGAGATGAGATGGAAGGACAGTGCAACAAAGACACTTCACTTGATATCAGGAGGAGGGCAGCCTATAAATGGCATGGGAATTGTAGTGAGAGAGAAGCTTCAGAAGACAGTGAGGGATGTTGTAAGAATTAGTGACAGACGCATGACAATCAGACTCCAGCCTAATGGGCAGTATTCATAATCTCAGCCTATGTCCCACAGCAGGATTGAGATTATGAGGAAAAGAGTGCATTCAAACAGTAGTAAGAGGATCTTCTAGATAAAGCAGGACAACAGGAATTGTTGTTGACAATAGGTGACCTGAATGCACATATCAGAATAGATAGAACAGGACATGAGAACTGTCTGTGTCCACATGGGTGGGGAAACAGGAATAAAGAAAGAGATGCCATTCTACACTTCTGGCTGGCAAATTTCTTCATAGTAGCCAATATATGATTCAGAAAAAGAGGTATTCAGATGGTCATATTCAAGCATGGCCAATATGCAACTCAGGTAGACTTCCTCCTGGTAAGGAAAGGGCACTGGGGTAAAATCAGTGATTGCAATGTCATCCCCAGTAAAACAGTCAGACCACACATAAATCACTGGTTGCCATAATCAGCTTCAAGCAGTCATCAGAGAAGATTCTAAGGTCAACATAGACCAGGCTGAAAATCTGGAAGTTGATCAGAGAGAAACCATAACAGTCCAAGGAATTACTCAAGCTCTAGCATCTCAAGAAGAAGAGGAAGTAGGTGGAGTTGAAGAAGAATGGCAGGACCTCAAAAGAACATGTATAAGGACAACAGAACAGATATGTAGCCAAGTCAGTTATGTAAATAAGGTACATAAGGAAAGGTGGTGGTGGAATGCAGTGGTATACTCTCTTTCTTTCTGGATTTTAGATGGCACAAAGAAACTATATCAGATTGCTTGGCAAAGCCATTAAGATAAAGAAGATAGTCAGATACCCTTCATAAGGGATAGCAGCAACAACCCACTCACCAGTCCACAGGACATCAAAGGCAGATGGAAGGAGTATTTCCAGC
Source organism: Protopterus annectens (assembly GCF_019279795.1). NCBI lineage: Eukaryota > Metazoa > Chordata > Ceratodontiformes > Protopteridae > Protopterus > Protopterus annectens. The sequence goes on from NC_056729.1 coordinate 1,372,801,427, forward strand.
AGCTTCTGAATGAAGAAAATCCCTCACAAGCTGTACTGCCCCAGGAACAGACTACAATGAGAGAAAAAGAGAAGCCCTCCCTAGAAGATGTAAGAACAGCACTAAGGAAAATGAAGTCATGGAAAGCAGCAAACTCAGATGAGGTCACAGTAGATATGCTAAAATTGCTGGGTGAGATAGGGGAGAAATGGCTCCTGAGGGTACTCATAGCAGTGTGGACAGAAAGGCGTATCCCAGATGTCTGCAGAATAAGCATACTAGTGCCAGTGTTCAAGAACATAGAGCACATTCTGCACTCTGGACAAAACAGAGGTATCGAATTCCGGTCACTTTGCATGAAAGTTCTGGAGAGTGTGATTGATAAACAAATTCACAATGTAGTAGAAAGTAAGATGAGAGATAAGTAGTTTGGATTCAGATCAGGGTGCAGCACAACTGACCTGATGTTTGTAGTTAGAAAGGTAATTGAGAAGAAGCTAGAAATAAAGAAAGGGTCCAACTGGACATTCCTAGAATTGGAGAAAGCATATCACAAGGTCCCAAGAAAGCTGATTTGAGCAATCCTGCTGTAGTTTGAAGTCCCATATACACTGGAAGAATTAGTGCAAGCTATGTACAAGGACCCAATTACTCAAATATGAACAGTGTTTGATCTCACAGAGGGGTTCCCAATGGGAGTGGGTGTATACCAGGGTTCAGCTCTGAGCCCACTACTATTCATACTGGTGATGGACTACATTAGCAAACAGGTCAGAGAGGACAGATCAAGAAAGCTGCCTAATGCAGGCAATGCGGCATTGCAGACAGACTCTGAGCAAGATCTTCAGCAAAGGATAGGAGAATAGAATGCAAAACTGAAGGCACATAAGATGAAACTGAGTAAAAATATGTCAGCTTTAATGACAGCAAGTGATGAAGCTCAGAAGAAGCTGAGAAATTACATAGATGGTAAAATAGTGGAACAAGTTAACAGCTTCATGTATCTGGGAGGGGTGGTTGAGGAGAAGGGAAGTCAGAATAAGGAGGTCAAAGCTAGAATCAGAGGGGCAGCAGCAATCTGGCTTAGACTGTCAGATGTAGTATATGACAGAAGAATGCTAAAGAAGCTGAAAAGTAAGGTGTACAAAACAGTGGTGTGACCAGTACTACTGTATAGCACAGAACCTGAGCAGTAAAGGCAGAGCAGTTAAGGAAACTAGAAGTGATGGAGATGAAGTGCCTTAGACTGGTGTTATGGTGCACAATGTGGGACAGGTGAAGAAATAAGGAGATAAAAGCAGAAGCCAAAGTAGCTCCGATTGCAGAAAAGGTCAAAGAGAAATGATTACGATGGTTTGGGGACATGTGTAGAAAAGGAGAAGACAATCTGCTGAAGATTATTTGGGCCAGACAGGAAGAAGGCAAGAGCAAACGAGGGCATCCAGCAGAGAGGTGGATGGATTGTGTGAGAGAAGACCTGTGATAGTCAGGCATTAGTGTTGAATAAGGCAGGGAAGTGGCATTGAATAGAGAGGGATGGCGACAGTTAACACAACACTCCAACCTCATGTAGAAAAGTGGAGAAAAAGGGGGTTTTTAATGATAATGTTGATGATGACATTTATGTTGTTTGGCTGTCAGTGTGTTTCTGTCTGTCCTGTATACCAAACCTTTGTCTAGAAAGCCTTTATGGTTTTGGCAGGCTTTTTTCTTTCAGTAGCTCAAAATAAAAAGTGTTATTTGTTGTTTTAGGACATGGTGGGCTTGGTTTTGTGAGGACGGCATCAGGACTAACAACATTCTAGATACAGTCAAAACTTTTTGAATGGGGGCAGGCCTACAATGCTTGTAGATGCTTCTACCTCTTACATATAGATCAATTAGTGGAAGAAGTAAATAGTTGTCAGTGAACATTAGACAGTCCTTGCATTGCCTCAGGGATATTAGGCTGGAAGCAAACAGTGTAGCTTCATGATAGGGAGTGATTGGTGAAGTAGGGAGTAAATAGCATGAATGAAATGTAATTTCAATAAGTGATCTATACATCAAACACAAGGAGCAACAGAGAGTTAACATCAGTGTTACAATTGTATACATACAACTGCAGCAACTGAAAAGTACAAAAACAGAAAGAAGTGAAGAAACAGCAGTTTGTGTGTACTTGAAATATCAACCACCAAACCTGACTGTGGTGCCACAATGACTTAGTAAAAATGATTTGTCTTGGGTGCCACAACAGCTTAGTACACTGATGGGGCAATCTGCAGCTTACAACAATGACTGGACACAAGTTCAGTATGTCCACAGTACAGAGAATCAAATGACAATTAGAAAAGGCAGTAAGGACAATAGCAATAAGTAAATAATATTTAAAACACTCTCTATCAAATTGGCTTGGATGCCACAACCACAGCTTCAGTGCAGATTTACAAATTTCAGCAAAGACTAAACTTAGGAATAGACCCGCGGTGGTGGTGCTGGGGTGGCTTTGTCGCCTCACAGTAAGACACTGTCCGGTTCGATTCTCAGCTAGAGCGTCTTCTGCATGGAGACATGCATGAATGGGCGTACCTTTGTTGAAGGCTGTGCGTCAGGGCTGGTAACTCGGCATGTAAAAATCAACTACCAATCATTAGCGGACCGGGGTTCTGCTGTGGCAACCCCTAACCGGGAAAAGCAGAAAGATATAAACAAACAAGTTAAACTTAGGAATAGAATACCCACCTGCAAAAGCCATGAGACAATAAGCATTATACCTGCAGAAAACTCTAACCTAAATAAACATGGCTCCTATCTACAGGTGTCATCAGTAGATATTCTCAAGTGTACACAGCTGTGCTCCTGTCTCCATAACTCCCCAAAACATTGCTCACTCATCCACACAGGGACATGGCTGTACTCAGTCAGATGGTTTTGCACACTAGGTTCAGTACCCATTGAATAAGTGTCAGATGCGGCACCACTTCTTAGAGATACTACATAACCAGGCAGTGTGAACACTTGTAACTGTCAAAATTAGTTTTCACCAGTGTCCAACAATCTTCCCAGGTGCACCTGGGGTTTGGTTCTGAGGTCAAGTCCAATTAGGCATCCTTTGGTGTCTTCATGCAATCACACAAGAAAAGAGTGACGATGCCCAGAGACAAACTGACTTTAAACAAATAAACCAGAGCCTATGGGTCAATCAGAAAACACTTGACAACTCTTAAACGCTTGCAATCAGTAACAATGTTTGCTCAAAACAACAGTAGTACCCATTTTCACACCAGAATATAACTTGATTTACCAGTTGAGCCATGCTCAACTACATTCACCTGTAATTTTTCAGGTAAATATAGTTATAATTTAGTTCTGTTTGCACTAGATATTATGAATTTGAAATCTAACCACTGTAAATAAAACATTATTACAAAAACTATTTACATTTCAACTAACCCACCCCACACTGTTTAATGGTACAATTTTAAACTAATAACATTACTTAAGTAACTGTTTTGGCTATATAATAGGCTGAGGGACATTGAAGCCACAGGATAAGAAAATTGAAGCAGGAAAAAACCTGTTCCATGTCAATCACCAAGAAACAATTTAAGGCATTCTTAGGGCTGGCTAGTTATTATAATAAAATTATTCCTAATTTTGCTACCATCAAATGCCCACTGAATCATATAAACAAGGGTAAGGCTCCTTTGAAAGTTACGTAAACAGGTGATGCAGAGCAAGCCTTTAGGCAACATAAAGATATACTGTGTTCAGAATGAATAGTAATAACTGCTGACTTTTCCAAGTAATTTTAGTGCATATAGATACATCTGAATTAGGCATAGGTGCACTCTACTCTTAAACTATAGGTAAGTCATTTTCATCTCATTTGTTGTACAAGTAGGAAACAACAATGAAACAAAGACTGCAAGCCATAGTTATCAATATTTCTTTGACCTTCCAGCCTTTTAAATAAATGAGAACATGCTTGTTCAGGTTTATATTTCATCCAATGTGGCTAGAAATGATGTCTCAATTCTGAGGGAGGGGGGCATGTAACACAGTGACTGCTGAGCCTGGGATGTACACAACGTATTGTGGGGCTGCCTGCAACAGAAAGTCTAAACAGGAAGATAGCATCCCAGAGAAGAAATTGTATATATAGTAACTAAGATGGAGCAGCTGCCTCAAGGAATATTGGTCAATATTTTTGCTTCTGAAGGTTTTTTCCCAGAAATCTCGGAGTAAGGAATGAACGCAGTCTGGAAGATTTCTCTTATTTGGAAACACAAAAGTCAGGAGGAAAATTGAGTGCCTAAGGCCTGAAACTTCAACTGAGAGAGATGACTTTTGTGTAAAAGTACTATGAACAACTGAAAAGGGAGATTTTTAGTGCACAATAAGGCTATCAGCTGCAGCCTCCTTTGTGGATACCCTACAGAATAAGGCACTGTTTAAGACTGAGTTATGTCTGTGTTACAAGGGACATATGAACAGGCAATGTCTGTGGTCTGGGTTAACAACTGGTTATCATTTGTAGGTTAAATAATTAAGCAATGCTTTACTTTGTTTTGATTTTGTTCTGATGTTCTACCAACATAATTTTGTTAAGCTGGCCAATTGAATCATTTTTCACATTCTAAGAGAATATAAAATCCACCTGCTGAAACCACCTAAATCCCAAGTCTCTTGTTTAAATGAGTAAAATGTTGTAGTGCTACAACACTCACAGACAAAATCTTACTTCCTTGGAAAGGAGCTATCATATGGCTGCTGTCTTCATAGTCTTGAAGCATGTCTTTTAAAGTGGCAGTTACAATATCGTCGCAGACAAACCCCAGTTGCCTGGATTTTGCTCTCTCACTTTTACTTTGCACTTCAACTAGCCTATCCAAAGAACATTTTCTTTTGCTAGCTCATCTAACTACCCAGCTGCAGACTTCTTCATCTTTCTCATTCCTCAATATTCTGTGATGGGTCTTAGTCTCCACTTTCCTTTATTTAATGGCACAACCTTTTTTTACCCTACCCTCTAGTATCAGCCTGTGCCAAGGATATTATACTGTGCAACTGCTCCAACTATCCTTACTCTGCCAAACTACTTTCAATCAGACTTTGAACTATTCAGTGATTGGCTTATTAAGAACAAAAAAAACTCCTAACAATTCCAAAAACTCACAATGTTGCAGATCTCAATGGCACCCTAGTAGAAACAGGAAAAATATCAAACCCAATCCAACAATTTATTTCTTATTTAGTCAGTTTAAAAACCATCTATGGTTTTGTCAACAGCCTTCCTCAATATGGCAATAAAAGTCAGATGTTTAGCAGTTACTTATCACTTACTTGAAGATAACTAATATTTATTCAAAGCAGGAGAAAATAAATCTCCTAGTTTCACAATCCAAAAATGTTTACCCATCCCAATTTATTTGGACCACTAAACATAATTTTGTCAATACCCCCCCCCAAAAAAAAAGTGGGTGTTAGGATGGTTAAACAAGGCATCAGATTCACACTGACATCTGATGTCACTAAGATATTCAAATGTATTTGTTTTAAAAACTCGATAAGTCTTTCCAACACAGAAAGTAGAACAAGAACATGTAAGTAGCTATATACCCATTGTGAATTACAAGTAATAGCAGTTTAATTTCATAGACTGTAGGAGTGTTCGCTGATGTAAATTCCTTTGAAAATAATAACAGCACATGCTGTACATGCACCACAAGGGAAAGGCCCCTTTAAAACATTGTCAACCAAAATATTTTACACTTCACATACTACATTCAACCCTCTTTTGCAATGACTAAAATAATTTCCTATAGTCTTACCACATCTATAAGAAAAAGAAAATTTGTCAGGGAGAATTTCCAATGAATCTTTATCCATCTGTAAAATAAACCAATGATTGTGAACAATCTAGCAAAAAGGATTAATATTACTCCTAAAGATGGTAACCAACCTTAGTTTTCAACCATCATAAACTTGTTCATTCTTATCCTAATATTCTAATAATTTGTCCCTTAATTTATTATTAGCATTATCCAAAGCCTGTTATAATATTTTAGGGTCATAACCTCTATTAATAAATCTGGACATTAAATTTTGACTAACATTACCAAATTCTTCACTTCAGAACAATTTCTTTACCATATAATACTGTGATAAAGGAGTGCTATTAATTACATGTCTAGGATGACAACTTGATCCCTATAGTAAGGAATTTTTATGGAATTCCTTCCAATATAAGGAAGTTTTAACAGTTCCATCCAACTTTTTCTCAATCAATACATCCAAAAATAAAATTTTGGAAGTATCATAATGTAAACAAAAACAAAGACCCCACATATTATCATTGAGATATTAAACAAATTCCAGCAATAATTCCAAATCAGATGTTCAAACAAGCCAGCAGTCATCCAAATAGTGATGTGAACTATCAACAGAGTCAAGATAAATGTTATGACTAACATCATATATTAAAAATTGCTCAACATATCCCATAAACAAATCAGCATAGTAGCAAAATAGGCTCTCATAGTAGTACCCTGTATCTGTAAATAACACTCCTGCCTAAAATACAAAACCTTTTTAGTAAAAACATGCTCTGTATGACACAAAACAAAGGTATAGGAATCTGGACTCTAAAAATTAACATTATTTAACCAATATTCCAGAGCTTGCAAACCTGCCCAATAAGGAATATTGACGTATAAGAATTTTATGTCCAAGGTACACATTTACCATCCCATTTCCATTTGAGCATCTTTTAATATATTTAAAAATTATGTAGTATCATGAGTTCTACGTTAGATAGCAGGCAATAAATGTTTTAAATAATGTGCTAAAAAACTGAAAGGGGTTCTATTAATGAGCCAAAGCCTTCCACAATGGGATGTCCTGGATATTTTCTTGACTTTTTCTGAATCTTAGACAACAAAAACATTTATTACATGATAGGGTTATCCACTGTTTGCTGTCCCATAATATTCCTATCAATAATGCCCTCTTTTACTACTAGTTCCAAAAAAATGGTCAATTTCAAATCTAAATTCCATAGTGGGGTCTAAATGCATGTTGGAATAAAACGTATGGTCATTTAGTTGGAAAAGAACTTCCTGTTGGTATTCATGAGAATCCCATATCACAATAGCACTTCCCTTATTGGCAAAATAAATAGTCAAGTGCTAACCTTCCACTAAACATTAAATTATGACGAACAGTTTCTTTGTTTAAATTAAAATGCAGTTCCTTTAATATAGCTTGTTTAAAAGCTGTCACATATTTGTTTCTGGGAAGTTGAAAAGGAAAAGATTTAAACCTAAAATAATCAAAACTGCTATGGTCCTTATCTTTAAAAATAATAACAAATATAAATGATCATAGAATCAAAGGAGGTTACTAGATTAATGGCCCTGGGGCCCTTACAAGCCTAGCCAATAGTTTATTCCCCAAAAAGAAACCTCAGTCAGCACCTGTCACCCCTGTCAATGAGGGACACAGGTGCAACTCCTGTGACACATTTGTGGTTTCCCATCCACTCATCATGGTTGTGCTGATAATAAAAGTCCTTAATGTCTTGCACCATCCTCGCTTATTATGCTGACTTATGTGAATTATTCTATGTTGCTATCCTATCTTAAAAATGGTGGTGGGTAAGTAATCTATGTGTATATTTATATCTCTACTGTCTAGAATTTCTTCCTTTATATGCTTCCTTACCCCTCTTTTGAAAACTGTATTCAATGCACATAAGCCTGAAGCAATGAAATTTTATCCAGTGATACATTGCATTTGTTGATCTGAATGAAAATAAAGTTTACTTTGTCTACTTTAACTTTGACTTCTGAGACAGGAGCCATGGGAACAACCTTTAAGTCCTTATTAAGCAGAGAAGTATTGTCACTGGACAAAGAAACAGAAAAAATATTATGCACAATATTGTCACAGTTCAACTGGATCCCAGCATCTGTTGTGCAATTTCCAATGCCCCATTGGTTTCTTAGGATGTGTGCATCCCCCTCCCCTACACAATTTATTAAAGAGCTACAACTATTAGCCCTCTTCACTATGGATAAATCAAATGAAATATCAGTATCAGTCTCAAGGGCCGATGAAGAATCATTAGTTAAAGATGCTGATGCCCAACTGTTTTTCAATATAAAGTCTTATCTTTTTGTTCTTTTAGTTGTTGCATCTTCACAATCCCCTTTAGCAAATTTAATAGCTTTGCGATATTGTTTCCAAGAAAACTCTCTATTATTAGCATAGTCCTGGACATCACACTAAAACTTTTTTAGTTTGCATTCCTTCATTTCTCCCTTAAGTATATCCAAGAACTTAGACAATTCCTGCAGCAACTGGCCATATATGTTATCAGTCTTATACATAAGCAGCAAACAAGAAGTTGTATTCACTTTGCCGCGATATCTGTTAATTAATTAGACATATTGCACTATCAGGGCTTTAACAAACATAACCAAAGCTGCCTGTTGCATATCAGCCCATTGCTTCAAAAAGTGTCATCAGGCTCACTGACATGTGGCTCTACTGGAACCTGCAAACCATGAGGAGTACTATAAACAACCGCATCCTTTAAATACCTAGGTTTATGCCTAGCCAGTCACATACCTTCCAAACCACAATGAAAATGCCAGAAAAAATATCAGTTCTCTTTCGTCCTGGTTGTGGAAAATACCTTCCTTTCTCTCCATGGCAGGTAGAGCTGCAATAGGGAAAGCAGTCCTTCTTACTTTGCTTGAATAAAGGCTCTCCATCATATCCACAGCCTCTAAAACAACGCATCTACTTTACAAAACATTGAAAACAAAATCTGCCAATTAATGATGCCACACCTCAGGAAAGCAATGCAACACCCTCTTCAAGGCCAGCTGGCTACCAGTCACCAAAGAGTTGAACTATTTCTAGGATCTCTTATTTTCAAAATACATCAACTATGTAACTTCCACCTCTTGCTGCCAAAGTCCATAATAAAATCATTGCAGACGACCTCTGCAACCTCTCTCAATTAAGTCTCACTCCAGACCCCCTAAACCAAACTTCACTGTACCGATCACTCCTTCTCCATTCTTGTACCAAAACTCTGGCAATCCTCCCCCGTCACCTAAAAGAAATCTCCTCTTTCCATACTTTCAGGGCACAGCAAGTCATAAGTAACAAGTCAGTATTTATGATCTTAGTTATTTTCATTAGGGTAATGTATAATTATCCACCACAGGATGGGTAAGGCCAATCTCTGACCAAATAGGATACGTTAGTTAGAGTACAGAAAGGAAAACTGGCTAGGCTTAAATGGCCCAGAAGGGCAGCTAGGCTAGTACTCACCTATGAATCTATAAACCCATGAGCAACTCAAACGACATCTCCATGAAAAATCTGACTGCAAGTGCTTTTTCACTTGACACATCAAATAATTCTGCCTTACATATATCACTTCAACTTAAACACTCTATTCATTAAAGATTTAATGAGTCAATGCAGGTTTTATGCTCCCACTGATTGATTAAACTGATGGAGCAGAGACTTCTCAGTCTTCACAGCCAGAGATATAATTGGCAGATATAAAATAATGAGTGATAGGGATGACTAGAAGATGATTCATATGACTAGGTGATTTGAGCCTGGTAATGAAATCAACAGGTATATTCAGGAGCTTGGTTATAATAACTTATATCATTATGTAGGTTAATCTGGCCAAGAATATGGCTTGATGATGTTGGAATAACAAAGTGCCTTAAGAAGGCTGTAATTAAGACATATCATGATTTATGTTGTCTTGGAATAATAGGATAGCTGATGCTTTATAAATGTATATGGAGAACAGTGTGTAAACAAGAGACATAAACAAGTGGCTTACTCTGAGTTACCTCTTATATATGCCTGTAACCATAAAGAGTGAATGAACAGCCTTGTCTAACTGCAAATGCATGGGCTGTTTCTGTTAAGGAGAGACCACAATGCAATGGTGTTTATGCTGTACTGCTGATGGCAAACATATTGCTTTCAAACCTGTTAAATCATTGTCCTGCAGACTTTAAGTAGCGCCAGTATGCAATTAAAAGTGAAATGTCACTCGTTTTTAGTCTGCTTCTTTCATATTATTTGTACGTAAAGCAGAATTCTGGTTTTACTATTTTTATGCAGTAGTTTAAAATCTCTGACGTCACATCTACCAGTGTTATTTCATTGCACAGCCAGTGTATTACTAGAGGACAACATTATCATTCAGACCAAGTCATTATAAAAATAAATCAATTAGCATCAATACATGACAGTCAGGAATTAAGTTGATGTAATGCCTATTCTTTTTTTGCGTCATTTGACATCCTGCCTTTAGATGGGATGTGAGATAAATCCCAAGAGTGATGATAAGGAGACGAAAACTGCGTTTATGCTTTGTACTAAATCGTTCACTTCCCTAAAGGCACTGTAGACTTCAGATGCTGTCTCTTTGACGTTTTGCTAATCACATTATCCCAGGATATTTACAATGGGTAAGGCATTAGATCTGTATTTGAAAAGTAGATAAATGTTCACTGCATTCTTACAAAAAGAGAGTACCATAACTTCTGTTTCAAAGCATTTTGTTATTACTTATTGTAATATGTTTAAATGGGAATGTCATAAAACTTAATAAAGAATACTAACCTTAATAAATTGACACTATTTTTGTAAGCTTGTATTATGTATTATTTGTAGAACTGCAGATGAACAAATATTGATTATGTATTAGTAAGCCTTGTTTTGCTTTCTGTGTTCTCTATATTTTATGTCTTTCTAGATGGAGGCTCAGTAGAATGACATTTGCAGAAAACCTCTAGATTAGCATCCCGTAAAACATAACAAGCTATGTCACATCTCATACTTCTTACATGGTTTCACTTGTTGGCTAAACCAGATGAATCTAGAATTGAGTGCAACTAACATTACAGAATGTAGAATAAAATATAGTTTCTAAGTCAAATGAAAACTATATACTAGAAAGCACAAATAAAAGATTTATGATTGCCTATATAAAAGAAAACAGCAAAAGCTAAACTTATTGTATCTGATGTGAAATCATCTGAAAAAAAGATAAATCATTCAAGTAAACATTTATTTGGAACTTTTCTACACTCTATGAATCCAATATCAACTAAATTGCATAACCTATTATAAATTAACAACATTTCATTTTATAATTACAGTCAGACAAAGGTAATCTGTCTGACAACTATTAAGGTTTATATTTATTTAAAATCTTTAACAAAATGAACCATTTTTAAATTTTTTTCCATGACCATTAAATCATTCTTTCATTTATTCTCCGAAAAATAACTTTATTTATGTATATATGTATTTATTTATTTATGATCCCTTGATTGCTTACTAGGGTACTGATTTGATCAAAGCTGACCAGTATCCATTACAGTCTTGGTGACATCATCACAGTAAATTATTAGTTAAAAAGAACAGAGCAAAAAATACAGGTGTTTCAAAAATAAAACCCAGCACCCAGAATGTACAATTCATATAACATATGAAGGGTTTCTAGGAAGCTGGAACCCATCCTAGCTTTCAACAGGTGCAGAACAATAAAACTGAGCTATTGCAGAGCACACACACACACACACACACACACACACACACACACACACACACACACGTCCATTGTGTCCATGTTTCTATGTGTATGTATAACTGCATATGTGTGTATATGTGTGTGTGTGTGTGTGTGTGTGTGTGTGTGTGTGTGTGTGTGTGTGTGTGTGTGTGTGTGTGTGTGTGTGTGTGTGTACGTGTGTGTGTGCGTGCGTGCGTGTGTGTGTGTGTGTGTGTGTGTGTGTGTGTGTGTGTGTGTGTGTGTGTGTGTGTGTGTGTACATTTGTATCTGTGACTGCATGATAACTGATGGTTTGTAAAACATACATTAAATATAAAATACAGGTCAAGTGATTAATCACATAGATCATATAGCATCAAGATGAAACATACACAAAATGATATACTAGTGGCAACAATCAACTAAAATGTCAATCATGTTGATGATGCTCATTTAGTAGCTAGAAATAATACACAATTTTAGCAATGCTCTCATCATATTTTCAAAGCAATTTGTGGAGAGCTGGATACAAAAGCATATATAAAGCTTCTCATATAACACACAAGCCAAATAAATAAATTATTGAGTGCTATGGATCCCTTGGTAGACCTATTATAAATACAGATATCTCTCACACAAATGTTCAAAACATTATGTATATATATATATATATATATATATATATATATATATATATATATATATATATATATATATATATATATATATATATATATAAATCTATAAACATACATACATGCTTTTTTATCCAAAATTCTGTTACTGTCTATTGTTCATGAAAAATTCAATTCATAAATCACAGTAACACGGGAACATAGAAATAATAGTAGGCAAGTAATCACATAGACCATAAGATGACAATCCATCTATACATTTCAGCAGACAAGCTTAAAAGTTCCTCTCACCCTTCTCATGCACTTAATAATGTCCCGGGTCTATATTAAATCAGTGAACACTTAAAAAAGCGAACGCAGATTTATCGACCCCATATAAGCGAAAGCTTACAATCCCGAACACTTAAAACAGTGATTTTTTTTTTCCCAGGGGAAAAAAAATCGCTGTTCCAAAAAAGAAAAAAAAAACTTTAAAACATTACATGAAGTGAGGGCTTCACCCCCACACACCCACCCATTTGGGGAGCTGTGCCCCCCATACCCCGCCTACTTAAATATACCAAATCCGAGATTGCACTACAGTGATAAAAACAGCAAAATAACGAAGGCGGCCAAACGATTTCTTTCCCAGGGAAAGAATTTGCTTATATGCCGTTTCAGTATTTTGCTATTTCATGCTTTCAAGTTCGATCAAGACACATTCCAAAGAATGCGTCTTCGATCATCTAATAAGGAACCTAATGCCCATCCCTCCAATTCAGGCAGGGCTGAAGATGGAAATGCTGGTGGAAATTTATGTTTACCCATCCAGTCATCAAGATTAGCCACAAAGTTAGCCAAAGTAGTACTTTGTTTAACTTATAGTTGTAAAGCATTCCATAGGATGGGAATATGCTGTCTTAGGAACCTTTCTATCCAACTAGTCATGTTTACATATAGTGTACATTTAGAGCTCTAGTGCAAGTGTTTATAAAGGCACTGGTTTTTAAAGAAACAAGAGCTCAAATAGCATCTGGACTTCAAAGCTCAAAATGCTAGAGAGGTTGCCTCAGAGCAGTGATTAGCTGAGCAGAATGAGAGTCATGTTAATAGTTTAAAGATAGTTCAAGAATTTAAGACCTTTAATTTTTTTGGTTAGAAATATTTGCATCCTTTCTAGTTGAGAGGTATGTTTGAATCTTTACATTCAAAAAGGGGCACTGTATTCAATGATGGGTCTGATAAGGGAAAATACAGAAGTAGGTTGACTTCTTTGGCTCTTGAAGACATTCCTTGATAATTATGACAACTGAATGAGACAGAGTTCTCCACATAAGTACTTAGGTCTCTTATGGCCATTTCTGTCTGAAGAGGAACACCATTTATAACATATGAAGCAGAAGAAGATTTTTGGCTAAACACTACTATGCTGTCCAGTTTGTACACATCAAGCAAAACCATAACACCTCCTATCTTTGTTATTTCTCACTCTTTCTGTAAAAAATGTGGTTCTAAATGCTAATGACCAAAATAGTGCCCCTAAAAGGACTGGCATCACTTATATAAAATAAAATGCATGGTTTTATACTACACATTCAGTTTGTTTTTTTTTTCTTTGTCCTTGCTATACCACCAAACGGAAAAGAAAAACGCTACAATACAACTGACTTAGACATATAAGGTCACCTTGTATATAAGCTATATGATGCTATGCATGTTGTAAAATGCTTTGTGAATATAATATACTGCTTAAATATTCATGTAGTTTACAAATATATGCTCACTGTTTAAAATATCATGTACTGTCTAAATACCTGAATACTGTTTGCACACTGTCATTCTTTGTGTAATGTTGATAATTTCTGTAAAAAAAACGAGCAGCTTTTTTTCCTCGGGCCTTTTATAATAGGGGTTTTAGCTAATCCCAGTTGGACTTTCCCAGAAAACAAAAGCAAAATAAAATAAAATAATAAATGTTACTTTAGACTGATTTCAGTATACCATATAAATATAGATATATATATACATATTCCAACTTTTGCTAGAACTGCTTAGTATCTGCGGACGATCAGATTTTTGCCTGATCCCATGGAAGTATTATTTTTAGCCTTTTGTTTCTGACAGGGATTCTAAGACTTGTTCCAAGGTAGTTTCAGGGGAAATTCAATTTTCAGGGATGATAAGGCAACAATATGTGCAGCTGAGGTAATGTTAGCAATACATTTGTCTTATAATTTATTGACAATATCCTTGAGATCAGAGTTATATTATTAAGGGTGACCTTACTGCATTACTGGAAATTGATCCTTAATTTTCTGCCATATCTTTAGAAAGATTTGTAGTTTTCATTGGTGTCTGTGACAATCTTAACTTCCTGTTCTGCTTTAAACTTTGGAATAGTTCTCTTGCTGGCAGGATTCAATGTTGTCATGAGGTAAGGGAATCGTAATTTCTTGCAACTTTTATTACTTTCTTCTTTTGTTATACAATTTCTTTATATGGGAGTTCGACCAGGGAGATTTATTTCTGAATTTATTGTTATTTATAGAGTCGAAGCCTACTACTGACTATTTTATGCAGCTGTTCATGTTCTGGTAAAAGATAGAGGTGAAAGCGTCAGTCTTCTCAGTTGAATCTATTTGGACTTTTTGGGAATTTTGCATATGCCTTCTACAAGCAGAAACAGGTTTGTCTTGGAGAAGATTGTGTCATTTTTTGATGAATTAGTATAACTAGGCCTGACAGAGAAGATGAATTGTTAATGGTAAGATTTCCCCAAGGATAAGGAGATGTGAGATGAGTTACAGTTGGGGTTTGGATTGGTAATGACCAGGTCAAGGATGTTAGAGCCTCTAGTGGGTAATTTTAGAATTTTTTCCAACACAGAGAGATGAAGAAAGTAGACAGAAGTATAAGGAGATGAGATGCATGGGCAAAGAGAGAGGTGACAAAGTCAAAGGATAAGGTGTAACAAATCAAAAGGTGCAAGGAAGAGCTCAAGATGCAGGATAAAGTCAACCTATACTCATACACCAAGGATAAGGTGTATGAAGAGTTGTATGAAAGGTTGGACACTAAGAAGGGAGAAAAGGACCTGCACCGATTGGCTAGACAGAGGGACTGAGCTGGGAAAGATGTGCAGCAGGTAAGGGGGATAAAGGATAATGACAGAAATGTACTTACAAGCGAGAAGAGTGTGTTGAGCAGATGGAAAGACTACTTTGAGGGGCTGATGAATGAACAGATTGAGAGAGAAAGAAGGTTGCATGATGTGTGGGTAGTGAATCAGAAAATGCAAAGGATTAGCAAGGAGGAAGTAAGGACAGCTATGAAGAGGATGAAGAATGGAAAGGCTGTTGGTCCAGATGACATACCTGTGGAAGCATGGAGGTGTTTAGGAGAGATGGCAGTGGAGTTTTTAATCAGATTGTTTAATGAAATCTTGGAAAGTGAGAGGATGCCTGAGGAGAGAAAAGAAATGTTTTAGTACCAATTTTTAAGAATAAGGGTGATGTGGAGAGCTGTAGTAACTACTGAGGGATAAAACTGATCAGTCACAGCATAAAGTTATGGGAAGGAGTAGTGGTAGGTTAAGAAGGGAGGTAATGATTAGTGAGTAACAGTATGGTTTCATGCTGGAAAAGACCAGTACAGATGCGATGTTTTCTCTGAGAGTGTTGATGGAGAAGAATAGTGAAGGCAAGAAGGAGTTGCATTGTGTCTTTGTGGACTTAGAGAAAGGATATGACAGGGTGCCTAGAGAGGAATTGTGGTATTGTATGAGGAAGTCGGGAGTGTCAGAGAAGTATGTAAGAGAGGTACAGGATATGTATGAGGGTAGTGTAACAGTGGTGAGGTCTGTGATAGGAGTGACAGATGCATTTAAGATGGAGGTGGGATTACATCAAGGATCAGCTCGGAGCCCTTTCTTATTTGCAATGGTGATGGACAAGTTAACAGACGAGATCAGACAGGAGTCCCCGTGGACTATGATGTTTGCGGATGACAATGTGATCTGTAGTGAGAGTAGGGAACAGGTTGAGGAGACCCTAGAGCAGTGGAGATATGCTCTAGAGAGTAGAGGAATGAAGGTCAGCAGGGCTAAGACAGAATATATGTGTGTGAATGAGAGGGAGAATAGAGGAATGGTGAGGATGCAGGGAGCAGAGTTGTCCAAGGTGGATGAGTTTAAATACTTGGGATCAACAGTTCAGAGTGATGGTGAATGTGGAAGAGAGGTAAAGAAGAGAGTACAGGCAGGGTGGAGTGGGTGGAGAAAAGTGTCAGGAGTGATTTATGACAGAGTGGTACCAGTAAGAGTGAAAGAGAAGGTCTACAAGAGGGTAGTGAGGGCAACTATATTATATGGGTTAGAGATGGTGGCATTGACAAAAAGGCAGGCGTCAGAGCTGGACATGGCAGAGTTAAAGATGTTAAGATTTGCAGTGGGTGTGACGATGCTGGGATTTTTCATAGGTTCATAGGTTCATAGGTTCATACTAGGCTATCTGCCCTGGGGCAATTATAAGCCTAGCCCGATTCTGTATGGCTTACGCCACCCCTTGATTTGAGTATACTGTGCCCTTTTTAAGGTTTAGTTTACTGTGCCTCTGTCTAATAGTGACATGGGAGTAATCCCTGGGACAAACCTATGATCCCCCATCCACCTATCGAGATTCTTCTTGAAGAGATTCAGTGAGGTGCTCTGCCTCACATGAACTGGAATTCTATTCCAGAGTGAAGGGAGCCTCTGGGTTATGAAACTGTCCCTCCAGCAAGTTCTATTTATTTCTGTGCTGAGGTTCAAGTCCCTCGAGCATGTGGCTCTAAGGGATTTAGATTTACTGAGGTGGAGCATGTCCATTAATTCTGGATTTGACATAGCTTTGTATGTCAGGCATAGATCGACTCGAAGTAGGCGGTATGCAACTGAGTTGAGCTGGAGTTTTTTTAACCGAGCAGCATATGGCATCTGTTTGAGACCCTTGATCCTCTTGGTGAGATACTTTTGGGGTCTTTCTAATTGCTGCAGGTGTCGGGTAAGGTACATCCCAAAAGGGGCATTGTATTCTATGATGGGCCTGATGAGGGATGAATAAAGGGGCACAATTACCTCTCTTGATCTAGATGTGAAACCCTTCGTGATGAGGTGGGCTATGTAGAAGGTCTTTCTAACCACATTGGCAATGTGGTTTTCAAAGGAGAGATTGCTATCAACTTGGGTCCCCAGGTCCCTAATAACTTTCTCTGTACTTAATGGGTTTCCGGCTATGTGGTAATTTGTGGGCACATTGTTTTTGCCAAAGGATATGACTATACATTTTTTGGCATTTAGCTTTAAACCATGGCGCTGGCACCAGTTATCTGTCTCTGTGAGACCTTTTTGAAGGATGTTTGTGTCAGCTGGAGAGTCGATTATGGTGCCCAGTTTGCAGTCATCTGCGAACTTGGTGAGCCATAGTCCTCCCACGTTTGCCTGTACCTCGGAAAAGTATATACCGAACAAGAGTGGTCCCAGGGCAGAACCCTGTGGGATGCCACTTGTGACCGGTTTCGAGTCTGACATGGCTCCAGCAACTCTCACTCTGTGGGTTCTGTCTTTGAGCCGGTTTGCAACCCATCTTGTGACATAGGGGTTTATATTTAAGCTGGATAGCTTATCTATGATGCCCGAGTGGGGTATTGTGTCAAATGCCTTTGCAAGGTCCAGATAGGCTGTGTGGACTACCTTCCCTTCATCTATGGCTTTGGTGACTGTTTTGAAGAAGTCAACCAGGTTCAAAAGGCAGGATCTGCCCTTGACAAAGCCGAACTGGGTAGGATCTAGTGTCTGTAGGTCCCCAATGTCTTTGTTTATGAGCTCCATGATGATCCTCTCCATAGCCTTGCAGACTAAGCTAGTCAGGCTTATGGGGCGATAGTTTCCAGGGTCCGTAGAGGCTCCACCTTTGTGGAGTGGGACCACTGTTGCTGTACGCCATTCTGTGGGTACATATCCTGTAGTGAGGCTGAGATTGTACAGCTGTTTTATTTGAGGGATTAGTTCCTCTTGGAGTTCATGTAGGATGCAACCTGGGACACCATCTGGTCCCATGGAAGCAGTGTTTTTTGCTTTGGAGAGGGCAGCCTTCACCTGAGCATCAGAGATGTTTGGGAGGCAGCCCTCTGCCGGGATAGATACTTGCTCTTTGGGGGGGGGTGGAGAAGTTTGCACTGAACCTGTCTGCCAGGATATTGGCGATGTCTGTGGGTTCAGTGTATTTTTTGTCATTTAGAATCAACTCAGAACAAGTCTGGGAGTTGCATCCCAGGTTCCTAACATAACTGAAAAAGCCTTATGATTGTCTTTGGTGTCCTGTGCAATTTTTCTCTCGAAGCTGGCCTTGGAGGATTTTATGAGGGATCATAATTTTTTGCTAGTACTGATCAGAGATGCCTTCCCTATTAGGGATTTTGCTCTATCATGTAGTAGCTTCCTCCTTCTGTTGTACAGTTTATTTATGGCAGGGGTCCACCAGACTGGACGCCTGCCTTTGGATGATTGGGTCTTGGTTTTGTTTGGGATAGCATGATCCATGCATTCCTGGAGATGTCTGTAGAATGCGTTTATATAGGATTCTGCAGTTTGGGCCGTAGTTTCCACTGGCCCTGGGGCCTTGAAGGATTCTACTTCGGTTTTGAGAAGTGGGAAGTTCGCTTTTGAGAAGTTTTTCACTGTGGTTTTCTGGGCTGGGGGTGGGGTCGGGATGTGGACATCCAGTGAAATTAATTTATGGTCTGATCTTACCAATGAGGGATATACTTCTGGTGTGGAGCATAGAGTCCCCATGTTGGTAATGATCAGGTCTAGTATGTTGTCCCCTCTTGTACCATCATGTGTTCTTAGAACACTTTTATTGTTTTATTTAAATAAAGAGTGATTTTTATCATTAGAGTTTTTGTGCAGTCCGTGGTGGTGTACCCTGAAGTCTACTTCATTTTTTAATTTCGCTCTTGGACACCTCTAGCAGTTGAAGTTGGTTTACTTTCTAGGAGTTCCAAGTTATGGTCATGGGTAATTTTATGTGAGGTAATGGTGTTTCTAACAAATGCAGGTACTTCTCCACAGTCTCCAAAAGGACTGAAGGCATGATGGGCATTGAACTCTGGCACAGACAGAGTGCTAATACTGCAATGATACCATGCCTCAGTAACTACACAGAAGTGAATTTATTTGAGTTGCAGGACAACTTCAAGATCTGGTGTCTTTCCATTTAGACTCCTAGCATTGAGTAGTGCCACCTTAATGTTGTCTGAATTTGAGTTTAAGCTTGTTAAGAAGGAATGTCCAGTAGGAGGGACGCAGCCGAAAGCCTTGGCGAGATCTAGATAAGTTGTGTGAACCACCTTACCCTCATCTATGGCTTTGGTGACTGCTTCAAAGAAGTCAATCAGGTTTAGGAGACATGATCTGCCTTTTACAAACCCAAACTGGGTAGGGTCCAGACTTTGGAGATTACCGATGTCTTTGTTTATGAGTTCCATGATGATACATTCCATGGCCTTGCAGGCCAGGCTCATCAGCCTAATGGGGCGGTAGTTCCCGGGATCCATCATGGCTCCCCCTTTGTGGTGTGGGATAACCATTGTGGTGTGCCATTCAGTGGGTGCAAAGCCTGAGGTGAGGCTATGATTGAACATGGTACTTAGGTAGGGTGCCAGTTCGTTCTGTAGTTCATGTAGAATGCAGCCTGGGATATTGTCAGGTCCCATGGATGCTGTGTCCTTGGCTTTGGAGAGTGTGTTTTTTACCTGTGCAGCTGTGATTACAGGAACTTTGCATTCTTCCGGTATAGAGATGGGCCCTTTAGGGGGTGAGAGGGGGTAAAGTTAGCACTGAACCTATCTGCCAGGATGTTGGCAATATCAGTTGGTTCTATATATTTAGTGCCATTGTGCTGTAACTCAGAGCAGATCTGAGTGTTGCCATTGAGATTTTTGACATGGCTATAGAATTCTTTGTGGTTGTCTTTAGAGTCAGTGGCAGTTTTGTTTTCGTAACTAGCTTTGGAGGATTTTATGAGTGATCTCAACTTCTTGCTGAGGTTGACAAGGGAGTTCCTCCAGTCATGGGATTTTACTCTTTTTTGCCACAGTTTCTTTCTTCTGTTGTAGAGTTTGTTTATGTTTAGGACCACCAGATTGGCTTCCTTTTTTTGGAGGATAGCATCTTGGTTCTGCCAAGGATAACATGATCCATGCACTCGTGTAAGTGCTTATAAAGTGCATTTGTGTAGGATTCAGCAGTCGTACCTCTATTGTCCATCTGCATGGGTGTCATGAAGTTTGCCACTTCTGTCTTAAGAAATGTGAAGTTGGCTTTGGAAAAGTTTTTTACAGTGGTTTCCCTAATTGGGGGTGGGGATGGGATGTGGATGTCTAGGGTAATTAGTTGTGGTCGGATCTGACCAACGAGGAATTGACCTCTGGTGTGGAACACCAGTTGCCCATGCTGGTAATGACAAGGTCTAGGATATTGCTGTCCATGGTGGGGGTGTGAATAATTTGATCCAAGGTGCTGGAATTTATGAATTCCAGAAAACGTTGAGCAAAAGAGTTGGCACATGAGTAGTGTTCCCAGTTAATGGTGGGGTAGTTGAAATTGCCCATTATTAGGGTGTTGGGTTGTACCCTAATACTTTCCAGTGTATCAAGAAATAAGGAGTGGGAATCCTGTGGCATGGTGGGGGGTCTGTAGCAAGCTACAATTTGGATTGCAATCTTGCACAGAGTTAGTTGCACTTGGATAATCTCGGGGTCATTATGCTGTGCAACTAGCCTGGAGGTGTGGATATCCTTAATGAATATGGATATGCCTCCACCTTTAGTGCTTCATTCCGGGTTAGATGGCCGAAAGGTGTGGTATGAATTATAGCCTGGTAATGCAGGGGTGATCTCTGGAGCCTTAAACCAGGTCACTGTCACTGCACAGATGTCGATGTTCTCCATTTTAAGGAGTGCCTCGAGCGAGTGCATTTTGAGGTTTAGACATCTAGCATTGAGTAGCATTACCCTCAGATTTTGCTTGTTTGTACCTGTTACGGTGGTGAATTTGTCATTTGAATCTTGCCTAAAAGGCACTATAGGCATGGCAAGAGCCTTAGCCAGTCTCCAGAATGCCAAAGGTGACAGGTGCAGACCATCTCTGGCAAAGCATCGTGGTCTGTCGATCATGTCGTCCCAGGCAGACAAATACTGGATCATAGGTTCATAGGTTCATAGGTTTATACTAGGCTATCTGCCCTAAGGCATTTATAAGCCTAGCCCAAATTTTTGTGGCTTACGCCACCCCTTATATGAAAAAATACTGTGCCCATTAGTTTGTTGTGCCTCTGTCCAGCAGTGACACAGAGATGATTCCCAGGGTAAACCTACGATCTCCCATCCACAGGTCTAGATTTCTCTTGAACAGAGTCAGCGAGGTGCTCTGCCTCACATGGACCGGGATTTTATTCCACAGCATAGGGAGTCTCTGAGTGATAAATCTATCCCTCCATCACATCCTATTTATATCCGTGCTAAGGTTTAAGTCGCTTGCTCTAGTGGTTTTGGTGGATTTGGATTTTTTGAGGTGGAGCATGTCCATTAATTCCGGGTTGGACATGGCCTTGTATGTCAGGCACATGTCACCTCTGAGCAGACGGTATGCGACTGAATAGAGCTGGAGTTTCTTCAATCTGGCAGCATATGACAGATTTTGGAGTCCCTTTATCCTTTTGGTGAGGAACTTTTGGGGTCTCTCCAATTGCTGCAGATGTCGGGTGAGATATATCCGAATGGGGCATTGTACTCGATCATTGGTCTGATAAGTGAAGAGTACAGGGGAACAATGACCTCACTAGATCTGGATGTGAATCCCTTCATGATCAGGTGGGCAATGTAGAAGGTCTTTCTAACCACTTTAGCAACGTGAGTGTCAAAAGAAAGGCCACTGTCAACCTGGGTCCCCAGGTCCCTGATAACCTCTTCTGTGCTTAGTGGATTGCCACCTATATGGTAGCTTGGGGTTACCTTGTTTTTCCCGAAGGGTATGACTATACATTTTTTGGCGTTTAACTTCAGGCCATGGCTCTGGCACCAGCTATCTGTTTCCGTGAGTCCCTTCTGAAGGATATCCGTGTCCGATGCACTTTCCACTATGGCGCCCAGTTTGCAGTCGTCTGCAAACTTTGTCAGCCAAAGTCCTCCCATGTTGGCCTGTACTCCTGAGAAGTAGATGCCAAACAATAGGAGGCCAAGGACCGAGCCCTGTGGGACACCACTTGTGACCGGCTTGGAGTCTGACACAGCACCAGCAACTCTAACCCTGTGGGTTCTGTCCTTAAGCCAGTTTGCAACCCATCTTGTGACATATGGGTTTACATTTAAGCTGGTAAGTTTTTCTACAATACCCGAGTGGGGTATTGTGTCGAAAGCCTTTGCAAAGTCAAGGTAGGCTGTATGGACTGCCTTTCCCTCATCAATGGCCTTGGTGACTGTTTCGAAGAAGTCGACCAAGTTCAAAAGGCATGATCTTCCCTTGACAAAGCCAAACTGGGTCAGGTCCAATGTCTGCAAGTCCCCTATATCTTTGTTTATGAGCTCCATTATGATCCTCTCCATAGCTTTGCAGACTAGACTTGTTAAGCTTATGGGGCGGTAATTACCAGGGTCCGTGAGGCCGCCTTTGTGGAGTGGGAACACAGTTGCCGTACGCCACTCCTTGGGCATGTATCCTGTGGTAAGGCTGAGATTAAACAGCTGCCTTATGTGCGGGTTTAATTCCTAATTTAGCTCATGTAGCACACAGCCGGGACACCATCCGTCCCATTGATGCTGTGTTTTTAGCTTTAGAGAGAGCAGCTTTCACCTGCATTTGAGATGTCCGGGAGGCTACACTCGGCTGGGATAGTTATCTCTCCTTTAGGGGAGAGGGGGTGAAGTTTGCACTGAACCTGTCTGCCAGTATGTTGGCAATGTCTGTGGGTTCAGTGATTTTTGTATCATTTTGGACTAATTCTGAGCATATCTGGGAGTTTCCACCCAGGTTCCTAACATAGCTGAAAAAGGCCTTATGATTGTCCTTTGAATCCATGGCAATTTTTCTCTCAA
This sequence comes from Protopterus annectens, assembly GCF_019279795.1. Lineage (NCBI taxonomy): Eukaryota > Metazoa > Chordata > Ceratodontiformes > Protopteridae > Protopterus > Protopterus annectens. The sequence goes on from NC_056729.1 coordinate 1,372,824,737, forward strand.
AATTGGCCTTAGTTGATTTTATGAGTGCTCGTATTTTTTACTAATAATGATCAGGGCGACTTCCCTTTTATGGATTTTGTTCTATCATGTAATAGCTTTCTCCTCTTATTGTAAAGTTTGTTAATGGCTTGGGTCCACCAGACTGGACGTTTGCCCTTTGTGGAAAGAGTCTTGGTTTTATTTGGGATTGCCTGATCCATGCAGTCCTGGAGGTGTTCATAGAAGGCATTTGTAAGGGCTTCCACAGCTTGGGTTGTGGTTTCCTCTGGCTCAGGGGCCTTGAAGGATACCACACCAGTCTTGAGTAGTGTGAAGTTTGCTTTAGAGAAGTTCTTCACTATGGTCGTTTTTGTTTGGGGTGGGGCGGGTGTGGATTTCCAGTGAGATTAGTTTATGATCAGATCTCACCAATGAGGGATATACTTCCGGTGTGGAGCATTTTGTCCCCATGTTTGTGACAATGAGATCTAGTATATTTTCTCCTCTCGTGGGAACAGTGACTAGCTGTTCCATGGCATTTGAATTTATGAACTCCAGGAACCGTTGGGCTAGAAAGTTAGGGCTTGAGTAATGTTCCCAGTCTATATTCGGGTAGTTGAAGTCACCCAATATGATGGTGTTTGGAGATACATTTATACCCTCCAGTGTCTTCAGGAAGGCTGTGTGGGGTTCCTGAGTTTGAGAGGGTGGCCTGTAGCATGCTACAATTTGTAGAGCAGTTTCGCCTATGGTTAGTTGCACCTGGATGGTTTCCGAAGCTTCGTGCGTTGCCACCAACCTGGAGGTATGGGTATCCTTTATGAATATGGATACACCCCCTCCCCTTAGAATGACACCAGAAGCTTAGCCTATTGTTGAAGTAAATAATTTTGTCCTTGTAATGTGGTATCATTCTGGGTTATGGCAGGATGCTACTCAGGGCTAGGGTGATACCTGCCAGGGCTACAAGATTGGAGAACTCCTCCATGTCTCTTTTCATGTAGTCCAGGGAGGTACATCTCAGGTCATTTACACCAACATGGACAATGACAGTGTCATGTTTGTACTTGTTGTGGAGTGACCTGAGTGCGTGCATTATGTGGCGGATCCTGGCACCTTACAGGCAGCTGAAAGTAACTTTCTCCTTGTTTAGCCTGGTGAGTAGAACATCAGTGTGCCTGACTATAGAGTCACCTATGACTAGAGTGTTGGGTACGTTGTTATGCCTTATGGGCTGTGGTTCAGTGGCACACTGAGTTTGTGGGATATGTGTCATTTGGGTTGTGTTGGGTGGAGGAGGTCACTTGCATTTCTGCTTTGGAGATCCCTGATGCTTGGGCAGGTTTTTGTTGAGAGCCTTCACGAATGTAGGTGTGTGTTTTGTGTTTCTATGTGTGTGTTTTGGTGGTGTAGGTTTTGAGAGACTATGTGATGAGTGTGGTGTGGTGCAAGTGTTTTCCTTCTCCTCTTGACTGTCTAGTCCAGTCTTGGGTGAAGAGAGCTTTGCTTCCAGTTTGGCTATATAAGTGCATCTCTCAAAGGTTGTAGTGTTGGGTGGTAGAAGGAGATGGTTGTCTGTGTACATAAGGCAATTGCTGCATTGCCCCAAGATGCCCAGATTCATCAGGTAGACAGGAGAAATCACCAGGAGCTGACCCTTAGACATGCCTGGATAGGTGATTATTTATTAAGTACTAAAAATTGCTTTCCTCTAGACAAGTGAGTGCCTGGATAGGTGCTTATTTATTAAGTACTAAAAACTGATTTCTTCTAGACAAGTGAGGAAAGTTGAGTGCTGTAGTAATTTGCAGCTTATTTAATGCTTACAATGAGTTCTGAACAAGTGCTGAGTTCAAAGAAACAGATTTGAGTGCTGAAACTAGAAAACTGGCTAGTTCTACAAACAGTCTAGACCACTTACAGGAAAGGCAGGAAACAAGCTTAATTTTATTTTCTTTCCCAGATGCTCTCTTTGGACACAGTTGGAGGGCCTGAAATCAGAATATGATCTCACTGCACTCAGTTGAGTGAGCAAATGAGAAGAGCCCAGAAGGAGTATCCAAGCACAAATTTACAAGAGGGGCGGGCAGTTGCAAAGCCACCAAGATTAACACCAAAACAAAACCAGGGAGTGTGGGTGGGGAACTAACTGAAAAAACAGAGTCAAAACTTCCAGTTCAGTTAATATTCAATGCAATACAAATAAATCAATTAAAATGCTGTATTATTTGAAAAAAGTGCAGATAAAAGGTACTTAAATTCTCTTATACGTCCAGTTGAATACAGCTAGATCATAGCTGGCCAAAGCTCAGGTTTTAAGCAGAATATATTCCAAAATTTAACACTTAAATAGCTTGTAACAGAATATCAATGAATGAGACTACCCCCGACTGCAATTACTGTCTATGCAGGAATTCTAACAGGCAATAAAATCTAGCAAGCACTAACTGAAAAAACAGAGGCAAAACTTCCAGTTCAGTTAATATTAAATGCAACACAAATAAATCAACTAAAATGCTGTATTATTTGAAAAAAGTGCAGATAAAAGGTACTTAAATTCTATTATACATCCAGTTGAATACAACAAGATCTTAGGCGGCCAAAGCTCAGGTTTTAAGCAGAAAATATTCCAAAATGTACCACTTAAATAGGCAGTAACAGAATATCAATGAATGAGACTACCCCCAACTGCAATTACTGTCTATGCAGGAATTATAAAAGGCCATAAAATCTAGCAAGCACTAACTGAAAACAGAGTCAAAACTTCCAGTTCAGTTAATATTCAAAGCAACACAAATAAATCAATTAAAATGCTGTCTTATTTGAAAAAAGTGCAGATAAAAGGTACTTAAATTCTCTTATACATCCAGTTGAATACAGCTAGATCTTAGCTGGCCAAAGATCAGGTTTTAAACAGAAAATATTCCAAAATGTAACACTTAAATAAGCAGTAACAGAATATCAATGAATGAGACTACCCCCTACTGCAATTACTGTCTATGCAAGAATTCTAATAGGCAATAAAATCTAGCAAGCACTAACTGAAAAAACAATGTCAAAACTTCCAGTTCAGTTAATATTAAATGCAACACAAATAAATCAATTAAAATGCTGTATTATTTGAAAAAAGTGCAGATAAAAGGTACTTAATTTTTCTTATACGTCCAGTTGAATACAGCTAGATCTTAGCCGGCCAAAGCTCAGGTTTTAAGCAGGAAATATTCCAAAATGTAACACTTAAATAGGCAGTCACAGAATATCAATGAATGAGACTACCCCTGACTGCAATTACTGTCTATGCATTAATTGTAACAGGTGATAAAATCTAGCAAGCACTAACTGAAAAAACAGAGTCAAAACTTCCAGTTCAGTTAATATTCAGTGCAACACAAATAAATCAATTAAAATGCTGTATTATTTGAAAAAAGTGCAGATAAAAGGTACTTAAATTTTCTTATACGTCCAGTTGAATACAGCTAGATCTTAGCCGGCCAAATCTCAGGTTTTAAGCAGAAAATATTCCAAAATGTACCACTTAAATAGGCAGTAACAGAATATCAATGAATGAGACTACCCCCGACTGCAATTACTGTCTATGCAGGAATTCTAACAGGCAATAAAATCTAGCAAGCACTAACTGAAAAAACATAGTCAAAACTTCCATTCAGTTAATATTCAATGGAATACAAATAAATCAATTAAAATGCTGTATTATTTTGAAAAAAGTGCAGAAAAAAAGGTACTTAAATTCTCTTATACGTCCAGTTGAATACATCTAGATCTTAGCTGGCCAAAGCTCAGGTTTTAAGCCCAGGCTTTTAACATGAAAATCCATGGTATGGGAATTGTAAGCCATCAACTGCATAGCAAGAAGTCATATCTCTCATCAGGTTCCAGATTGACATTGACATATTCTGGACCCCTTAAGAATGAAAACAATTGTATAGCAAATTGTTAAATCCAATTATCTTGTCTGGGAATCCAGGCATCATTCTTGGTGAAGGGAAGATACTAGTCAAAACAAGTGTCTTTCCTGACTCTAACACATACATAGAAAAGTCTATCATATTTTTCTCTGCATGCCCTTCCGTGTGGAACATCTCAGGTCATTCGCCCCCACATGAAATGTTGCTATGTTGTAGTCATATTTGTCAAGCTTAAGGGTTCTTAGGGTATCACTATCTTGGTGCTGGACAAGGGAGTTACAATCACCCTGTTCTCTTCCAGTTTGTTGACTATAACTAAAATATTTACGCATGTGGAAACAGACTTAGTGTGTCTGATGTGTTTAGGATTGCTTACCGGATGATTCTTGGAGAGCTGTGTGGAGTTTCAGTATGTGTGATTGGAGAAGTAGTAGATGCCGCATTCTGTACTGGAGGCTGGGATATTTTAGTGTGTGTGTTCAAGGGAATTTTGACAAAATGTTCTTTACATCCTCAGCATAAGTTATGGGACTAGTAATGTGCTTTGATTGATGTGGTGTTTTGCAGGTATGATGCTTATCAATAATGGTCTGATGCAAGGAGTTTCCCTCTATGTTTCTTAAATATTTAAATCTCTCATGTTCTGTAGTATCACTTTGCAGCATCAGTGAATACTCAATAATCATAAAAGTAGTTCTTACACTGTCTTATGACACCTAATGCAACCAGATTGGCCACATATAGTTTGAGAGCAGACTGCTAAGCCAAGCTGCCAGAGGGTGAGGATTGGGACGTGCATAGTACTGAAGGGTTAGAGAAAGCCTGCTATAGTAAACCTTATAAAGGTTTATAGGTGAAGTACTTATCATGATATTCTGAAGTAACTTTAAAGGGGAGATAATCTAACAGTACTTAGTGAAAAGACAGAATTTGCCTATTGGTATTCTTGGCAATTATTAGTGCTGGTCTCAAAAGAGCTTTATACAGTATAAATGAACGTATCCTTGCTCTTTCTTTCACCAGAAGCAGAACAATAACATTAATCCTAAGGTCCCTGAGAAGAAGATGAGAGGCTCTTTTATGATCAGTAGTCTTGTCACAGATGTTGCAAGGTTGTATAGACTTGTTTCAGCTTTCTCCTGAAGTGCCCTGGTCCTTAGGATGAGATGTTTACCCAACAACCCATCTGCTAGAATTGGTAGTAGCTCAGGTGGATGTCAAAGATTCCATGGGACTTTTTGAAAAGAGTATGATATGGTCCCTGATACCATGCCCAAATTGCCCCAGTAGTATAAATACCACATCGGATCTTTCCTGAAAACAGGCTACTGGCATAGTAAAAATACCCTGGTCAAAAAACAATAAATTAATAATATATTTAGCAACTCAGCACAAGAGCAAGACACTCTGCACAGCAATTTAAAATTAAAACAATTAGTTTCCACCAAAATGGCAAATAGACCACTTGGAAACATATCACTCACTTCCCATTCAAAGACAGTCAAGAGTTAATGACCCTTTGCACCTTCTCTTACCAGGTGCCAAAGAGTAACACTAATTCCAAACTGGCTGCAAAGAAGGAATTATCAGGCTTTACAGACTCTCAGATTAATAGGAAATAATGTCTCTCTCTAATCCTTCTCTCACCAAGATAAAAACCAAATATAACAAATCACTAATGCCAAGATGATGTTGCCCTCTGGTAATAGGTAGACTTGATGCAGGTGTTGTAGATTTTAAAAGTAAGTTGGAAAAATAGGTAATACTTCTAGATATTGCAGTAGAATTCAGGTAGGAAAATGGGAAAGAAAGAGTAACTTAAGGTTTAGCAGTTAAGAGGAAGGCCTTCCTAGTTTGATCTTCTATTGCTCACTATAATGTGCAGATAAGATGTGACTAGGAGGAGCATACCAAGGCAAGTTTATAGTAAGAAAAGGCCACTCTAGAGCAAGAAGTTTAAAAGAACAGTGTGGATTACCGGGTGTGTGAGAGCACAGTATTCTGGCTCTGTGAAATACACTGGGGGGTGCTAAATCATTTAATTAGCTTAATGGAAGTAACTCCTTAAAATGATACTTCTGTGCTTTCTGATGATAGATATAAAAGTAAACCCACTGTTTTAGGTTCCACTGATGCTTATATAATACACTTCTTTCTTCGGAACATTGGAGGTCACTTAAACATAGACACACCCTTTGATGAAATTGACATGTGGTTTGCCCTACTTAGAAGGATCTCATACACATTTGGCAAGATGTATGACCCAATCACTCGTCCAAGTAGCAAATATATTAATGTTAAAAAAGTTAACTAATATTTTTGATGCTTGCTTTTGAGGATGTATGAACAAACACTTCAAGTGCAATATGGGAAACACAGTGCTATACTTTCATGAAAATTGATAGAGTGATGAGTAATATGAGTACATATTTACTTCAATGAATGCAAGTAAGACCTATTAGGTAAATGCTTTATAACTTGTACAGTTGATTGGGTCATATATATGTCCATTTGTACATTTGGGGCTTTTGATGTGTGGCAAACTTCTTGCATGTTTCAACATAGACAATTACTTCATTTGAGTAATATAAGATGTATAAGAGATCAACATGTCTTATACAAACATCTGGTCAATCATCCATTAGCAGTATTTTCCTATGTTGGTATATATGAGGTATCGGGCACTATACCTACATCTAAACAACATTTTCTGCTTTACTATAAAGGGAGGTTATGGATACCTGACTTGGGAGCACTCTTTATTCCTGGTCTGAATTATAATATTTTAGATGAATTTATTTTGATTTTGTTATGCATATTGCAGTAGATTTTCTCCTAAAATCCATTAAGTATAATATTTCATAATTAAACAAACAAAACTTAGTATCTGTTTATATTTTTGCATAAAACATTTTGTATTTACTATACTGATTTCATAGTTTAGTGTTCTGCACCAGTTAAATGCTAGAATGGGCTCTGGCTTCCTTGAGACCCTTCACAACTCATATGTAATGCATAGCCTGTACTGGGATTTATTCTGGAAACACTTGTATTTTTCAACCTCTTCTTATTAACTATGTTTTACTTCTAACAATGTCACATGGGCTTTGTCAGATTAGTGCTGATCAATGCTCTAGCCCAGTAAACAAATAAAAGAACCAACCAACAAAAATAAAGTGGTTTATCATATAGTAATGAAGGATTGAGTGAATGCCCACTAAGAAACATTTTAAAATACTGCATTTGTATGAACGTTTTAAATTAATATTTACCTTAATGGTTGACAGATGATCTTTGTCTGACTGTAATTGCAAAATGCAATATTGCTAATTTATAATATGTTATGCATTTTAGTTGATATTGGATGCTTAGTCTCTTGAAAAGCTCCAAATAAATGATTAATTGATGATTTGCATTTTTTTCCAGAAGATTTCACATCAGAAAAAGTAGGTTAGATTTTGCTTGTTCTTTTCTTTATCCATTCATAATATAACCCTTTATTCATCTTTTCTAGCATATGGGTTTCATTTGAGTTTGACAAGGTATTTTGTTCTGCATTCTATAATATATGTTACATTCATTCATAGATGCAGGCAGCAAGTGAAACTTAATAAGAAACATGGAATGTGACATGCCTCATGGTGTTTTACAGCATGGTAATCTACAGGTTTTCTGCAACTGTAACTTCTACAAAACATTAATTTATCCCAGTAAACAAATAAACAAAGGAACACACAAAATAAATACATACATTTTGAAATTAAGTATAGTTAAATAAACAATGTAAGCAAACAAAGGAATATACAAACAAAAATAAAGTGGTTTACCAGATAATAAATGAAAGGACGAGTGAATAACCATTAAGAAATGTTTAAAAATAAAAAATAACATTTTTATGAAAGATTTTAAATGAACGTTAACCTTAATTTTACAGATGACCTTTGACTGCAATTGTAATATTTATTACAGTTAATTCATAAGCACAGTGGATATATGAGCAGGTTGTGAACAAGTGTATCTTTGATGTGATTCAGAGAGAGTAGCTGTGCTTAGGTGCAGCTGTTAGAACCATCTTGTGATAAAGTTATGTAAATAAGGGAAACAAGATACAAATGGGGAATTTGTGAGAAATCTGCAACAATCATATGCAAATAAGGTGCTCTGCCTGCCTTTATCTGATTCATAGTCATGTTTTGATAAGCAGGTACGCTGTGCACAAATTGGTAATAAATCTGAACCTTTTCTATCCATTTTGCATTTTACATAGATGCTTACATTTACTGCTGATCTGTGTCCCTCTATGAGATGCTCGTTTCAATGCCACCAAAACCTGATGTTCAAAGTGGATATCTGCAGACTAGAAAATGTTGATGAGCAGAAATTGTGGGACAGGGTTAGAGAAGCATGGGATATTATATAGCCTTCGCTGAGTTTGCATGACCTAGAGACAAGAACTGGAGGAATGAGTGGCCTTTCTGTACATGAACATACCAAGGTATGTATGGCCCTCACTATACTTACTACATGCATCTTCCAAAGACAATCAGGAGACATACTGGGTGTCACACAACCTTTTGCTTTGCAGTTCCTTGAAATAGTCTTGGCGCATGCGGTTCGGTTCAGTATATCTATTTCTTTGTGTCACTTGTGGACCAGCCCAATGCTATGCATGCTATCTAAGAAATGGCACACTTTCCTGAGGTGCTTGGTGTGACAGATTAAAGTCAGTGCATTTATCTAACCAGCATTTCTGAATTCAGGAACAGAAATGCACGGACCAGCACTTCAGCCCTTGCAGAAACTGGATTTTCTGATTATATTCCCTACCACTTAGCACACGGTGCAGCTGCTACCCCCCCCCCCCCCACACACACACACACACAACCTCACTACACTTCTGTAACCGAGGTTGAGATCCCACCAAAGGAGCCTATATTTCACTGAGTACAAGGTCATTGATTACAGTGTCTCCTGCAACTTAAGATTTTTAGGTCAGAGATTATTTTTGTTAAGGAATTTCAACATTTTTTTTCTTTTAGATTTTTTTTGATGTGTCTAGTAAGAAAAATATCAAACCATACATGTTCTATAAACGGTCTGACCAGAGCAGAAAATAAGGGAGTAATGACTTCCTTGGTTTTAGAAGAGAGATGCCTTTGACAATTAATTGCGAGATATAGAAACATGTCCTAACCTCAATAAACACACAGGAGAGGGAGCTGTCACCATGTTGCTCAAGTCTGTACTGATTCACTTGATAGTGTGATGGCATCATTACTATTGACTCATAGGTTCATGGGTGCTTACTAGGTTATTGATCAGTACGAATTTTAAGAAGCCTAGCCTTTCATTCCTGTAGTAGTGTTCAGCCCTTAAATTTTGTGTACAAGTAAACCAGAGGTTGGCAGAACAAGTCCATTTTGTGAAATTTGCTTGTTGTTTCTATCCATGAGGGGTATGGGTTCTAAACCAATGACGAATTTGTAGTTTCCTGTCCATTCATCCACATTAAATTTGAATAAAGTAAGAGAAGTACTTTTCTTTATGTTAAGTGGAAGATGGTTCCAAACAAGAGGTATTCTCTGTGATGCGCACACATCCCTCCAACATGTTCTATTTATGTTACAAAAGAGACTGAGATCTCTTGATCTGGTGTTGCTGTTACTGGACTTAAAATGAAAAATAGGTAATAAATATAGAAATATATTGATGTATATAGCTGGATACTGAACCCCCTTAGAATGACACCAGAAGCTAAAACAATTGTTGAGATCACTGGATTCAGAGTTCAGAGTGCTAACCCTTACTTCATGGAACCACATGCATGTCAATGGCAGTGAATAAAACAAGAATACTGCTGTGTTTATTTTGCATGGAAATAAACAACGTTCCTAATATTCAAACTGTACTAGCTTTAATAAAACTCCTAAATCTGTTATATCATCTATGTCTCAGTAGCATTAAGATTAGAAAAGTTTTTTTTTTTTTTTTTTATTGCAAACAATGTTAGGGTTATTGTGCCAGCATGAAGGTAATCAGTGAGTGTGTAATAATTAGTTCTATTTTTTAATGTACCATCAATAGGTGGCATTTTAAGCTAACTCACCTGAGCATCTGAATTTTAGGATACCCAGACTGATACTAGAGCTGCAGGGTATTTCAAGACATTCATTTTCATATGCCATACCATTGCCTTACCATCATAACCAAAGACAAAGAGGCTAGACAGCTATCAGGTACTTCTGCATGAAATCCCAGAGAACATTGAGAAGGCCAACTCAATTTCCCAAATGCCTCAGAGCATAGACTGGTTAAGTGACTTTCTCAAAGTCATACATTATGTAAATGCAGGCTGAAAGAATGAAACCCTGGACTACAACAATCATCTCATAGACTTTGATCTCTAAACTAACTCCAAAAAGGCAGATACCATGGGTCAGAACTGAACCTCTGACCTAGGAATTGTGAGGCAGTGAGTTTTCAACTGAACCATCAAGCAGTGTGGCTGTCCCATTCCATTCACACATATTTCTGTCTGAAATCTTTTAAGGACTTAAAGCTTTGGAAAGACTTGCTAAAATTTGAGCCTTTTATTTGCAGAATAGAACTTTTTGTGTGAAAAGTAGGCAGATATGGCGGAGACTAGCAAAGGATTATATATCATGCCTTGTGACAAAATCTTCTGTTTTAGGCCTCCATGAGTTGGATCTGTTAAACCACTGGCTCAGACACTTGCTATGATTGCTTCTGCTATAATAATATTTATACACATGATTCTGGTGGGTATGCTTGGGTTATTTTGTGATAACCGGGAAAAGCCGAAAGGAACAAACAAACAATTGACTGAAAACATTGTCTTATTTTTGGGCTTCTAAAACTGCTTTATTACACAGTAGTGAGCATCTGTTGTTAATAATAGGTTTGTCACTATATGCCATTAGCACAGTTTATCTAGGCACAACTACACAGCAGTTCATTATTTTCTGTGAAATGTTTACTTAATTAATTTCACTCTGTAACACATTTTCTGGGATCATTTATGCAGTTCACGTTTCTTGTCTGCTGCATGAAAAATCAATGAGTATTCTAATGTTGAAAAATGGAGGTCTCATGCTGGAACACGACTAAAAAGAAGCAGCAAGGGAATTCCATGGGCTGTGTTTGTGCCCCTTGTTATAGAGCTTAGGATTTCCAGAGATGTGTAATTCAAGTTAGCAAAGGGTCATGAATGAAGCAAAGCAAGCTAATTTTGCAACCCTGGAGGCCTGTGACCAGCTTATTAATGTAAATAGCAACTTTGGAAGCAGCATGGCATAGGTTTTATCATTGATCCAGCTGTATAAATGTCTTTATTCTGTATGAAAGATTCCCTTTGAAATATCCATTTTGTAGTAAAAATCCAGGTATATTGCAAAGCATTTATGATTCCCAGGTATTTACTATTTGGACTGAAATTCAGTCAGAAAAACTTATATTGGGGATGTTAATTTCATTCAGCAGGTAGTGTTTTACTTATTTTGGAGAATGGGTGACCTGTAGATCGCACCCCGATTGAAGAAAGAATGTTCTCCGCAAAGTGTTAATCCAGAGGTAAAGCCCGCTGAAAAATGAGTCTGCCAATTCATGGCCGCAACTTATGCTGATATGGTGCTCAGAATGAAAAACCTAACAGCCAACATTATTTTATTCTCAGTAAGTAGCACTTTTGCTGTTTACTGACTGTAAAATAAAAAAGAAAAAATTTAAAATAAAAAAGAGTGTGTGTGTATGTGTTTGTCTGTGTGTGAGAGTGTATGCAACTCTATCGAGACCTGGCTATGTAACAACCAACTTATTCTGAACCCTAAAAAAACAAAACTCGTACTATTCTCACCTAAAAATGCTAACCACCTTAAACCTACTTTCACTATTCTGTCTCTCAATAACACCCCTATCACAGTAGAATCCAGCATTAAACTCTTAGTTATGATTATAGATGCTCAACTCAAATTTGAACTACATGTTAATAATTGGATTCACAAGAATCTTCTAAACCTGGACCTCATATATAGAAACTAGAAGTTTCTAACAAACAAAACAAAAATGACACTCTCTCATACTTATCTGCTACCAAGTCTATTATATAGCTCCCAAAACCTTAGAAATCTTAACTCTTCTCTCCTTACTAAGCTAGAATCAACCTATAATAAAGTAGCCAGATTTGTAGCAGAACAAACGTATAAATCACATCACTGTCTCTCATTAAAAGACTTAAACTGGCTTGAATTACCTCACCAACTCCTCCTCTTTTATCTCCAAATTATTCATTCCATTCTATATCTTCCTTCCTATTGGCCCAGATTATCAGCTCGCATCTCTTAATACTCTCCCACTAGCTCAGACCAAAACCTCCTACAAACCTAGAAACCTAAGACCAAACAGGGATGTAACCTCCTTAGCTACCATCCTTCCATCTCTTGGAACAGGTTGCCAGTAGAAGTCAGGTCCCTCACTCACCCTAAACAATTCAAAGCAGCCACTAAGGAATACCTAAAAAGACAGTGGTCTTGCCACTGGTCTCTCCCCCTTAACCTCCAACGCCCCCCCCCCATGTTGCTTTGCTTCATTGTCCTCCTCTCCCATTTTTACCTTTAGCTCTGTCTTGCTATCACTTCTCACTTGGATTTTGCATCCTTACATTGAAGGCATACTCCTTACACCACTAATTAAAACACTCATCTCTCACACAAACGAGAAGTATAGATACAACAAATAATACTATGCAATCCTACTCCTTGTTCATTGGACATATTAATGCTGATTCGGTCATTCATGTTGATTCCTTATTTACTTCTATTGTTTTAATTCCTTATGCTTTTTTTTTTTTGCCAATGCTTTTTAATTGCTTATGCTAATGGTTAAGCTTTTTAATTGCCTATGCTTTTTTAATTGCCTAAGTTGTTTTTTTTTTTTTTGTTTATTGTTTTTGTCTAAACTTTAGAGAAAAGTATGTGGAGCTTTTCTCCCGTGGCTTCTACTGAAAAGGGCTATGCAGCTCAGTCAGATTATCCCGGTCAACAAATGTGAAATAAATAAATCAGAGTGAGGGATAGACTGATTGAGCTATTATTTTACACTCACTAAGCAGTGCTTTTGCCATTTAGCCAGTGTAAAAAAATAATGTGTGTACATTTGTGCATGTGTGAGTGTCTGTGCGTGTGTGTGTGTACATGTGCGTGTGTGTGTGTGTGTGTGTGTGTGTGTGTGTGTGTGTGTGTGTGTGTGTGTGTGTGTGTGTGTGTGTGTGTGTGTGTGTATGTGTGTCTGTGTGTGTGATAGAGAAAAAAAGTGTGATGAATGAGAGCAATTTAGTGATCCTTGACAGCAGCAAACAGGTTTTCATATCTATCGACCTCTTAGCTCAAGATATCTGGATAAGCCTGAAATAAACAGGGGACAAAGGCTTAAAACAGTAACATATTTAAAATGTTGCTGTTACAAAATCACAAAGTTGCTTGAATATTAGGATTTGCATCAGCACACATTTTCTTTATCAGAGGAATGTGTGTGTGTGTGTGTGTGTGTGTGTGTGTGTGTGTGTGTGTGTGTGTGTGTGTGTGTGTGTGTGCGTGTATGCATGTGTGTGTGTGTGTGTGTGTGTGTGTGTGTGTGTGTGTGTGTGTGTGTGTGTGTGTGTGTGTGTGTGTGTGTGTGTGTGTGTGTGTGTGTGTGTGTGTGTGTGTGTGTGTGTGTGTGTGTGTGTGTGTGTGTGTGTGTGTGTGTGTGTGTGTGTGTGTGTGTGTGTGTGTGTGTGTGTGTGTGTGTGTGTGTGTGTGTGTGTGTGTGTGTGTGTGTGTGTGTGTGTTTGTGTGTGTGTGTGTGTGTGTGTGTGTGTGTGTGTGTGTGTGTGTGTGTGTGTGTGTGTGTGCGTGTGTGCGTGTGTGTGTGTGTGTGTGTGTGTGTGTGTGTGTGTGTGTGTGTGTGTGTGTGTGTGTGCATGTGTGTGTGTGTGCATGCATGCATGTCTGTGTGTGTGTGAATGTGTGTGTGTGTGTGTGTGTGTGTGTGTGAGAGAGAGAGAGATTAAGTGACTGAGAATGACCACTGGCAGCAGCAGCAGTAAAGAGATTTGCATACCTTTGGACCTCTCAGCTACTGAAATATGGATAAACAAAGGCTCAAAAATAGGAACAGATTTTAATTATTGTTCTTATAAAATTGCAGACGGTTAATTTTGGTTAGTATGAAGTTTCTGAAGGAAATAAAAGTCTGAAACTCAAATGTATGTCATTATTTTGTAACTTCAATCACCAATGACTGGCAACAAACCAAGCATTTTAGGTGTAAGGGACAAAAAATATAGCAATATCTGGATATTTTTGAAGTGTTATATTTTGGATGTAAAATGCTTCCTCCAGCACCATTAACGTATACTACAGCAAGTTTGAAACATTAGGTGGAGGAATGGCTTTGCATTACTATAGTACCTTGCAGGATACGCAGTAGTAAGTCCCACCTAATCCCAACCCACCGTCCCGCAATCAGTGACGTCTTAGTAAACTTAAGTAATATTCATACCAATGGCGACATGAATATTCATTGTCTATTTGTAGTTTACCCATTTCCTCAATGTAGTGCAATCTTGGAGATGGTATATTTAATTTGGGGGGTGCAGAGGGACTTGCCCCCCCCCTTCAAAAGCGAAGGAAAAAAATAATACTTGTAGTTACAGTGCTGTTTCTTTAGTATTCCTTACTCAAACATGTCATTGTTTATTTGTAGCCAAGTCTCCAGTGACAACTATCAAGCTTCATTACAAATAATTATTTAATAAATTTAAAAAGGATGTATTAATTCTATTTACTGTATGCATGATCAACAGTCAGTGTATACATGATGTCACATTTAAATCTGTATGGCTGTCAGTCATGCATGTTTTCCATATGATGGCATGTCCCTCTCACCTGTCAGTCACTAACACCATGCCCATATCTGCACAGAATGACCTGCGAGGTACTAAATATATAAAAAATATATAAAAAAATAATATAGCAATAAAAATAAGTAAGAAAAACACAGCAATTTTATAGACAGCCCATTCTCTAAGAGCAGTAATGCCCTCCAGGGTATGTGTTATTGTGGAAATAATGTCCTTCCACAATAACACACATCCTGTTAGGCATTATTGTTTGCTTATGTGCCTGTTTATCCTTTGTTTATTGGATTAGTCCCACTAGACTAGTGGTCTATTTTCAGAGGATATCTGAAGTGGTGTTTCAACTAAAAGGGAAAACATGGGCATGCATCAGGGAATGTTCTGTACTTTTGTTGATAGATAGTATGGTATCCTTTATATCTACCTGAGTTACCACTAACTCAAGGAGATGGAACTCAAATTAACATCCCATCCAAAGGACAACACAATCAGTAGTGTAATTATTCCACTTTATACTGCACTGCAGGTTAGCAATGTATTCACCTGGAGTAGAGATAGAACCCACAGCCTTCAGGTCTTGTGTGAGTGTGCTTCCTTTCCTGCGATTAACAAATTTTATTATTTTTGAATACCAAGTCTGCATTTATTTTCCTAGCTATAGTGTTAGATTTTGAAAACAGAACAGTGCAGTGTCTTCATGAAATAGCATTAGCTTTTGACATTTGCACTGTGCCCATGTATCTGTAAATCTCAGAAATCACTTGATCTCTTATATTGACACAAAACAGTTGATGGTCTGATATGCTGTTTTAAGGAATTTTTCTTTCCCCCAGTGTTGTGCAACCAGTGAAATGTTATATATAATTTCAGAGGATGTGGGGGCTTACCCTGTATGTTGTGATGTAGGCAAGAAGTACTTACTTTGAACTATACTATTCAAAATTTTATTCTCAAGGTGAATTCCTTGAATCCATTTGTTGAATTCATCTAGAAATTATTAACATTGCAATTCCCACTCATATGTGAGATGAGCCATCCAGCAGCAACAAACAATACCATCAGTAGTTAATGTTCTGTAATGTTCTGTACCTCTAATGAAAATGATGTTATTAATAGGCTGCATGTAGATCAGGATAGTGTATCTCCCATATACACCATCTACAGGAATGTGTAATATTCCTATACTTGTGGAGAGAAAGGTATATACAATACTTTGTGCTCTAGGCACAAGTAAACTTAACTCTTCCATTGGAGGATGTAATCCCAGATTTCTAAATTGATTGACTACCTTGCTTGCATCCCATGACCTCACTCCATCGCAAAGTGTTGTAACCATCTGCCACTGTGTACTCCAAACTATGCAAGTGACAATGATTGGGATGAACCCATCCCATGATGTGAGTGGATATTGCAACATCTGATGTATCCTATAATATGAACTGGCCTGCAAATGCTAGCTGTGATAATGCATGCATCATTTTGTTTTGTGCTGTGTTATGGGCAGCAATTGTGAACCAGATGATACCACTCACCACTGCTGCGATATCGTGCACTTAGCTCATCCTTGGGACTTCTACTTCATATTCCTCATAGTAATCAACATCCTCCCCTTCCTCTGCTGGGACAGCTGGTGTACAAGGTTCTACAAAGATCTTCACCTGCTGTTCCACCTGCTTGTGCTATGCCATATCGTGCAGCTAGATAGCAAAGGTATCTCTTCAGTAGGTCAAACACAGGTTCCACCATATTTTGTATTTCTTCTTGTACTGCACTATAAGCTGCTTTTTGAATAGTCTGAGGGTCAACACCAGGTTTCTAGAGGATATCTGGTATTTCTTACAAAACAAAGAATACAACACATTACTTGTTGTCTGCTCCTTGCCTAGATTACCTGGGTCTATCTAGAATGTATGTGCATCTACCAAAGAAATAACCCTGTGGGAAATCCTGATACAGGTGTCCTTGGCATTGCTTGGACATGATCATGTTGATACCAGCAGGGTGGTTCTGATACTGCTTTGTCTAACTCTAATACAGGAGGTGTTGTGAGGTTCCTCCATCCATTACTGCCAATATAAACACTAGCTCCTCAGGTAATAATACTGTGGTCATGCTCCCTTTCCCCATCAGTGGAGACCACAGAGGGGGCAGGACTTGCTCCATGAACAGGGGCTGACAGAAGTGGAAACTGTCAGTGAAGTATCAGACAGGCCACACTCACAAGAAGATGTGGGAGAGAGCAGTGACATACTAGTATAGAACATTTCTTGATGTGTGTTAACGAAAGAAGAGACTGAGGTCCTTGAGAAAGGGCTTTTATTCCATCCTGAGTGATATAACAGACACTATATTGGACATAAGGGTCTTTACTAGGAATGTCTTGTTAAAATTAGAATTTGGTGATACATCTTTTGCTGCTGATACTTATTGTTTTAAAAAACCTAGCTTGTGTATTCCTAATTCTCATCCATTAGTAGATGCATTTATTAAGATGGATGAGGATGATGTACATAGACTTGATTATGAAGTTATGTCTAGATCAGCTAATGTAAGAACTAGAAGAAATAATCTTAATAGGGGACAAAGAATGGCTTTAACGCAACTCTGTAATGACCATAGTATTGTGATTAGACCTGCTGATAAGGGTAGACCCACTGTCATTATGGACAGAACACACTATTATGCCACTATGAAGTCTATGTTAAGTGATGGGAGGTTTTATTCCACTATAGATGCAGCACAGGTGAAAGTTTATATGCAAAGTATTAATTCCATGATAGAAGATTTGTTGATAATCCCCATATACCATCTATTCAAGGACTACCAAAGGTGCATAAAGATGGGGTCCACCCCCGATGAGACCTATAGTGGCCAGTTGAGGTTGGTGTACTGAGCCTCTGTCCCTGTATATTGATAAGTTCTTGAGACTGGTGGTTGACAGGAAGTTGCATATATTGAAGGACACTAAGCAGTTTTTGTTAGATTTACATGACTTTACAAAGTGTTTATCTGTCGATGCCAAGTACATATTTGTTACTCTTGATGTGCAATCACTGTTCACAGTCATTCTGAGTAGGGATGGGGTTGAATGCATTCATAGATACTTAACTGAACATAGTGATTACACTGAGTCCTTCATTGATTTACTTTGGTTTTAGAGAACAACATCTTTCAGTTTGATGAACAGATTTATTTACAGAAAGATGGCATAGCTATGGGCACTTCATAGGCCAGTAGCTACGCCAATCTGTTCATGGCCAAATGGGAGGAAGATATTTTGTTTAAACTGCAGGACTTCATAGCTTTTGTCCCATTTTATAAATGCTTCATGGATGATTTATTTTTTATTTGGACAGAGAGCCCTCAGCAGTTATTTACATTTTTTGATGTAATAAATGGCTTGACCAACTATTTGAAATTTAGTATTACATCCTCTGAGACCTATATAGCATACTTGGATGTGTATATAGAGAGATTAAGTAATGGTATGGTTAATACAGAGGTATTCAGGAAGTCTTGCTACAGGAACACACTCCTGCATAGATATAGTATGCATCCAGGACATGTGTTTAAAAATATAAAGGGACAAGCAATGTGTGCATCTAGAATAAATGCATCAGAAGATGTCTTTCATTCTGAACTATCTGATTTGGAAGGAAGGCTATTAGCCATGGCCTATAAACCAGATGAGATATGGAGAGGGTTTGATGGGCTAAATTTGTTGAGGAGAGATGTGGCATGTCCTTATTTCTCTTATTTAACCCCTGATATATGTATGTCAGACCGGAAGAATGCTAGTAGTGAGATCAGAGTTCCCTTATTTTATGCACGTGATGTTGGTTTGATTAAGGACATTACTGGTAAAAATCGGGGTGTTAAGTGACAAGGTCCCCCTAAGACCAATACTTAGGTCTAGAGGTTTAAAAGTGAAGTAAATGACTAATGATGAATGGTTTTACATGTAAATTAGATTTTACATGATTGTTTTATTGTTTAATTATTATTACTTTTTATTTTTTCTCTCTCGTTTTTGTCTTTTATATATTTTAGATGATGTTACACTGCTGTGGGTTTTGGTAGTACTGCTTTAAATCCTGCGCTAATTAACTAATTGATTGCTATTCGGGAAGTATAAATTCAGCCTTGATTATTTCCATCTATAAATGGTCTGAAGAAGCCCTCTGTGGTAAAAGTACTTACCTGACTGTTCCTGTTTTGTGAATAAACATTTGATTTTATTCCAGTGCTGCATGTGGGATTTATATTTCAGCCTTGGTCTGCTCTGTTGCTTATACTGCACTTGTGGACTTATTGCTTGGATATGTTCCAGATGTACAATTCATTGGAATTGCCCATATGGCAAACAAACATATTAACAAATTGTGCCCAGGGCATTACATACCACCTGGCAATGAATGGCAGAATAGAAACTCTTCTTGTTGATGTATTATAATTCCTCTGGAAGAGGTAAGACATTTATGATGGTGTGTGGGAAATACATGGCTTTGAGATCATCAAGGAAATAGGCTGTGACAGAAAATGTCCATATGGAGCTGGTTCTATTCTCTGCAGTCTTGACCAGATGTGGTGCTCACCACCCTGCAGTAAAATGCAGAGGAATTGGTTCAGAATTCAGTATCTCTAATGTGCCCTCAGTAAGTTACTGAAAAGTCCCTTTATCTAACATGGCTAAAACTACACAGAACCTTAATATTCACAGGAATGGACACATCACACATCCCCTCAATTAATCCTGTGGGTGACATGATTCAACTACATCTCTTGCAGTTTCCTTGTCCACATGGAAATGGTCTGTAATCTGAAGGTTGGCGAGGTGGTGATATAATCTGATGGTTTGCAAGATGGTGACATATCAGCCTGAATTTATACAGATGGCCTCGACATACAACATTATGTGCACTGGCTCTGATTGTGGAAAACTGTATGTTAATGAGAAAAATTATTTCCTTCGCATGTACCATAATCTCTAGGTGTAAATAAAACAGACATAGCCCCATAGAACTACATGGACATTTAATATGTTTCTAAATCAGCCAGCGAATTTTGTGTGATCTTTATTTGCATGCATCCTGTGCTCATTTGCATAGTTTCTCTTTTCAGTGCTATTGTACACTGATTAGCATGCCCTGCACACTGTGCTGTTTTGTCCCTTGTGTTATAATTTAGAAGATGCAATCCATTAAATGTCTATGAATTCCATTCAAAGTGTGAACTAAAGCTGCAGTCATTCTCAGTAAACCAAGAGGAAAAGTTGTTGTGTAAGTTGTAGTATAAAAGGCTTAAAGCATACTTACAATTAATGGCATGTGGGTATATGCAGATCATTGTAATCATTCCCCCACTAAAAAATACATTTTTTAATCTTGAAAACATTATTATTACTAGAAAGATGATATTTTTATGTGTTTATCATTATAAATGTATAAATTTAACAGAGATCAGTTATATGTGTCATGTAAATATAGACTTTACTGCTTGATATGGATATTCCAAAATAGACTGGTAATGCAATACTCAAAGAACTATTCACACACATGAAAAAATAATTTTTTTTGGATAGATATTGCAGGTTTTTTATATGTAATAGTGTAATAGCTGCACATACTATATCCATTAATTTATTACAATAGCCCCGTTTTAGACATAACCTAGTTTGAAAGGTAGGCCATGACTCTCCTTTCATGTTTTATCACTAATAAATGCAGACTTATGTGTATTTATTTTCAGGTATGTGCATACAATGATGGTTTTCTGTTCCTCCATCTCTCAGACACTCTCACTCTCTCACTCTCACTCACACTCACACACCCACACACTCAAATGCATCTGTAAATTTATATCTGTGTTGATAGTTGATATATATATATATACACACACACACACACACACACACACACACATATATATATATATATATATATATGCACACACACACACACACACACACACACACACACACACACACACACACACACACACACACACACACACATATATATTTATATATATGTGTGTGTTTGTGTGTAAGTGTGTGAGTGTGTCTGCAAACATTGCGGGTTCATGTGAGCATGTTTATATGTGTGTGTTTATGTGACCAAATGTACAAATGTTTACAGTATATATAAGAACTATGGATAGGCCACAGTTTACTCTAAGGCCAAGAATTTGACTTCTTCTTGAAACAATCACTTTGTCTATACAGTAAATACACAAACAGCTTTATGATCAAGAGAGCACTGTTTTGGAAACTTAACGTCTTACTTTCATCCTAATGAGTAATTGTGCATTATTGTAACTACGATATACTTTAGAAAAAGATGCTATCTTTGTTTAAAGTGTTATGACCTGGATGTTTGTAATAATTTCCAAGGGAAATGAGCTTAATTTGTTTAAACATTCCAGACATGTCAACAAATGAAAAAATAATAAAAAAAAGAAAAGTGTTGCTGTTGTGTATTAGTCTAGGAATGATCAAGAATGAGCATAGGAAAGCACTTAATACATCAGCTGTACAATGATTTACATCATACAGAGAAAATAGCTATTTAAAAAATTTCAAGGCCTACATCATCATCATCATCATAAGCAGCCCTCTTTTTCCCATTTTTTCTACATGAGGTTGGGGTATTGTGTTAACTGTTGCCAGCTCAATCGACTGTTTCTCTTAAGGATATTTAGGGCCCTTTATATGTTGAAGATTTTGGCTCCTGAAAGGCAACTGACTGTCACTTTCTCTTTGTCCAGCCTTTTGAGAGATGAGTTAGTGTGTCTGATAATGGAGTGACCAATCACTTGTACACTTTTGTTAGAAAGATGTTGAGGTCCACTGGAATTAGTGTGATTCACTACCTGGTGATTCTTTACTGTGACTGAACTAATAGGTGTTGCAGTGTTTGACTTACTCTATGCCCTAGATTTACTCGGCCTTGGAGGCTCAGGCAGGACCTTTTGGTAGCTTCAGGGTGTGACGGTTTGCTGTGTGTTTCTTTGGAATTCAGTGACAGTGTGTGTTTGGTTGGGACAGGGAAGCTTCAATTTGGCTAAGTGCTTGCACCTCTCAGTATAGATAGTGATGAGTTAAGCAGTAATTCATTGTCTGTGAACATCAGTTAATGGTTGCACTGCTGAAGTATATCAACTGGGATGTGATTGGCAACTGAGGATGAACAAGCTAGCTGACCTTTCATTTTACTCCAAGTAGTGAATAGTATTTCATTTTTAAATAAAATATTTGGCAATTAGTAGTTCAAATGAAAGATATATTTCTGATATTCCAGGAATGTGACTTTAAAGAGTTATTGCTAGATGGGTCATATTTGTAGTACAAAAGGAGGCAGAAGTAGTAAATATTAGAGGAACAGATAGTTCGCAGTTATCTAAGATAGTACTGTGTACAAATGTGGGACTACAGCTTCAGTCTGTTACTCGGTGTAAGAATAACTAGGGTTATTTGTAGAGAATGTGAAACAGGAAGACCTTGTTTCTATCTAGTACAGGCTTGTGCAGCATTTTGCTGACTGGCACTCGATGTTTATCCAAGCAAAATTAAAGAACCAATATAAAATTAGCGAAGATTTCAGTTAATAATGTTTATTTCCAGAATACAATAGCGATTCATTCCCTGCAACAAAACACCTACCTCTGGCTCCTATAAAATTAACACTTGCACTAAACCAGCTGGAAAACTTATAAAGCAGCAGCAAAATTATGGAACAGCAGAAGATAACACTGAATCAGATACCAGAAATACTAAATATTTCAGCAATGCTATATGACTGTATAAACACAACAGAACTAGTTAATTTAGCAAAACAGTGAAAAGTACAATAAAACTGAATAAAATAGTAGCTGTTTAATTCAAATGTGACTGTATGTGCAACCAAAACTGTAGCTGGCTCAAAAAGCACCCTGTGCCTATACCATGAACCAGAACCTACTGGATTAAACCGATTGCTGTATTCTAGCGACCGGCTTATTGCACATTCCCCAAGATATTTCCAATGAAGAGCAAAAGCAAACAAAAAATATACATTCCTTCTAGCCAGGTGTATAGATGTATAACACCTCCCCATTCATCCTGCTCAGCTTTGCAGTACCCATTTCTGTGCCCTGCCCCACACTTTCCACTAATGCATTTAAGCCTGAACACTGAAGCACTCAGTGTATGATCTAAACTGTAGCAGCTACATGCTACAATGTAGCAAGCAGTTTGATACAGTTTAAATGTGTAAAACAAGTTCTTTTTTTCTTTTTTGTTAACTAAAGCATGAGTGATGAGTATAAACTGTAGCAAATGTTTATACCCCTGGCATGCTGCAACACTTAGGTTAAAAAAAGAGATTTTTAAAATGTAGCAAACAGGCTGCTACAATGCAGCATGCAGTTGCTACAATTTAAACCACACATGGAATACTACAGTGCTCAGGTTTGACCACAAATGCAATACCAGCCAAACTCAACACTTTATACCCGGAGCAGTTTCCTCTCTCACCCTGCCCTAACTATGCTACTATATACAATTGAAATTAAGAATGTCCCTATCCTTTTGAAAATGTCCTTTTAAAAATGCTATCTTTAGTAATTTCAGAACATGTGTTCTGTGTGTAGACTTCTGAAATCCTTAAATTAAGACTGCAAACAGGTGGGACACAGTGCTGTTTATCAAAGCAGATAAAAAAAAACAATAGAAAATCATCTAGAATTTTAGTTAGTAGTGTCAATATCCAGACCGCAATCACAATTTATTCCTTAACATAGGACAATTACCACTGTCTCTTAGAAAGGTAACACTTGACCAAAGCAATCTGGAAAACTTATAAAATGTAAGTGTTTTCATTTTATGAAAATTGGTTTAATCTGAAGAAGCCTTGTTTGTGGAAAAGAGCATGTACTGGGCATTTTTTTTAAAGCTACTTGTCTTTGATTACAAATTTCAGTCAAATTATTGTAGTAGCTCATGTAGCTTAAATTTTCTAGAATACCTATTGTTTGCCTTTAAGTTTTGGCTAAGAAGGACAGAGGCAGGATCCCTTAAGCTGATGTGGGGCAGAGGGGAGGGGGGATTGATAATAAAAGACATTGTGTCTCCCAGTGTTGGTTCATCCCAAGGTATCTTTCCAGAGCTCAAGAGGAATAACTCGTAGAGATTCCAGTCAATCAACACTTTTTTCATTCTTTTTTTTTATTATTCAAAATTCATAACACATGACATCATGAAATATTCACAAATGCAACAGGTTGGAAACTAAAGAAATAAGTAACCATTCCAAACATCCAAACAAACATAAGAGTATCACAAAAAAAGATACACTATATCTTTAACCAACATTTCTTTGAGACAGACATTCCTTAACATTGAGGATTATGAGCAGGTCACTGATCGTACTGAGCATATTATGTGTTCAAGACATGTATGCCAAGAAATTCGCTCAAGAGGTTAATCTTGGTATCAATGTCAAGAACACATAATATGTAGTTAAGATCATAGATCTGATCATAAATTCTTTGTATTGTATGGAGATTTATCTTCACCATATACTTCTAGGTAATGAAAAATTATATTAAAAAAGTGATGTTTATACTAACATTGAAGACAGTGAGGAAGTATGTAAGGGAAACAGTTGTAAACAAAGTATTGGGTATACTTTAGCAGCCAGCAGGCAGAAATGGGAGATGAAGCAAAGCCATTTCATGCCATGCTGCTGCTGTTTTCTGGTTATTGCTGCCTGCTTTTCGTGCACACTCAAAGTTATCCACACATAGGGGGTTTATAACAATCACATATGCATTGTTAAGGTTCAGTCTCACTCTGTAATTGCGCAATCACAGCACTCCGTGTATTATAATACTATAATTTGAATATTAAGGCTTTCAAGCCTTATTTAATCATAACTGACATATCTTTGATCTCTTGTTATGTTTGGTCACTTTTATTACACCCCCATATCTGGGATATACCATCTCAGACAACAACCTATCTTCCTTTCTTACATATTCAACCCATTTTGCTGTAGATATTTCTAATGGTTGTTTCCAGTATGCAGGGATGTATAACCTTGTCATTATGGCTAAGTGGTCAACCAAACTGGATTGATTTTTCTTTGGAGCTTTTCTTCATGGACCTCAACTGAATGTTTTTTTTTTCTGCCCATTTGGACTTTCACAGCAAACAAATGCTAATAAATAAATTAATGAATAATGTCTCCCACCTGCCACTGTTGTGCATGCTTAGTGTGAGCCATTCAGATAATTAAAGTGTGGCAATACCTTGGGTTATTCTCAATGCTAGATTATTTGCCCCTTTCCAAGTCATTTAACACAAGAACAAGACCAAAACATAAGAAATATATTATGATGGCTTCACTGCACCTCCACTTGCTGCTTTTTATACAAAACTCTTCCCTTGCTCTGCATGAGGTTTCAATAGTCATTATATAAAAATGTTAACAGCTGCTCATACAACCTGAGTATACAGTGAGACCGGTAAAATGTCGCCAACTGGTTTTGCTTGATCTGCAAACAACATTCTGCTGTCATCTCTTTCACCCAGTCCAATAAATGTTTATCAACAGCACTGCCAGAGGGGTGACTCAAAATATTATCCATATACCTTGCCCTCATGCTCAACAAGTGTCTGTCTTATCCAACAAAGGAGTCATCAAATCTGACAAATCTGCCTTTATTATTTTATTCAGGTGTGAAATATCCGCTTTATGATGCAGTTAAAAAGTACTATCACCTGTCTATCACCTGAAGATTAACAGATATGTAACAATAGCTCAAATGATGTGAAGCACAGCATACATTGAACCCTTTCATCAGTTTCTGAAGAATATTTGGACTAGCTGTATCCAATCATGCCATCACTGTGGCCTATTGCCTATTTTTAGAGTTGGGTACTCTAATATCGGGGAGTCCAGCACTCCCAGACAGAACATATTGCTTGCACTTCTCAGGGCTCTTGATGTCTTAAGAGTTATGTTGATGGTATGCTAGAGTTTTAAATGGGAGGATAGTCATTTAGAACACCATCAAATAGCAATTGTGAAGTACAGTTTAGAATCTGGGGCTTCTAGTTACAGACATAGTGGTTTAGTTGTGTCAACAACATAGAGAACCCTTTGCTGTGTAAAAGCATGGATATAATTTTTAACATCTGGTATATCAACTCCCCCTGCCCTTTAGGGTGGAAACACTTCCTTTATGTAGTCTATATATCTTTTCCTGCCAAATGATGCTTGTCATCAACATAAATAATCTAGCTAGCCATTTATTTTTATAATGGAAGTCAGATGTAGCAGAGGAAAATATAGTCTAAGGACAAATTATATTTTAAGAGCCTAAAATCCTGCCATCATGGGTAATCCCAATCAAATGCATGCATTAATCTTACAGACTAACATGTTGGCTCATTTATTCAGAGCTTCCTTGTGCCTGGCATTGACACCTGTGTCTACAAGACTTGTATTAATTCTAAAACCATTTGGACCTACAAAGCTGGTATAATTATTTTTTGCACTTGCTTTAACTGTTTCAGTGCTATTTAATACTTCTACACTGCATTTATTGATTTTGTTGAACTTATCACTGTTTTTCAGCCTGCACTTGTTAAAGAAATTACATCTGTTTGTTACTGTACTGGTCTTAGGTTGTTTTAACAGTATTCTGATATTTCCTAACCTCCTTTGATACTGCAAAAGCTGTTCTGAGTTTCCCAAAATTTTCCTGAGTCTGCCAAAATATTTCTAAGTTTTGCAAAGTTTTTGTCTGTTGTGAACTGTTCTCAGTGTTAGTGAACTTATTTCCAAGTTTTCCTGATATTGCAGGAATGCTGACTTCTGTTGTAAAGCATTTGTTACTGCATTTGAGCTCAAAACCAGTTCATTGTACATTAAGAGGGTTCTTTTGCACTTTGATTGGAGCAGAGAGCTAAATTCAACCCATCAAAGATGGGAATTGCTAGTCGAAAACTTATTGTTTTTTTTGTTTTTTTTATCTGATTGGCCTGAGGGTTTAAGTTTGTAAAAGTCTTTCATCCTGCTGTTATAAAAGCCTCACACAAATGTGGTTCCTTTTACTTGCATATAAGCAAACCTCTAAAGTTTAAAATCCTCTATAGGAAATGCTCACCATAGTCTCCTACTGTTCACAGCTACTCAAAGAGCTGCCAGTTTGTACAGATGATGGTACTACTGCAGGTCATCTAATATTATACTTCTAAACACTCTCATTTTGACCTTTAATTGACTTGCTCCAAAACCTTCCCATCTAGAAATTGTTTTTCATGCCTTACATAGCATAGGCTATATTCAGACCTGCTGAATTTAGATTGTTTGTTATCACTGTGCTCTAAAACAATCCATTTTACATTAAGATAGCCTGCCTGCACCCATGTGGCAGAAGTGTGTAGCTCAGGACCAGTCTGAGTTGGGGACTGCTGGAGAAAGACTCAGTGTGGAGCTTTCCCATTGGTAGTTGTGTTAAAATCTGTTTAAATTTGCCTGTATATAAGCCTCGCATTTGCTCATTGCTGTGCACTGCACAACGGGGTTTAGCAGTGTCTTGTATAGCCCTGTATAGATGCAAATGCCTGGAAACATTACTTTTCCCTTCAGATCTTCCAGTAGAATCCCCTAAGCTTACCTGCTGAGCAAAGGGCAACTCAGTTGCTATCTAAGCAACATTCTTACACTTATTGTCCTCAACCTACTATATACCCACTACATTTGCTACTCTGAGTCAAACTAGCCCACTAGTTAAGCCAAAGTCCTAAGTCTGGATAGCCCACTTCTTTCCCAAATACCACATTCAGAAAAATCCCACCACAATGGATGGGAAGTTTCTCATCATTCATCCTGAAAGATTGATTGATATGGGCATCTTGAGGCAATGTAGTAATTGGTTCATGTATACTGACACCCATTTACTCCTAAACCACACTAACACCCTATGTGAGAGATGCAAATGCACTGTGGAATTGGAGTAAATTCTCTCACATAAAAACACACTAAACATCAAATAGGTTGTCAGAACACACATTTCACCTCTCAGCAAACCTCACCTCTCACACAAAATAAAGTCATGGGACATAAACCCACATATGCAGAGGTACTCACTAAAAGCCTACCAAAAGAACAGAAACCTCCCAAATGCTCACCACCCACACTCACCATTAAGCAAAAAGAAACCACAACACATATCAGGACACACACCCATGTCTCAACAAATAAGTCCATAAGGCAAAACACATCAAATGTCTTGGTCATAGGTGACTCCATAATGAGACATACAGATTTACCCCTCACCAGACTGGACAAGGAGAAGGTCATGGCCAGCTACCTATCAGGTGCCAGTATCCAATGAATCGTGCATACACTCAAGTCACTCAACAGCAAGTACCATTATGACTCTATCATAGTCCATTTTGGAGTGAATGACTTGAAATGTACCTCTCTGGACTATATGAAGACAGACATGACAGAACTCTCTTGATTATGTGGCCTAGACAGATATGTCCCTCACCCCAAGCATTATCCTTCCCTCACCCAGGATGATGATACAATATAAACAAAAAATGATTGACTTCAACAATTGGCTTAGCTTCTGGTGTCAATTCAAGGGGATCCAGTATCTGTCAGCCTGGGAGGATAGGATAAACAGACCTCGCTGATTTGCTAGAGATGGTCTGCACCTGTGCCCACTAGGATTTTGGTTACTGGGAAAAGCCCTTGTGTCCCCACAGTGCCTTTTTATGCAATGTCAAAACAACAAATTTTCCAATGTAACAAAATCTAATCAAGACAAACTCAGGGTCATACTGTTTAATGCTAGGAGATAAACACAAAACTGCTCTAACTGGAAGCACTCCTCACCTTGGAGGATGCTAACATCTGTCCAGTTACTGAGACATAGTTCAAGGGCACTGAGAGCACCCTGGCTGTGCAAAGCTACAATTCCTTCCAGATGTTCAGACATCTGGAATAATTTGAAGGCACCTATGGTGGAGGTGAATCCATCTTCATTAAAACGAAATACACTTCAAGACTGGTCAAACAGCATGACTCTCTTGAAATACTCCATGTCTGATTAACTATTGGGAAAGTACCATACCACATCATTGCTAGCTACAGATCCTCCACTATAAACCAGGAAAAGCGCACTGCCCACCTCATTTTACTGGAATCCCTCACCATACAGACCAACACTTTAGTCACAAGAGATTTCAGCTATCCTTCCATAGACTGGGGGCATACAAGAACAAAAACACACTTTTTTTGAGGTTCCTGGACTTTATTAAAACAAATACTCTGGAGCAGATAGTCTGCACCTCCACTAGGAGCTCTAATGTTCTGGACACAGTACTCACCAACATGGGGGGGGTGTCACTGTACTTCCCCATGTGTGATGCCAACCCTGGTTAGGTCAGACTACAAATTAGTCTCATTTGAAGTAACTACTGGAACTGACACCCTCACAGGAACAAGAAACATAAAAAAACTTTACCAAAACTAACTACAGATTGCTAAGGAATAGTATAAAAAGATTCATACCACCCCACAATTGTAGACATCAATGATCACCATGGAGAAGTGTACACAAATGCCCTGTACAGAGTGACTGCATAAACTTTGCTGTACCTGACCGCATCAAAACCAGGTCTTCCTGTAAAAACAAGCCACCATGGTGGACTTCAAGTATAAACAGATTATCTAACAAGAGGAAGAAACTGTTGTCCAAACGCAAGAGGGATATTACTCTGCAGAGGAAGAGTTCCCCCCTAAGCCTAACCAGGAAAATCAAAAATCTTGTAAAGTCTTCTAAAGCAAAATGCAAAACTAAAATCACATCCCTAGCCAATGATAATCATAAGACATTCTTTAACTATATCCAAAGTCTAAAACTGACTGCTCAGCTATGTGCTGAACTGGTCGTAGATGGGCTCACTCATACTACACTGAAAGATATTTCCAACCTGCTAGCCGACAGATTCAGTGCAAACATCACCCCCCTATGCCCACCTACCATATCCAAAGCATACTTAAAACCAGCCCTCTGCCTAGTATCTCTAAGGAGCAGGTAATCACTGTGCTGTCAAACATACAGCCTCGATGGGACCAGATAATATCCCAGGTTGTTTACTAAACAATCTAAAACAAGACCTAGTGGACCCACTTGGCATTCTCTTTAATCATAGCTTGAGGACTGGCTGTGTTCCTGCAGAATGGAGAACAGCAACAGTGATCCCCCTGCACAAAGAGGGCCATCAACTGACCCTGTGAACTACAGATCCATAAGTCTAACCAGCCTCATCTGCAAGGCCAATGAAAGAATTATCATGGACTTTATCATCAAGGACATAGGCGACCACCAAATGCTGAACCCAACCTAGTTTGGCTTTGTTAAAGGTAGACTATGCTTATTAAACCTGGTAGATTGCTTTGAGACTATCACCAAAGCCATGGACAAACCTAAGACAGTGCACTTAGCCTATCTCCACCATGCCAAGGCTTTCAGCACAATCTCTGACTCTGGTGTCATTGGAAAACTCTCTAGCTGGGAATTGACCCTTATATTACTAGATGGGTACCCAACTGGCTCACCGACAGAATGCACTCTGTCAAAATTGGTGACTCCACCTCCACCAGTAGACCTGTCACCAGTGGAGTACCACAGTGGTCTGTGCTGGGTCCCTTACTGTTTGGCATCTATTTCTCAGAAGTCCAGACAAATGTAGATGGCTTATGGCTCACCAAGTTCACTGAGGATTGCAAGCTGGGAGTAATCATTGAGTCCCCCAATGATGTTAGCATATTAAAGAAGGGCTAACACAAAAGAATGATTGGTGCCAAAGCTATGGTCTAAAACTAAATGCAAAAAAATGCATTATTATTCCCTTTGGCAAAACAGAATTCCCTCTCACTTACAATATTGACAGCACCGTCATCAGACCAGTAATAGAGTATAATGCACCCTTTTGCATGTAACTTACCAGACACCTGCAGCAGTAGCTGAAGAGACCTCAGAGATTTCTCACTAAGAAAATACAGGTACTCCAAACCATAACTTAAGTGGACAGGCTGAAAGCCCTGTTACTTTACTCTGCACCTTCTAGGCTGTGGAAGTGTGACTTGTGCCTGGCCTATAGGGCAATCTCCGACCATGCCCTAATGAAAATGCTACACATCCACAAGTCAAATAGCACAATAGTCCCTCTCTCCAGGGATCTCAACCTAGCCTGTGACATTAACAGAAAATGCTGAAGAGACAGCTGTCTCTCCCAGTGACTACCACTTCTCTGGAATAGACTTCCTATTCATGTAAAACAGAACTCCTCACTGAACCTATTCATATGCAGCCTAGATAATTGGATGGGAGACTGAAAATTCACCCCTGAGGTGGCACCCATATCACTCATGGGCAGAGTTAGCCTGTGTTGATCACAGACCCACTCTGTTCCTAAATTTGTTCTACAAACTACTCAAAAAGAACAAATGGGGATACTTGGAATTAACATGACTAGACTTGTAAAGGCTCTAGGGCCATTAGCCTTGTAACCTCCTGTGAACGTATGAACCTATGTTCCACATAACCTGAATATTCCTGTTTATAAGATTCCCATTAAGTGCCTGTAATTCACTACCTAGGTAATTAGGTAGATGTATACTGCTACTAAAAGTGATAGGGGGATTGATCCCAGTGCCTCACAGGCCTTCTGATAAGGAAGAACAATTTCTTAACTGGATTTATTCATGGGAACAGCTACTGCCACCAATGGAAACTAACAGAATCTAAAATTATCTTAACAAATTATTCAATAGCTAGGATACAATGAAGAGGAAATAGTAGAAATCCCTGACATACACTCTTATAAGTATAAACCCAGTGATCATCTGTACTCTCACTAATAATAATGTATGTGCTGCCGTAAAAAACTCAAATCAGAAAATAGGCCACATCTAAGATCTTCCATAGATATCCCCATCTTATTAAATCAAATGCCTTTTGAAACTCAACATTTATAGCAAATGCTGCCCTGGTGTCATGAGCTTGTCCTTGGATATCTGTAGATCATGGATATGAATGACCTAGTATGGTCCAGACATAATCTGCCCTAAATAAAGCCTGACTGAGACTCCTGGGTGAAACAGGTTCATAGGTTCATAGTTCGTTACTAGGCTATCTGCCCGAAGGCATTTATAAGCCTAGCCAGAATGTATTGGCTTTCGCCGCCCCCTTAGATTAGTTCCCTGTGCCTCTGTCCAGCAGAGCCGGCATGTATTGGCTTTCACCACCCCCTTAGATTAGTTCCCTGTGCCTCTGTCCAGCAGGGCCATTAAAGTGATCCCCAGGGTAAACTTTCTGTTTCCCATCCACTCGTCAAGGTTTCTCTTGAAGAGTGTTAGCGAGGAGCTCTGCCTAATGTAGATTGGAATCTTGTTCCAGAGCATGGGAAGTCTCTGGGACAGGAATCTATCCCTCCAGCACATCCTATTTATTGTTGTGGTGAGGTTTAGATCCCTAGAGCATGTGGGTCAAGGGGATATGTTTTCTTTAGGTGGAGCATGTCCATCAATTCTGGGTTGGACATGGCCTTGTATGTCAGGCAGAGATCACCTCTGAGTAGGCAGTATGCAACTGAGTACAGCTGGAGTTTCTTCAGTCGAGCTGCATAGGGCATCTGTTTTAGGCCAGTGATCCTCTTGGTGAGGTACTTCTGTGGTCTTTCCAGCTGTTGCAGGTGTCTTGTAAGGTACATCCCAAATGGGGCATTGTACTCTATGATGGGTCTGATGAGTGATGCATAGAGGGGCACAATGACCTCTTTTGATCTGGATGCAAACCCTTTTGTGATTAGGTGGGCCACACAGAAGGATTTTCTAACCACTCTGGCAATGTGATTATCAAAGGAAAGATTACTATCTACTTGGGTCCCCAGATCCCTTATTACATCTTCCTTATTTAGGGGACTACCACCTATGTGATAGTTTGTGGGTATTTTGTTTTTTCCAAAGGGGATGACTCTGAACTTTTTGGCATTTAGCTTGAAGCCATGGTTTGGACAATAGGTGTCTGTCTCAGTGAGACCCTTTTGGAGGATGTCTGTGTCAGCCGGAGAGTCAATTATAGCCCCTAGTTTACAGTCATCTGTGAACATGGTCAGCCATAGTCCTCCTGCACTTGCCTGTACCTCTGAGAAGTATATGCCGAACAGGAGGAGTCCTAGGACTGAGCCCTGGGGGATGCCACTTGCAACCAGTTTACAGTCAAACCTAGCTCCCGCAACTCTTACCATGTGGGTTCTGTCCATGAGCCAGTTGGGAGCCCTTCTCGTGATGTAGGGGTTTATGTTCAGGCTGGTGAGCTTGTCTATAATACCAGAATGGGGAATGGTGTCAAAGGCCTTTGCAAGGTTTAGGTAGGTTGTGTGGACCACCTTTCCCTCGTCTATAGCCTTGGTAACAGTCTAAAAGAAGTCCACCAGGTTTAATAGGCATGATCTGCCCTTAACAAAGCCAAACTGGGTAGGGTCCATTGTTTGGAGGTTCCCAATGTCTCTGTTAATGAGATTCATGATGATGCGCTCCATAGCCTTGCAGACCATGCTAGTCAGACTTATAGAGCGATAGTTCCCGGGGTCTATTGTGGCTCCACCTTTGTGGAGTGGAATAACCATTGCTGTGTGCCACTCTATGGGCATGTAGCCTGTGGACAGGCTGAGTTTGAACAGTGTATTTCGGTGAGGGGTTAGTTCATCTTTGAGCTTGTGTAGGATGCAGCCTGGGACACTGTCCAGTCCCACTGATGCTGTATTTTTGGCTTTGGAGAGGGCTGTTTAACCTGAGTGTCTGTGATTTCAGGGGAACTGCATTCTTATGGTATGGTAATGGGCCCTTTTGGGGGTGAGAGGGGGGTGAAGTTTGCATTGAACTTGTCCGCCAGGATGTTGGTGATTTCAGTCGGTTCGGTGTATTTTGTGCCATTCTGCACTAACCCTAAGGAGATCTGAGAATTGCCACTTAGATTCTTGACATAGCTAAAGAATGCCTTGTGGTTATCTTTGGAGTCCTTGGCAATTTTTCTTTTGAAGCTAGCCTTGGATGATTTTATGAGGGATTGTAGTTTCTTGCTGATACTGATCAGGGATGTCTTCCCTTCTTGGGATTTTATTCTTTTCTGTACTAGTTTCCTCCTTCTATTGTATAGCTTGTTTATGGCAGGGGTCCACCATACTGGTTTCCTTTTCTTGGAGGAGTGAGTCTTGGTTTTGCTTGGGATATCACCATCCATGCATTCTTGTAGGTGCCCATAGAGTGCATTAGTATAAGATTATGCAGCTTGGGCAGCATTATCCTTTAGCATGGGGCTTTGAAACTTTCCAGCTCGGTCTTAAGTAAAGGGAAGTTTGCTTTAGAAAAATTTTTCACTGTGTTTTCTTTGACTGGGGGTGGGGGCAGAATGTGGATATCCAGAGTGATTAGTTTATGGTCAGTTCTAACCAGCAAGGGGTTGACCTCCGGTGTGGAACACCAGTCGCCCATGTTGGTGATGACCAGGTCCAATATGTTGTCACCTCTGGTGGAGGTGTTGACTAGTTGATCCAGGGCATTTGAGTTTATAAATTCTAGGAAATGTTGGGCAAGGGAGTTAGTACTTGTGTAGTTCTCCCAGTTAATGTTTGGTAATTGAAATCACCCAGTATCATAGTGTTTGGTAGGACCTTTATGTTTCCTAGTGTTTCCATAAATGTGGAATGCGGGTCCTGGGACATGGTGGGTGATCTGTAGCAAGCTACAATTTGGATTGAAGTTTTGCCTATTGTTAGTTGGACGTGGATGATCTCTGAAGCATCATACTGTGCCACTAATCTGGAGGTGTGGGTATCCTTGATGAATATAAATACGCCCCCGCCTTTTGTATTTCGATCTGAGTTTTGTGGCCAAAATGTATGGTATGAGTTGCAGCCTGGTAGTGCTGGGGTGCTCTCTGCAGCCTTAAACCAGGTTTCTGTTACTGCACATATATCGGTTTTCTCCATACTGAGGAGTGCCTTGAGTGCATGCATTTTGAGGTTTAGACTTCTGGCATTGAGTAGCATTACCCTCAGTTTTTTGTTACTTGTGCTATTTACAGCAGTCTTTTGAGCCTTCCCTAAAAAAGGCACTATGGGGGTGGCAAGAGCCTTGGCCAGTATTCGAAAGCCTAAGGATGACAGGTGCAAGCTATCTCCAGCAAAGTAGCGTGGCTTGTCGAGCATGTCATCCCAAGCTGACAGAAACTGGATCCCCTTTGAATGACACCAGAGGCTTAGCCAATTGTTGAAACTGATAATTTTTTTCTTTATACCATGGTATCATTCTTGGTGAGGACAGGATGCTACTCAGGGTCTGGGTCATACCGGCATGGGCTATGTGATCAGAGAGCTCTTCCATGTCTCTTTTCATGTAGTCCAGGGAGGTATGGCTCAGGTCATTCACACCAACATGGACAATGACAGAGTCATATTTGTACTTGTTCTGGAGTGATCTGAATGCTTGTGTTATGTGGCGGATCCTGGCACCCGACAGACAGCTAACAGTGACCTTCTCCTTGTTCAGCTTAGTGAGTGGGATGTCAGTGTGCCTGACTATAGAGTCACCTATTACTAGTGTGTTGGGTATATTATTTTGCCTTAAGGGCTGTGATTGCATGGCACACTGGTTTTGTGAAGCATGTGTTTCATGGTTTGTGTTGGGGGGGTGGAGTTTGCTTGGATGTCTGCTTTGGAGGTCTCTGTTGCTTTTGCAGATTTTTATTTAGAGCCTCTGGGTATGTGTTTGTGTATTTGTGTGTGTTTTTTGCCTGTTTTTCCCTTCTCCTCTTGAGTGTCTGGTCCAGTCTTGGGTTGAGAGAGCTTAGCCTCCAGTTTGGCTGTATAACTGCATCTCTCGCATCTATTAGTGTTTGCTGGTAGGTGGAGAGGGTTATCTCTGTACATGAGGCAGTTGTAACATTGTCTCAAACTGCCCAGATTCACCAGTTGGACCAGAGAGTACACCTGAAACTGCCCTTTGGACATGCATGGATAGGTACAGTGAACTGTTTTACTGATTGGCTGGTAAGGTCAAATAGAGAGCCTTGTCCTTCTCTTCAGTATAGTCTAGTGCTAAGGTTTATTAGTGCTTGCTATGAGTTTTGAGCAAGTGCTGGGCTGAGAAGTGAATGGTTTGAGTGCTTAAGTTGAAAGTTTGTCTATATCCAAGGGAAAAATTGAAGAGTAGACTTTGTGGAGCCAGGAATAGTTATACCGTAGCTAACCGGCACAGCCCGACATGCAAAATGCTAATGCGGGTTTTATAGCAGGGAAATGAAAGAGATAGACATTAGCCCAAAATGGCCAATACACTACTAATTTCTGGGCTGAAACCACTCCTCCAGGGACAGATATGCTGCTCAAAGCTCCCCTCTCTCACAGGCGAACAGAGAAACTTCCTTCTATCCAAGTAAGGTATGGGTAAACACAGAAACTGGGCTATACTAGCTTAGAAAGGAGGGAAAACAAGTAATTTTTTTTTTTTTTTTTTTTCCGAAAATAAAGCAGATACAAACAAATAAACACTTTAAATGCACAGAAATGGCTATGACACTTGAGTGTGTGGCCTACAACAGTTAAACATGTAATTTAAACACAAAAACGCCTTTGCTAAAGTGCAGCCAGTAAAATAAGTACAATATGTAGCTGAAACAAGCTTTTTATATCACAGAAATGCTAAAAAAATTGTGTTGTAGGCGGAATTAGCTAAAGGCAGCAAGAAAATGCAGAAAAAATTATACTTAATCACTCCAAAGTCTCTCTTTTTGTCTCTCTGCTGCTGTAAAACTCTACAGGACACCAGGCAGGAGCTTGCTGAGCTATATACAATGTGATTTAAGTGGCTGCAACTACTTTGCTAAAATATTTGCATACATCTTTGCTCTACGTTTGGAAGTGAGACAGGTCTTTAATTTAAATTGTAGACGAATAGTTACATGGTATGTAGAGAAAAATGATTCTTGATTCTTGATACATAAAGTGATAGCAGAACTAAGCCTACTGGGACACACTATTAAATTGAAGATGTTGCTTGTTCTGCAACAGAGCTTTGGCAGCTCTAGATAGGTCTTCTATTAGAATATCTGCTCAATTACAAGATGGGAGACTCCAGTTTATGCACAAGTACTTTCCTGAATCTGTGGGATGTTACTATGGAAATAAATCTGTTCAGTGCCTCTCCATACTGGGATTTAAGAGAGGGACTGCATATAACTTGCTATTGCTATGGCAATACTCCTACTGTTCTTCAAGTTCTAATAGCTGGAATACAGTTTCTAGCCTTCTGTTGCTTTAGACAACAGGCAAAATGGTTATGTAGTTTTTTGCCACAATCTAATTCATGCAATGATGTTCTTTTAATATTCCTCTGACATTTCCTTTTGGGTCCCTGCTAATTGTGATTTTACCTTTTTATATTCCAACCAGAAATCCTTACACTGTGCTCACAGCCATTAAACTCTTCCATTTAAGTTTTGTACATTAATATTCATTCTGGCTAGTAAAGCCTCTTTTGCTGAAGAATAGATAGCTGTTATCTGAAGTTCTCAAGACTCCCATGTTATGTACAGATCTAAGTCATGTATATCGGTCATATTTGGAAATTGTTTTCCCCATAGCCTTGCTTATACCCGAACAAGAGTGGGTCAGCCTTACATTGCTTAACAAACCGTGCAGCTTAGTAAAACCGCTTAGTCATTCCAGCTGAAGATATGGAATAGTCCATGCAGTATCAATCATCAGGATCATGCCAACAGTCCATGAAGCCGTAGGAGTTCCCTCCAGGAGTAATAAATATAAGTCTCTCTCTCTACCTTGAAAAAGGTGACCTATGTTTCATAACTACATATTAAAAAATCCTTTTCTAAGGATCCTCTTGGCCTTAACATGCCACTCCTTTCAAGATTCATCCCTATCCAAAACAGAATCATTTATGACACTGAAGTCACTATTGCAGTCGCTCAATGGAAAATCTCCTATTAGACTAAATAAATCTGTAAAGAAACCCATATCATCATGGTTTAAACATTAAACACAGTATAATGGTACATTCCAGTCACCACCACTAAGTCTTGCCATAACCTTGTTTCACTCATTGTTTTCTCACAAGCTTCCACTGATTAAGGCAGTTTGCTACCCCTTCCATTCTTGAACACTATGACAAACTACCAGCTACTTCTGGACTTACTTTATCTATCTCAAAATGCATGAGTCCCCAAAAATCTCCATGACTTTTGTCCCGCACGGCAAACTCGAGAGCTAACAACACATAAACACAGATGGGCTGTATGCAGAGTTCAAACATTGCCTGTATCACCTGACAATTTTGGTTTCTTGTACAAATAATATGCCTGCCTTGATCATTAAATGATAGTGTCTTCTTCTTCTTCTTTTGGCTGCTCCTGTTAGGGGTCGCCACAGCAGATCAAATGATAGTGTCTAAAAAGTAAATTTTTATTTTTGAATTCAGCTTTTTAATATTAATTGTAAGTGGTGTTATCCTAGTCATGCTGCTCTAAAGGAAAATAAATATGTATCCCAATGTAACTATATTACAGCAACACACAGTATACTACATTAACCTGACAACTCCAACTATACTTTATTTCTTTATTTATTGACATTTGATTACCAGGAAAGTCTGCCTGGATAGGTGCCTATTTTTAGTGGAGGTCCAGGAGAGAAAAGCCCCAAAGTATTATAAAAACATTTTAGGGACAATACTTTTCTCAATCTGCAAAAATAATACAAAACATCTGCTTTAAATTTCACAGAAAGTATAGTTTAGAAAATTTAGGTTTAATTTGTATAAAATAGGTCTGCAGTAATGGATTTAAATACAATCACTTTTAGTGTGGTAATGTTTGTAGTAAAATTAATATTAGCAGCACTCAGATTTCATGTAATGTCTGTAATCACACCACTGTGACCCACTATGCATGCTGCCAGCCATGAGCTAGCCAGCATTTAATATGTATAAAGAGACTAAATGTACAGAGTACCTTTAATAGATCTGTAGATTTCTGCTGGACCATTTAGATCTTCTCTACTTCCCAAAATGATTGTTAGCATTGCTGCACCCTCCTGCTGCAAAAACATGCTGTAACCCCTTAGTCATACCCCCAGACTGATTTACGGAGTGCTCACTCTTACTTATACAGCTAAGGCCCAACTCATCTTCTGCATGTCTTCATTTCTCCATCCATGCTGACTTCAAATTTTCCAGAGTGGTTTTAAGTGTCCACCTCAAACAATTTCCACTGTGCTGATGGCTGAGATCAACACTGGTCTGTTCTAACCATGGATTACTAGTAAACTTTTTCCCTACTTCCAAAGTGATTTGTTTCAAATGCACTACAGAAAGGACTGAATAGCTCTTAGAGGTTGTAGCCGTCTTTGCTTGCTCTCATAAAATTGTATCTTTTGTCATCAGGACTTCTGTTAGGTTCTTTACGCTTTGAAGTAATTATTTTAAAAGATTTGCAGGCAGAAGATGAGACTGCAGAAAGCTAGGAGCTTCTTCCTGGGATATAAATGTAATCTTTTCATAGCCATTTCATTTGTATTGTGGTTTGATATTTAAAAAAAAAGATGGAAAGACATTCTTGCAACACAAAGTACATATGAGAGCAAATTCTCTTTTCTTCTCTTCAATTTGCTGGGAATTAAGTCCTAACCATTTAGGAGTGATATATATTCACAGATCCTGTGGATTAAGGATTCTGGATGGACATTATAATAGGAATGGTAGATGGCAGGTCACAGTGTACAAGTCTTACTCAAGATTAAAAAAATAGAGTGAGGCAATATGTACTATAGAGACAGGAAATGTAGGGGATGTGTGGGGACAATGAGCATTAATGTGGCCTATTTGTTAACTCTCCAGTTTGCCTTGTAGAATATTGGGGACTAGTAAATTTTGAGGTTGACAAAGTAAGTCCAGAAGAGTCAAAAAGGGCAGACAGGTGGGTTTCAAGAATAAAGGGTGCATCCTACAGTGCATCAGCATCCATGGAATAAAATGAAAGCAATTGTTGCCTTGGATATATCAGATGGCAGAGTACATATAAAAGCCAGACATCATTTATAGTTACTTGGTGGGTGAAATGATTTGGTCTGCTTAAACATGATAATAACACTAATGCATAACTTCTTATACCTGAAATAAATGTCTCCTACAACTGCTATGGTCTTGTCTGGTATAACTCCATGACTGGTCTGGCAACATAAGGAAAAGAGCTATAGGGATGGAGTAGGGTAGAAGAATTATACATTCAGTTAATGTGTATTATTTGGGCAGGTGCACTGGAACAAGGCCCTTTTCAACCATTACTTGGGCCATGTAGAAAATGTTATAAAAAGCAGTTCATTTTAGTGCTATTACTCTTGAAATGCATATAAAGCTGTCATACATAATATTGCATACTAAAATAAAAATAAATACAAAAAACAACCCAATAGGATAGAAGGACAAAGTACTGTTTACTGCAAAGGTGTCCCAAGTTGAATTAGCAACTCTGGTGACTGCTGGTGCTTGTAGGGGATTGAAGTTGCCTATTCTTAGGAGAGGGAGGCATTTTCAAATTGGCCATGCCTGTCACTCCAGTGTCATGGCATGGTGGTCCCATGAACATCAAATCAAGGGCCACATTGGGGGTGTATGCATTGTTGCTGTCCAAGCCTATAATAGTAGCTCCTGTCCTGCTTGTAAAAAGAGTGCTCATGTGTGGAGAAGGAAGGAGCTTTGGCAGCCTCTGCAGTCACGCAGGCATGCATATCTCAAAGGAGGAGAGGTTAGTGTCACAACACAAATGTTCTCATTCCTAAGATGGTGACAAGAGCACTTCTTATACCTGAAACAAATACCTTCTACAAGTGCACTGGTATTGTCCAGTATAACTCCAGGGTTGGTCTGGCAATATAACTGGGTTTGGAAGTTGGCATAATGGCTAAGGTATTTATCTCACAGACACACAATACAGGGTTTGATTTTCACCATTGAAGGGAATATGGCTAGGCCTAAAATGGCCTGCAAGGGCAGTTAACCTAGTATTTACCTATGAGCCCATGTACAAATATCCCTATTTTTTTCCAGGATGACAGCCCTTACAGGCTGTTGACCTGAATGGATTTGAGGACGGTCTTCACTGCTAGGGAATTAATGGGTTTATGTGCCATTGGGAAGCTTGATGGTCTGCAGGCAGTGGGGAAAAGAAAACTGAACAACAGAAATTTATAAAATTCATGCAGAAATGTGAATAAAGGATGACCCACATATCTTGACTGGGTTTAACCAGTTTAATGCACTCTGTCACAAAGGCTTCCGGTCAGCAGCCATGGCTTTGAGTGACTAGCATACAAACTGGTGGACCATAAAATTCTTCAAAATATAAGGTTAAGAGGAGCCATTGTGGGTGACATTGAGCTAGAAGGTGAGAACAAAGGGGATCAGTAAATCACAGACAAGATCCTGGCAGATTGTAGACATGCATAAAGAAATACCATTGAATGGTAATGAATATATGAGCTAATGTCCACTGGATGGAATTGGAATACGTTTATGTATTTATGGTTGTTACCTGCCACCATGAAGAAGTAGGTATGGATGTATTGATATGTGTTATGCTATACATAAACTCTGTTCAGAAGGCAACTTTGTCATGGTTATTTGGGAGGAGAAAAGACAAAAGATGCCAATGTTTGTCAAGGGAGTCCACAAAAATAGTCAACCACTGCAGTATTGATGACTTCACCTTTAATGCATGTATCCCGATACCTGGCAGGAAATATACATGAAAATTGCAAAATATATTGTAAATGTTATAAAAATAATCTCATTGCTAAGTATCTAGGAGCAATGCTAAATGGTAGTTTAAATACTGAGAAAGGCATAGCCCAAAGTCCATCTAAATCTAAAGGATATAACTAATCGTTCCGAAGATCTTAATGTAACATTTCATCTGATTGATCTGGCACATTATTGAATATAAATTGCATTTTCATATCTTTGAATATGCCGTATAAAACAGCTTGAAAAGGTACAGCCATTCCTTACTAGAAAATAACATAATTAAAACACACTGGACAATTCAGAAGGCTTCAGTAATGATCATTACATTCTGTTTCATATAGGTTATTGAGAGATGACTTATATGAGCCATATACATCAAACATACAATCCAATATTATTTGAAAGTTGACCTAAAGGGAGCCAAAGAACAAATCAGGGCAGCTTATACTAAAAGTAGATAACAATGCCAGAAAAAAAATATATGTTATAACACTGACTCCCTTGATTATGGCATAAGCTTCCCCTTACAACTAAAATGTATTCATCTTTAACTTGCATCAGAAATAACACACACACACACACACACACACACACACACACACACACACACACACACACACACACACACACACACACACAATACAAAAGATGGACAGATTAAGCAGGTAGGTAGGTAGATAGGTAGATAAATATGGATGTAGATTTATAGATATAAGCACATTAAGTATAAGGCAATCGCATCTCTTGAAGGGCTTAATATCACAGTAAAAATACCATGACAGCTACACATTTAGCAAAGCATGCAACATCATTTAGCATGGTGTAGTACACTTATAAAGAATAAAGATATGCATAGTGTTAGCACAGCCAGTCCAATATGGAATAGCAAAAGAAAGAACATAAATGCTGTGTAACCCTAGGCAGGAAGAACATGTACTATACAAGTTAATAATACGGCCATCTGGTGTACTGAGAATGAAAGCAGATGGGTCACCTGTGACAGACAATCACCCTCAATAAGTGTCAGGAGTATTGTTTAGCAATTATTTCAAATGTCAGTGTCAGAACACAGTTGTTGGGCTTGTTTCGAAACCGGACAGAATGAGACAGGAACAGCAACCAAAGTAGTATTATCGGTAAGAATTATGCAAGGAGTGGAAGGAATCCAAATCTCAGCTGCACATTTGATGCCAGCAAATCAACAAGAGCTTCAAAGACCACATAGAGAGATGTGGGAAAATGAACTATTCCTGTATAAGGCACATTCATTGCATTCACACTGCAGAACAGGGAAAGCAAGCTGAAATAAAAGAAACACAGACCATCATAGCATGGCATTTTTTAGGTAAATACTTTGAGGCAAAACACTTCTAGTGAGGCCTGCATTTTATCTCACCCTACTGTGTGTATGACTATAGGTTACCTTTGTGCTATTTCATCAGAGTAAAGTTGATGATGAGTCACTACATTTTAGCTAAACTTTGTACTATGCAATCAAGTTAATGTCCAATAATATTACTGTTGTAGCCTTCCAGACACCCCTTTGCACAAGGCTATGTGATTGTTATTCGAAGTGTTAATACTGCTGTTCCCATCTTGCTGTCCCTTTGTTCTTTGTAATGTTGATTAAAATATTAAGATAAATTAAGGTTAAGATAAAGAAAAGGAATTAAATAAATGGTAACATTTAAAATGAAATGGCTTGCAATTTTTTTCTGCTTTGCAGAATGTTTCAGTGTAAGGTCTTAATTTTGCTGCTGCTGCTTTCTGTCTTGGGATGTGGCTGAACACCTTTTTGTGGACAACCCACTGACGTAGTTAACAGATTGAATGAATGAACAAAAACATAAATAAATACATACATACATACATACATACATACATACATACATACAAAATAAATAAATAAAAAGCTCAGTTACTTGTCAAGATAAATTTTAATAAAATAACATCCTGTTTATTGCTTCTCTCATGAGGTGATGTCTACATGAATGTATAATAGTCTAGCTGTCTTTGCTGAGTTTCTTATCTGTATCATTCAGAGTTAAAAATCTTCAAAGATGTGCTTATATCAAAATGAATTGTGGCACATTCATTATTTAATGAATTCTGTATTGTACGGAAACTGTCTTATAATGTTTTCAGATAAACCCACGTCTTTTTTTTCATTAATTATATTTATTGGTAAGAAAACAACAGTACATAGCTCACAAGATTTGATAGTCTAACTTTTTCTGAAACCAAATTGTTCTTATCAGCAAATTAAAAAAATGCAAGCACATACCTTCTTAATGTAATACAGCATGCTATATACAATAAGACCTGCTTTCTCTCTACATTAACTTTATATGAATAATACTGCATCTGGTTTCACAAAAATGTCAGCGTTTATTTTATGGCAGAAATACTGCCTGCATTACTGGCTTTGTAAAACATGTTGTTATTGAGACTGCATGGGTGAAAGGAGCATGCTGGAAAAATAAACCTGTTCAGGAACATAATTTGTAGGTAAAGCAGAGGATATAAACTTGGAGGAAAAAAATGATAAACAAATTAAATCAATAGGAACATCTTTCCAGAAAATAATCCATGCCCTTGTGATCCGGCAGTATGAGCAGGGTGTTAAAGCTATACACTGTAGTTCCTGTGGTACTGGCTTTATTCCCTCAGTCCTCATTTGCCTCCTGTCTCACCATGAGCAAGTCACTTAACCAGACATTGCTCCCATTTGCCCTCAAAGCAGACTGTGTGCCCATTGGGCTTATCTGGTTAACAAATAGATATTGGTATTATTATTACATCAATCCAGAATGCAAACATGCATCATATGTTGACATTTTTGGGATTTGGAGGTTGGCATAATTCTTTAGAAGCAGTGGCGTAACTACATTAGAAGCGCCCTGAGGCAAACTTTTCCTAGGTGCCCCAACACCCCCCCCCCCCAACCTGGGAACCCAAGCCATCGAGATGACCGAAGCCAAAGAAATCACATATAGTAGCACAAAAAATGCTTTATAACTTCCTACTAACAGTTGTGTATACTTATATATATATATATATATATATATATATATATATATATATATATATATATATATATATATATATATATATATATTTTTTTTTTACAATCGGAAGTTCGAATGTTCAACCAT
Source organism: Protopterus annectens (assembly GCF_019279795.1). Classification (NCBI taxonomy): domain Eukaryota; kingdom Metazoa; phylum Chordata; order Ceratodontiformes; family Protopteridae; genus Protopterus; species Protopterus annectens. The sequence goes on from NC_056729.1 coordinate 1,372,869,591, forward strand.
GACAATGTTAAATCCCAAATTAATGAGACCAGAAGATCGCAAGCCAGGAATGTCACAATATCAGTAATAAACAAAAATCCTTAGTAATTGACAGTCTACATTTTAAATGCAGAAAATTAGTGAGCATGTTTATAACAAGAAACAAATGTCTGGAACAATTTACAGCACAAATAAATATAGGAAGATGCATGCTAACAGCATAACAAGCACTTTTTGTAAGGTGCTGTGACTGTGCTGTGCTATGCCCCTGCTTCCCCTATCATATATATATATATATATATATATATATATATATATATATATATATATATATATATATAAAACTCCAGAGCAGTAGAACTGTGAGTAAGTGTGCAACACCACAAACTGGCGATTAGAACACAGACAATTCATTTCAGTATAACGATATTTCTGCATTTGTACACAGGAGAGCTTTGATAATGATGCACTTCAATAACAAAAGGGGTCTCCCCAGCTTACAGCATGCTTCCCTGTACACAGTTCCCATTTCAAAATATGCTGTGCTATGTAAGTCAGAGATGGCCCTCCCTCAATTCAAAGATGATGTCTAATGTAGTTGTCCAATGGGTCCTGAGGTGATACAATAATTCAATCCCAGGTCTACAGATTTCTGAAAAAAAAGTACAGATGCTTCAGTGTGGAAGATCTGCTCACCAGTAGATTTACAGTCTTTTCCTTCCTACTTTCTCTCTCTCTCTCTCTCTCTCTATATATATATATATATATATATATATATATATATATATATATATCTTTCTCATATTCCAGAAGTAGACACATTTCTCCAAAGCAAACTATCATTTGACAGAGGTTATAACACCAATAAGACTGGCTGATGGATAATATCGTCCACCTTAAGATAACAAAATATGGTTTCTACAGGTATGTTTTAAGTGTATCTTTGTAACATTTTATCTAACCATCACAGACGTTTTGACTTTGACCAAGCTGTGGGTACAAACATTATCCTGGGAATGTCTAGTCCAGCAGAACTGAAGCTGGAAGATTAATGCTTTGGCACTAGTAACTTGGCTTTAATTGAACGCTGATTAACATGTCGATCTTCCCATTTTATATGGATCTTTTTCAGAGCTGATGGTACTAACTGTACAGGCTCTTTGCATGACGTTGGTAAGTCGGCAAGGTAGAGATGATCTCCAAAGTATAAAACTGATGAAATCTTTTAATTTATTCAATAAGAAAGACATAGCAGAAGGTGCTGGAGAGATCTGACTGGTCCTTCAAAATTTTCAAGCACTTGAGTCTCAGCCATATCAATAACAGAATTCTCTATTTTGTTTTCATAGATAGTCATTCCATATCCAAGCTAAAGTCAGGCAAATATATGTCATTGTTCCATTCATGCATTTGGATTTCTTGGTATGTACCTTCATTCTCCTCCATGCTACCTTACCAGTGGAAATGAAGAGAACATAGAATGGAGGATGGCTGTTCAGTCATGAAGGGCTGCATTCAAAGAATATCTTCGCTAAGTCACCTCTTGCTAATCTCATTTACTTCACTGAACGGGTATTTTCTGCACCAAATAAGAGTTACCTAAAAGTTGCATGACATGCACTCAAAGAAGTTGATCAAAGTCTGACACTTTGTTAAAGTCCTAGGAAAATCAAAGTGCTCAACCTGCCTGCTAGGCCTTGCAAATACCATTTCACATTTCACCATCAAGGGACAGTTTCTTGAGAGAATTGGGCACTTTTCTTACTATTGTAACTACCTTGCTCTAACTGTAAAGTGGCAAGGTGTTTGGGGCAGGATCATCACTTATATACTGGAATTACATTGTATGATTTAGGGAAGCAACTTCAGTCCTCAGTTCTGTGATAACTGAAGTGCGAGTATAGGGAAATACACACTAACCCTGAAACTGCTCTATCTGGGAGTATTCCATCTTCTCATAATTCACACACTCTGCACCTACCTTCTGAAGCCAGAGACCATCCGAGTCCGACCAACAGAATGAACATACACATAATCCAGCCAAAAGAAACGAAGCCAGCGACCGTCCGACCATGTCTGAAACCCCGATCACTCTACACGACGCCCGCGCAATGAAATTCCCGCGAGAGCTGTGAGAGAGCTCTCAGCTCACTCCTCATTGGCCCTGACTGCAAGGGAAGCAGTCTGGAGCTCCCCTGTTCTGTGCGGTAGTTGACCGGCCCACACAGATGTCTGGGTATCCTACACAGCACAGGTTGCTGGGTACCCGTTTTTCTGCATTCGGACTGCTGATAAAGGCAGTCTGAATGAAATTTTTGTTTCACGGATTTTTTTTTTTCTAGGTAGGAGGACTGCAGACTGGGATTCTTACCCCTGGACGATGGACATTTACTAAATAAGCAAACAATCCGTGACAACATCCGTCTGCCCAAAGCGCCCCCTGCTGCTTGGCGCCCTGAGGCAATTGCCTAACTTTGCTTCTCGTAGTTATGCCACTGTTAAGAAGTTTACCTTATAGACCCAAAGTACAAGGTTTAATTCTCACCTTTGGGAAGCATGGCTCAGCTTAAGAAATCTGCTCCCTAGGAATCTATGTGTCCACTTGTTGAATAAATAATGTATCTGTCTGTGTATCTGTTTATATCCTCACTTATTTATACAGTATGCTTGTGTTCATTGACATTTGAATGACTAATAATAGTAGATCCCTATATATAAATATATACATATATATATATATATATATATATATATATATATATATATATATATATACACACACACACACACACACACACACACACATACACACACACACACACACACACACACACACACACACACACACACACACACACACACACACACACATATACATGCACTAGGATTTGTCAAACATATTTTAGTTCAACATCTGCTTAACAAAATGTATTGGGTAGACTAAATAGATGGTCTACAGTTGAGTGAGACTGCATAATATTCAAGGTTCCTTTTCCCAATTTTGTGCAATTTGAGTTAGCATATATAATTAGCAGGGGTTGTGATGTACATATCCACCAACTTTAATATCCCACAACAGCAGGAAAAGAACATTTTCCCAGACTTGTCTCTACTAAATACTCATGCTTCGTAATGCCAGCACCTCCCAATTTCCACATGCATTCCCATTCATACAGTAAACTCTGTTAACCTGAACTCAAGCAAACCAGAACTCTCAAGCAATCAGAAAAAAATAAATTGAAGTAATACAGTACAATTTTCATGTGTTGCACTTTCTGTTTACCCCCCCCCCTGCCAAAACATACATTGCATTTTTAGAGTTTTTAGAGTTTTAAAAAGGAAGATAGTAATAATTTTCCTCCCTCCCTAACCTAAGAACAATTCAAACCAAACAAATACTATAGGGTACAGTATTAGTCTGTCTGTTTTTAATAGTAGCTCTCAAGCAATCAGAAACTGCAGTTATCTGGCATCTACTAATCTCCATGAGTGCCAGTTAACCAAGAGTTTACTGTACTCATGCCTTCATGCACTATACAAAACACAATACAGGCACAAACGAGTGACCCATCAACTTCATTTGCAATATCGCTTTTTCACACTCACACAAATGGGTGACCAAATGTTTAGTCAACCTTTTGGATTGCACACATTCACACATGTTTGCAGTCTCAGCTAGGAAAAACAAAAAGCAAAATCAGTCCTAAAAAGAGTTTAGCAATTCTATAATCCATTTTGCTCCTCATGGTAATAACAGTGGCCTGTAGAAAACAAACAATCAATACAAGAAAAAGCATTCAACCTTTGAATCATTTCCATAAAACAATCAAGGGAAAGTGATTATTTCAAGTGACTCCATCAAAAAGGGTGGAGCAAATAAGAGATCTATAAAGCAGGCATGCTGCACCATGGTGTTCACCCACTCAGAACACAAGTGAAATCTGTTGTACAAAATGTTACATCTTTTTGCTACAAAATAGCTATAGCATAGGAGCATGTGTCAGTGGCAGCTCTTGAAGCCAGTGCCAATGATTTGGGATGCTGCTACAGTCCTCCTCATCGATGCAGACAGTATCAGCCAGCAGCATTTAACCTGCCACCACTTTGCTGTCCAGCAGATTGCGGAGTTCTTCCTTTTGACTATATGGCAGTTTATCAAATTGTACCACCAAATCAAAAACTGGAGGGGATTCCTCTACTGGCCATCACAGTGGACAGTAAGTTATGAGTATATTTGAGGACGGTCTTCACTGCTAGGGAATTAATGGGTATATGTGCCATTGGGAAGCTTGATGGTCTGCAGGCAGTGGGGAAAAGAAAACTGAACAACAGAAATTTATAAAATTCATGCAGAAATGTGAATAAAGGATGACCCACATATCTTGACTGGGTTTAACCAGTTTAATGCACTCTGTCACAAAGGCTTCAGGTCAGCAGCCATGGCTTTGAGTGACTAGCATACAAACTGGTGGACCATAAAATTCTTCAAAATATAAGGTTAAGAGGAGCCATTGTGGGTGACATTGAGCTAGAAGGTGAGAACAAAGGGGATCAGTAAATCACAGACAAGATCCTGGCAGATTGTAGACATGCATAAAGAAATACCATTGAATGGTAATGAATATATGAGCTAATGTCCACTGGATGGAATTGGAATAAGTTTATGTATTTATGGTTGTTACCTGCCACCATGAAGAAGTAGGTATGGATGTATTGATATGTGTTATGCTATACATAAACTCTGTTCAGAAGGCAACTTTGTCATGGTTATTTGGGAGGAGAAAAGACAAAAGATGCCAATGTTTGTCAAGGGAGTCCACAAAAATAGTCAACCACTGCAGTATTGATGACTTCACCTTTAATGCAAGTTTCCCGATACCTGGCAGGAAATATACATGAAAATTGCAAAATATATTGTAATTGTTATAAAAATAATCTCATTGCTAAGTATCTAGGAGCAATGCTAAATGGTAGCTTAAATACTGAGAAAGGCATAGCCCAAAGTCCATCTAAATCTAAAGGATATAACTAATCATTCCGAAGACCTTAATGTAACATTTCATCTGATTGATCTGGCACATTATTGAATATAAATTGCATTTTCATATCTTTGAATATGCCGTATAAAACAGCTTGAAAAGGTACAGCCATTCCTTACTAGAAAATGACATAATTAAAACACTCCTGACAATTCAGAAGGTTTCAGTAATGATCATTACATTCTGTTTCATATAGGTTATTGAGAGATGACTTATATGAGCCATATACATCAAACATACAATCCAATATTATTTGAAAGTTGATGTATAGGGAACCAAAGAACAAATCAGGGCAGCTTATACTAAAAGTAGATAACAATGCCAGAAAAAAATTATATGTTATAACACTGACTCCCTTGATTATGGCATAAGCTTCCCCTTACAACTAAAATGTATTCATCTTTAACTTGCATCAGAAATAACACACACACACACACACACACACACACACACACACACACACACACACACACACACACACACACACAGTACAAAAGATGGACAGATTAAGTAGGTAGGTAGGTAGATAGGTAGATAAATATGGATGTAGATTTATAGATATAAGGACATTAAGTATAAGGCAATCGCATCTCTTGAAGGGCTTAATATCACAGTAAAAATACCATGACAGCTACACATTTAGCAAAGCATGCAACATCATTTAGCATGGTGTAGTACACTTATAAAGAATAAAGATATGCATAGTGTTAGCACAGCCAGTCCAATATGGAATAGCAAAAGAAAGAACATAAATGCTGTGTAACCCTAGGCAGGAAGAACATGTACTATACAAGTTAATAATACGGCCATCTGGTGTACTGAGAATGAAAGCAGATGGGTCACCTGTGACAGACAATCACCCTCAATAAGTGTCAGGAGTATTGTTTAGCAATTATTTCAAATGTCAGTGTCAGAACACAGTTGTTGGGCTTGTTTCGAAACCGGACAGAATGAGACAGGAACAGCAACCAAAGTAGTATTATCGGTAAGAATTATGCAAGGAGTGGAAGGAATCCAAATCTCAGCTGCACATTTGATGCCAGCAAATCAACAAGAGCTTCAAAGACCACATAGAGAGAGATGGGAAAATGAACTATTCCTGTATAAGGCACATTCATTGCATTCACACTGCAGAACAGGGAAAGCAAGCTGAAATAAAAGAAACCCAGACCATCATAGCATGGCATTTTTTAGGTAAATACTTTGAGGCAAAACACTTCTAGTGAGGCCTGCATTTTATCTCACCCTACTGTGTGTATGACTATAGGTTACCTTTGTGCTATTTCATCAGAGTAAAGTTGATGATGAGTCACTACATTTTAGCTAAACTTTGTACTATGCAATCAAGTTAATGTCCAATAATATTACTGTTGTAGCCTTCCAGACACCCCTTTGCACAAGGCTATGTGATTGTTATTCGAAGTGTTAATACTGCTGTTCCCATCTTGCTGTCCCTTTGTTCTTTGTAATGTTGATTAAAATATTAAGATAAATTAAGGTTAAGATAAAGAAAAGGAATTAAATAAATGGTAACATTTAAAATGAAATGGCTTGCAATTTTTTTCTGCTTTGCAGAATGTTTCAGTGTAAGGTCTTAATTTTGCTGCTGCTGCTTTCTGTCTTGGGATGTGGCTGAACACCTTTTTGTGGACAACCCACTGACGTAGTTAACAGATTGAATGAATGAACAAAAACATAAATACATACATACATACATACATACATACAAAATAAATAAATAAAAAGCTCAGTTACTTGTCAAGATAAATTTTAATAAAATAACATCCTGTTTATTGCTTCTCTCATGAGGTGATGTCTACATGAATGTATAATAGTCTAGCTGTCTTTGCTGAGTTTCTTATCTGTATCATTCAGAGTTAAAAATCTTCAAAGATGTGCTTATATCAAAATGAATTGTGGCACATTCATTATTTAATGAATTCTGTATTGTACGGAAACTGTCTTATAATGTTTTCAGATAAACCCACGTCTTTTTTTCATTAATTATATTTATTGGTAAGAAAACAACAGTACATAGCTCACAAGATTTGATAGTCTAACTTTTTCTGAAACCAAATTGTTCTTATCAGCAAATTAAAAAAAATGCAAGCACATACCTTCTTAATGTAATACAGCATGCTATATACAATAAGACCTGCTTTCTCTCTACATTAACTTTATATGAATAATACTGCATCTGGTTTCACAAAAATGTCAGCGTTTATTTTATGGCAGAAATACTGCCTGCATTACTGGCTATGTAAAACATGTTGTTATTGAGACTGCATGGGTGAAAGGAGCATGCTGGAAAAATAAATCTGTTCAGGAACATAATTTGTAGGTAAAGCAGAGGATATAAACTTGGAGGAAAAAAATGATAAACAAATTAAATCAATGGGAACATCTTACCAGAAAATAATCCATGCCCTTGTGATCCGACAGTATGAGCAGGGTTTTAAAGCTATACACTGTAGTTCCTGTGGTGCTGGCTTTATTCCCTCAGTCCTCATTTGCCTCCTGTCTCACCATGAGCAAGTCACTTAACCAGACATTGCTCCCATTTGCCCTCAAAGCAGACTGTGTGCCCATTGGGCTTATCTGGTTAACAAATATTATTTATTTATTTTTATTTATTTATTTAACATTTGTTGACCGGGAATGTCCGACTAGGTTCCACAGAGCCTGTTTTCAGCGGAGGCCCGGGGAGAAATGCTCCAAATGCATGTCTTTGGAATGTGGGAGGAAACCGGAGTACCCGGAGGAAACCCACGCGAACACAGGGAGAACATGCAAACTCCACACAGAAGGCACCCCAGCCGAGAATCGAACCGGAGAAACTCTCGCTGTGAGGCGACAACGTTAACCGCTGCACCACTGTGCCGCCCATTGATGGTATTATTATTACATCAATCCAGAATGCAAACATGCATCATATGTTGACATTTTTGGGATTTGGAGGTTGGCATAATTCTTAAGAAGTTTACCTTACAGACCCAAAGTACAAGGTTTAATTCTCACCTTTGGGAAGCATGGCTCAGCTTAAGAAATCTGCTCCCTAGGAATCTATGTGTCCACTTGTTGAATAAATAATGTATCTGTCTGTGTATCTGTTTATATCCTCACTTATTTATACAGTATGCTTGTGTTCATTGACATTTGAATGACTAATAATAGTAGATCCCTATATATAAATATATACATATATATATATATATATATATATATATATATATATATATATATATATATATATGGGTCTACTTTAGAACACCGACACGCCAGTTCGCCGACACACAAACCACCGACACCAAACAACCGACAACACACAATACCGACAACGCAAAACACCGAACACCATTACACCGACACACTACACGTAAACAACACATTACACTACATTACATATCCACTAGCCCTAACCCAAATCCTAACCCTAAGGTCCGACACTACTGCACACTTACCCTACCTGCACCCTAACCCTAACTCACTTAACCCACCCCTAACCCTAAGATCCGACACTACGCACACTTACCCTACCTGCACCCTAACCCTAACTCACTTAACCCACCCCTAACCCTAAGGTCCGACACTACCGCACACTTACCCTACCTGCACCCTAACCCTAACTCACTTAACCCACCCCTAACCCTAAGGTCCGACAGTACCAGACACTTACCCTACCTGCACCCTATTCCTAACTTACTTTACCCACCCTAAAACATAAACCCGTCACTAACACACACTTACATTACCCAAACCCTAACTCCGACACTATCGCACACTCACCTTTCACAAACCCTAACCCTAAATCCCTCACTATTGCACACTTACCTGTCCGCTCCCTAATCCTAAATCCCTCACTAGCGCATACTTACCAAGTCGCGCTTACACGTTCCCCTTGTCGGTCTTCCAGCTGTCGGGATTTCAGCATGTCGGTCAACTGCGTTGTCGGTCCTTTCGCGTTCCTCTTCCGCGTGTCGGCGAACTGGCGTTTCGGTAATTTGAAGAGGACCCATATATAAATAAATAAATATATATATATAAATATATATATATATATATATATATATATATATATATATATATATATATACACACACACACACATACACACACACACACACACACACACACACACACACACACACACACACACACACACACACATATACATGCACTAGGATTTGTCAAACATATTTTAGTTCAACATCTGCTTAACAAAATGTATTGGGTAGACTAAACAGATGGTCTACAGTTGAGTGAGACTGCATAATATTCAAGGTTCCTTTTCCCAATTTTGTGCAATTTGAGTTAGCATATATAATTAGCAGGGGTTGTGATGTACATATCCACCAACTTTGATATCCCACAACAGCAGGAAAAGAACATTTTCCCAAACTTGTCTCTACTAAATACTCATGCTTCATAATGCCAGCACCTCCCAATTTCCACATGCATTCCCATTCATACAGTAAACTCTGTTAATCTGAACTCAAGCAAACCAGAACTCTAAAGCAATCAGAAAAAAATAAATTGAAGTAATACAGTACAATTTTCATGTGTTGCACTTTCTGTTTACCCCCCCCCCCCGCCAAAACATACATTGCATTTTTAGAGTTTTTAGAGTTTTAAAAAGGAAGATAGTAATAATTTTCCTCCCTCCCTAACCTAAGAACAATTCAAACCAAACAAATACTATAGGGTACAGTACTAGTCTGTCTGTTTTTAATAGTAGCTCTCAAGCAATCAGAAACTGCAGTTATCCAGCATCTATTAATCTCCATGAGTGCCAGTTAACCAAGAGTTTACTGTACTTATGCCTTCATGCACTATACAAAACACAATACAGGCACAAATGAGTGACCTGTCAACTTCATTTGCAATATCGCTTTTTCACACTCACACAAATGGGTGACCAAATGTTTAGTCAACCTTTTGGATTGCACACATGCACACATGTTTGCAGTCTCAGCTAGGAAAAACAAAAAGCAAAATCAGTCCTAAAAAGAGTTTAGCAATTCTATAATCCATTTTGCTCCTCATGGTAATAACAGTGGCCTGTAGAAAACAAACAATCAATACAAGAAAAAGCATTCAACCTTTGAATCATTTCCATAAAACAATCAAGGGAAAGTGATTATTTCAAGTGACTCCATCAAAAAGGGTGGAGCAAATAAGAGATCTATAAAGCAGGCATGCTGCACCATGGTGTTCACCCACTCAGAACACAAGTGAAATCTGTTGTACAAAATGTTACATCTTTTTGCTACAAAATAGCTATAGCATAGGAGCATGTGTCAGTGGCAGCTCTTGAAGCCAGTGCCAATGATTTGGGGTGCTGCTACAGTCCTCCTCATCGATGCAGACAGTATCAGCCAGCAGCATTTAACCTGCCACCACTTTGCTGTCCAGCAGATTGCAGAGTTCTTCCTTTTGACTATATGGCAGTTTATCAAATTGTGCCACCAAATCAAAAACTGGAGGGGATTCCTCTACTGGCCATCACAGTGGACAGTAAGTTATGAGTATATTTAACCATCCCAGCTACAGGGACCTTTTAATGATCTATAGTGGAAATCTTGGGAATTTTGTATGTGATATGCATCCTGAACCATTTCCTTATCATTATGCTACAACATGTGGAGGAGCATATATGATTTCCAAATTATGCCATTTGGAGAACACCATTATGCAGATGTCTAACACTATTGCCTATTTCCCTAAGGTCCAAGGGAGCCATTGATTGCATACACATTGCCATTAAGTCTCCATCTGGCCCATAAGATAGCCAGCACATCAACAGGAAGAGATTCCACTTCTTCTTCTGCTGGACAGTAGGCGATGTGCAGGATATCTTATGCAAGACTTAAAAGTGCCATTCTGGCAGTTTCCAGGATTCTTATATGGAAACCCACATCTGACCTATACTTCTCACATGGTGATCTACATGATAGATGCAATCATTGGCAGGTATAGAGACCAGTACATACAGTTACCATGCAATCATGTAGCAGGCCACTTATCATGGTGTCACTGTTGTGTGCTATTCTGGGTGCCAAATATGCACAGGAGCCATGGCCAGTGATCATATCTACAAACCCTAGACCATGGTAGAAATGGCATATAATACTGTTGGCACAGAGACATTGAATGTGGTGGAACGTGCTCTTAGACAACTGAAGGTGTGCTTCTGCTGCATTTATGTGTTGTGTAGGGCATTGCAGTATTCATCTGAGACATACATCAAGATATTTAGAGTGTGTACAATGTTGCATAACATGGTTGAGAGTAAACAGCTACAGCAGCAGGAAAACATTCCAAAAGGATGCATCCTAGGTCTGAGAGCAGCTGTGGTCAGTCATAGGAGGAAGAAGCAGCAGCAATACTCCATGCAAGGCAGATGTGAGCAGCATATCCTGGCACTGGCTAAGAGGCCAAATCTGGTCTATAACTTTGGCCCATGATACAAATAACACAGAATATATTGGTGCATGTATTCTGCAGTGGTGGTGCTGCGGTAGTGTTGTCGCCTCACAGTAAGATGTTGTCCTGTTTGATTCTCAGCTAAAGCGTCTTCTGTGTGGAGACATGCGTGAATGGGCGTACCTTCGTTGAAGGTTGTGCATCAGGCCTGGCAAGTCAGTACGTAATAATCTACTGCCAATCATTAGCGGATCAGAGTTCCGCTGTGGCGACCCCTAACCGGGAAAAGCTGAATGATACAACATATTGGTGCATGTATTATCAGTCCAGGTTATGCAAGATAGTGCATTTTCTAGTCACAATGTATAACATATTACCTTATCCACACGGGTTAGGGAGTGAACAGGGCACAGCCATCATGATTTGCACAGGACAGAGTGGGATCACAGTGACAGGTGTCAACAATGCTGTCATTTAAGTCAGGTTCCTACAAGCTGGATGTTGTAACCATGCAGTGTGATAGCAGGTTATAAAGAGCATGAAATCACATTAATAGTGTCAGAATTAAATTGCCAAGTCACAGACATTGACAGTCTACACTGTGGTGGCCTGCAGTCTTGGGATTATGCAGTTCATAGCAGGTATGGCATAGAACTATAATAACAAGAGTGCGTGCCCTAATGGAGATTTCCATGTTGGTAGCCAGCAGATGTATGGCTTTAAATAGCCATGGTGCTCTGTTTCTGCACAAGGAATATTGAAGCTGCAAAACTATGGGAACAAGGGCAGTACCTGATGAAGTGTTCCAGGTGAGGACTAGTTGGATCATTGGTAGCCATGAATGTGAAACTGCCCATGTCCATGAGTGATGACCTTTGTGGCCAGAGTTGACAACAGTACTCTCTCAGTAGCAATGTTTGTCATCTAGGCATGCTATGCCTGTGACCAGCTACCTCACACTTATATCCTTGTACCATCACCACTGACAGCATGGCCTGCCATGGCAGACTTGACAATGGTTACAGTCTGCCTCATGGGTACACCAGTTGATGTAGTGTTGGCAAAGAGTGAGCTGAATATCCCCATAGTCTTATGATCCATGTCACTGCTCAGGAGCTGCATGTCATCCCACAGGCCATGCAGGTTTTTTATGTTCTCATGCAGACCATAGGTTCATAGGTTAATAGGTTCACACTAGGCTATCTGCCCTGGGGCTTTTATAAGCCTAGCCCGATTGTGTTTGGCTTATGCCACCCCTTGATTTGAGTATACTGTGCCCTTTTTAAAGTTTAGTTTACTGTGCCTCTGTCTAATAGTGACACAGAAGTAATCCCTGGGACAAACCTACGATCCTCCATCCACTCATCAAGATTCTTCTTGAAGAGAGTCAGTGAGGTGTTCTGCCTAACATGAATTGGAATTCTATTCCAGAGTGAAGGGAGCCTCTGGGTTATGAATCTGTCCCTCCAGCATGTTCTATTTATTTCTGTGCTGAGGTTCAAGTCCCTCGAGCGCATGGCTCTAAGGGATTTAGATTTACTGAGGTGGAGCATGTCCATTAATTCTGGGTTGGACATAGCTTTATATGTCAGGCATAGATCGCCTCAAAGTAGGCGGCATGCAACTGAGTAGAGCTGGAGTTTTTTTAACCGAGCAGCATATGGCATCTGTTTGAGTCCCTTGATCCTCCTGGTGAGGTACTTTTGGGGTCTTTATAATTGCTGCAGTTGTCGGGTAAAGTACATCCCAAAGGGGGCATTGTATTCTATGATGGGCCTGATGAGGGATGAATAAAGGGGCACGATTACCTCTCTTGATCTAGATGTGAATCCTTTCATGATGAGGTGGCTTATGTAGAAGGTCTTTCTAATCACTTTGGCAATGTGGTTGTCAAAGGAGAGATTGCTATCAACTTGGGTCCCCAGATCCCTAATTACTTTCTCTGTACTTAATGGGTTACCACCTATGTGGTAATTTGTGGGCACATTGTTTTTGCCAAAGGCTATGACTATACACTTTTTGGCATTTAGCTTTAGACCATGGCTCTGGCACCAATTATCCGTCTCTGCGAGACCTTTTTGAAGGATGTTTGTGTCAGCTGGAGAGTCGATTATGGAGCCCAGTTTGCAGTCATCTGCGAACTTGGTGAGCCATAGTCCTCCCACATTGGCCTGTACCTCAGAAAAGTACATACCGAACAAGAGAGTTCCCAGGACAGAAACTTGTGTTCACTGACATTTGAATGACTAATAATAGTAGATCCCTATATATAAATATATACATGTATATATATATATATATATATATATATATATATATATATATATATATATATATGGGTCTACTTTAGAACACCGACATGCCAGTTCACCGACACACAAACCACCGACACCAAACAACCGACAACACACAATACCGACAACGCAAAACACCGAACACCATTACACCGACACACTACACGTAAACAACACATTACACTACATTACATATCCACTAGCCCTAACTCAAACCCTAACCCTAAGGTCCGACACTACCGCACACTTACCCTACCTGCACCCTAACCCTAACTCACTTAACCCACCCCTAACCCTAAGGTCCGACACTACCGCAGGCTTACCCTACCTGCACCCTAACCCTAACTCACTTAACCCACCCCTAACCCTAAGGTCCGACAGTACCAGACACTTACCCTACCTGCACCCTATTCCTAACTTGCTTAACCCACCCTAAAACATAAACCCGTCACTAACACACACTTACATTACCCAAACCCTAACTCCGACACTACCGCACACTCACCTTTCACACACCTAACCCTAAATCCCTCACTATTGCACACTTACCTGTCCGCTCCTAATCCTAAATCCCTCACTAGCGATACTTACCAAGTCGCTTACACGTTCCTTGTCGGTCTTCCAGCTTTGATTTCAGCATGTCGGTCAACTGCGTTGTCGGTCCTTTCGCATTCCTCTTCCGTGTCGTGAACTGGCGTTTCGGTAATTTGAAGAGGACCCATATATAAATAAATATATATATATATATATATATATATATATATATATATATATACACATACACACACACACACACACACACACACACACACACACACACACACACACACACACACACACATATACATGCACTAGGATTTGTCAAACATATTTTAGTTCAACATCTGCTTAACAAAATGTATTGGGTAGACTAAACAGATGGTCTACAGTTGAGTGAGACTGCATAATATTCAAGGTTCCTTTTCCCAATTTTGTGCAATTTGAGTTAGCATATATAATTAGCAGGGGTTGTGATGTACATATCCACCAACTTTGATATCCCACAACAGCAGGAAAAGAACATTTTCCCAAACTTGTCTCTACTAAATACTCATGCTTCATAATGCCAGCACCTCCCAATTTCCACATGCATTCCCATTCATACAGTAAACTCTGTTAACCTGAATACAGTACCAACAAGCTTCGGTTCCACCAATAAGCGCTTGATCGACCCAGTGACCACGAGAAAATGTTGTTGTTCACACAATTTATTAATCCACACAATGCCAATAAAACATAGAAATACACGGACGAGACTGCAACGGCTGTAACACAGATGCAAAAACAGCACATCAGCCAACTGACACCATATATTTAACGTACACAAAATAAAAAACGCCAAAAGTATCACAGAGTTTAGCGCTTTCAACCAGATATCTGGTCTTCCTCAGAACTAATAAATCTCATTCATTCACTCTTTAAATAAGTTCTTTGGCGCCAAAAGTTAATTGTTCTTTAAAGGTACAATACTACAAACAATAGCGCAATCTATTTGAATGAAGATTGTACTTCAACATGACTAATACAAAATAATATAATGTAGATCATGATGTAGAATTTGATGTGAAACATAATACTATCAAAGGGTATTACATAAATATAAAACAAAGAAACATAAGTGTAAGTGTAAAGTGAATATCACTAAAACACCTACATACCCTAACGTAGTGTATTCACATACGTGATATGAATTGCTCATGTACGACTTAACGTTAATATAAATATATAAAAGAACAAAATGTAATAACTTAGACAGACACTATAGGACTAAATCATAAAGAATATTATCTAAAAAAACAATGGATGTTACCTAAGAAAATTTATTCTATAACAATTTAAGCTGAGTAGTGGCAACCGTTGCCATATATCAGTATGTGTAAATAAATAAAAACTTATCAATAAAATCTTATCAGTAAATTCTGACTTCATATTATTACCTCGAAAGTTTGTGGACTAAAACTATCACATGTATAATTGTTAACAAACATAATTGTAATACATGAACATAAAAGTATTACATTATAAAGTGTGATGTATGTAATATATATATAAATTAAATAAATAATCAATAAATATATATTATAAATATCAAATAAAAATATATATGTTCTACTATACATCTAGTTATTAACTTATATACACTAAACAATTAATTAAAACTCTAAAATAGCATTAGTACCTCAAAACTATGAAGTGCAATATGAATACAAAATAAAAAATGTAGTGTGATCAATTATTTGAACAACTATGACAAATGAATTGATAAATGAATTAATGAGTAATGACTTGTATCAATAATAAAAATGTTTTCTGTTAAAATAAATATATAAATTATTCTAAGAAATGTGATATATAATGTATATACACTAAAAGCTTAATAAATTAAAAAAGTAGTGATTTTATTGAAATACAGTCATTTAGACCAGGTGGATTGGTGGCATCAAGATATAATTGCCACCATGTTTCTCTAAATGCCAGGAGGCTTTTGGAATCACCTCCCCTGGGATCATTTAAAATCACCTCTAAAATTGCAAATTTAAAAGTATGTTGTTCTCCCGATGCCTCTATATGTCTATATAAAGCATTTGTTGTATCCTTGGTCCTGATGCAATACATATGAACATAAATACGTTTTTTCAAATAACGTTCAGTTCTACCTACATAGAACGCTGAACAAGCATCACACTTGGCCAAGTATATAACCTGTTTGGTGTTGCAATTGCCAGGTTTACAAGCTATAATACTGTTATGTCCATTTTTTAAATATATCTTATCTTCACTGGACATATAGTTACAGTAGTTACAAAATCCACACTTTCTACTAATAGTCTTCCTGGAACTTTTCAAACATACACCTTTTTTCCTATTGTGTTGTTCAAGTAATTTTTTCAAATTACATCCCATCCTATAAACAAATGTAGGTTTCATACCTAAAACATTAACCAAAGCCTGTTCACTGTTTTAATTAATTGTTTATTGTATATAAGTTAATAACTAGATGTATAGTAGAACATACATATTTTTATTTGATATTTATAATATATATTTATTGATTATTTATTTAATTTATATATATCACATACATCACAATTTACATACATCACACTTTATAATGTAATACTTTTATGTTCATGTATTACAATTATGTTTGTTAACAATTATACACGTGATAGTTTTAGTCCACAAACTTTCGAGGTAATAATATGAAGTCAGAATTTACTGATAAGATTTTATTGATAAGTTTTTATTTATTTACACATACTGATATATGGCAACGGTTGCCACTACTCAGCTTAAATTGTTATAGAATAAATTTTCTTAGGTAACATCCATTGTTTTTTTAGATAATATTCTTTATGATTTAGTCCTATAGTGTCTGTCTAAGTTATTACATTTTGTTCTTTTATATATTTATATTAACGTTAAGTCGTACATGAGCAATTCATATCACGTATGTGAATACACTATGTTAGGGTATGTAGGTGTTTTAGTGATATTCACTTTACACTTACACTTATGTTTCTTTGTTTTATATTTATGTAATACCCTTTGATAGTATTATGTTTCACATCAAATTCTACATCATGATCTACATTATATTATTTTGTATTAGTCATGTTGAAGTACAATCTTCATTCAAATAGATTGCGCTATTGTTTGTAGTATTGTACCTTTAAAGAACAATTAACTTTTGGCGCCAAAGAACTTATTTAAAGAGTGAATGAATGAGATTTATTAGTTCTGAGGAAGACCAGATATCTGGTTGAAAGCGCTAAACTCTGTGATACTTTTGGCGTTTTTTATTTTGTGTACGTTAAATATATGGTGTCAGTTGGCTGATGTGCTGTTTTTGCATCTGTGTTACAGCCGTTGCAGTCTTGTCCGTGTATTTCTATGTTTTATTGGCGTTGTGTGGATTAATAAATTGTGTGAACAACAACATTTTCTCGTGGTCACTGGGTCGATCAAGTGCTTATTGGTGGAACCGAAGCTTGTTGGTACTGTTTTCATTTATATTTTCTGATGTCGAACACTACTTTGGACACCACCGGCGTGGAGGCTAGCAGTTTGCCAGAGAAAGAGATCCTTACGCCACCGGCGAGCACCAGCAAAGTTACGGATGGTGCAGTCAATTCTGATAACCTTCAGGCTGATTTATGCACATTGAAAGGTGAAGTAAAACAATTGACTGCACTAGTTTTTAAATTGTTATCTAGCGATACTAAATCTGAGATACAAGGCACCCTGCATACGCACACAGAAGCCTGTCATGGTCTAGATGTTAAGACACGTACACAATTTACTACAAATAAGTTATTGGCATCTAAGAATAATCCGTTGATTGGGACTAAGAAGGGACAAAAAGCTTTTACTATATTGAATGTATCAGGTGAAGCTAATGGTTCAACTTCTGATAACGATGCAGAACATTCCAATGATGGTTTGGACATACCTAACGGTCAAAGATCACGCCACAACAGTCGTACTAAAGGGTTAGATATTACTGCACCTTTATCTAGCAGTAATATCAATATTTCCGACTTTACTTTTGATTTTTCCCCATATGACTTAGACTTTGAGGCGAAGAGAATAGGTACCAAACCTAAGAGAATGCCTCCGATTAAAACATATTCTGCAGCTGTTGAACCTATTCATGTACAAAAAACTAAGGGTCATACACAGAGTTCACAACCCTTACAACCATCTGATGTACGGAAAGACAGACTCAGTCTATTCAATCAATTCTTAACATTTGATTTTGAAGTAGATAATGTGAATGATATAGACAAAGTTTTACATACACAAGAAGAAAGTAAAAAAGAGACTAGTAGTTTGAAGTCTGTGATTTTTTTGATGGGTAAAAAATTAAAGACCATTAATGGTCTCAAAGTAGATAACATGTATTTACAAAAGTGTATGGATTTTAAAATTGTCCCAAAAGGTTTAAGATTTTTTAAACTACCTATGGGCATTGATTTGACAGACACAGGTAAAAATGAATTTAATAGTTTATTTGATGAATGTGGTTTTAAATATATTAGATTATTGATGAAATTTTATGATGAAAGATTAAGTAAATTAATTCAAGAAGTTGATGATCTAAACACTATGATTGTGAATGACTTACTATTCAAGGATTGGGAGAAATTGTATAACAAACAATACATAGAAGCAGGTAAATGGGCTTCTACTCTCTGTAAACGCAAAAATGATAAAATGATGAGAGACAAAAATCAGTATCAACAACAATTGGCATATATTTGGCCTAAGAAACAGAATTTCCCTATGAGAGAACGATACAACAAGGGGACTTATTTTAGTCAAGAGACCAATGATGTAGGGGGGGATTACCAAGATTTTGAAGATTATGGTGAATATAACAGTACACAGGGTTTTCAAAAATACCCGAGAAACAAAAATCCACCATATCAGAAAACATATCAAAAATCTTATGTAAGGGGGAATGCATGGGAGAGGCAACCCCATTAGATGCAATAAAGGAATGTTCAATGTTTGACGAAACTATTGCACTTATACCTCCCGATACCTGTAATGGTAGTTTTGACTGTGGTTATGGTTTAGATAATAATGGAATTTTAACTGAAGACAATATTTATACTTATAGCAATTTTAAAATATTTAATTATTCAAAATTGCATATTGATAAGGTACATTTTATGTTATTTGAGAGAGGTATGAAATACATCCCAAATCCTAGATTTAATTTAACTGATGTTTTAATTGATTTTAAGAAATATATAAGGAAAATTAACTTAGAAGTTTTTTATAAGGACAAGATTATACACAAAGACAATGGAGGGGGTGACAAAATATGTCAGTCTCTTTTTATTAAGAGCAAATTTACACCACCTAATCACCCCACTATTGATATATTTGATAAAGTAGTGACTAGGGAAATTTACAATGAATATAATCAATTGAAAAATATGAAGGAATATCAAAATTTGACACAGGAAGAGATTACATTATTATATGCTTTAAAGGAGGATAGTTCTATTAGAATAATGAAACCCGACAAAGGGGGTGGTATTGCCATATATGACAATATAAATTACATTCAGAAGATTTATAATATATTGTATTCCACTGGTAATTATGAAACAGTCTCTAGGAATGAGCTATATATAGCATACCAAAGAATAGATTCGTATATAGAAGAATATCTATTGGATGCTAGAATCACTGAAGTAATTTACAAGTTTATTAAAGTTGTTCATCCTAAATTAGCTACTATGGTAGGTATCCCCAAGACGCACAAAGATACCAAAGATCCCCCTTTGAGACCAATAGTTTCAGGAAGTTATTCTAAAACCTTCCAAATAGGGAAATTTATAGATGTGGTGCTCAAAAATGTATACACCTTTATACCTCACATGGTCAAGGACTCCTGGTGCTTTTTATCTCAGTACCCAGTGAAGGATCTTGATAGCAGCAGCCCCTTTTTTATTGTCACAATTGATGTGATTGACCTTTTTTCATGTATTCCCAAGGAAGAAGGTCTGGAAGCCTTCACGAATAGCTTGACAAGACATACTGATTTAGAATGGGATACTATTTGTTTGATTGCTGAACTGATGGCACTAGTATTAGACAATAATTTCATCTATTTTGAAGGTGAACTCTTTAGACAGATTAGAGGTGTTGCTATGAGGGCAGCATGTGCCCCCATTTATGCCAATTTGGTTATGTTAAACTGGGAGGACAATGTGTTGTTTAAGAGTAAGCATTATCAATACGTCCGATATTATTCCAGATTTTTGGACGATATATATATCATATGGCAAGGTGGTGAAGATACATTACTTGAATTTATTGAGTTCATTAATAATAGTAGTGACTTTTTGAAATTTACTTATACTTATGACTCCAAGGGTTTGCCATACCTTGATACTCATATAACACACGATAAAGGGAAAGTATATTCTAAAATTCACAGGAAACCTACTTTTTCCAATAATTACCTGGATTATTCCAGTTACCATCCTCCCAATGTCAAATATAATGTGTTCAAAGGCCAATGTATACGAGCAGCCAGAATGGTTTCAGAATTGGATGAATTACATAAGGAATTAACTCAAATCAAAGAATTTTTTAGTCAAAGAGGTTACCCTTTCAATATGATGGAAGAAGTGGCGTCATATGTAGTCAGTCAATGGGGCATCAAGTATAAACCTTTATTGGGTTCTGGTGAAATTCAAAACAATCCCATCCTTAATGAATACGGTGTCAACCCAAGTTTTCAACGAGCTTGTATAATACCATATTGTATAGGTGCAGATAATATTAAGAAGATCATTTACAAATTCTGGCACTTGATAAGCAGTGAACAGGCTTTGGTTAATGTTTTAGGTATGAAACCTAAATTTGTTTATGGGATGGGATGTAATTTGAAAAAATTACTTTAACAACACAATAGGAAAAAAGGTGTATGTTTGAAAAGTTCCAGGAAAACTATTAGTAGAAAGTGTGGATTTTGTAACTACTGTAACTATATGTCCAGTGAAGATAAGATATATTTAAAAAATGGACATAACAGTATTATAGCTTGTAAACCTGGCAATTGCAACACCAAACAGGTTATATACTTGGCCAAGTGTGATGCTTGTTCAGCGTTCTATGTAGGTAGAACTGAACGCTATTTGAAAAAACGTATTTATGATCATATGTATTGCATCAGGACCAAGGATACAACAAATGCTTTATATAGACATATAGAGGCATCGGGAGAACAACATACTTTTAAATTTGCAATTTTAGAGGTGATTTTAAATGATCCCAACGGAGGTGATTCCAAAAGCCTCCTGGCATTTAGAGAAACATGGTGGCAATTATATCTTGATGCCACCAATCCACCTGGTCTAAATGACTGTATTTCAATAAAATCACTACTTTTTTAATTTTTTAAGCTTTTAGTGTATATACATTATATATCACATTTCTTAGAATAATTTATATATTTATTTTAACAGAAAACATTTTTATTATTGATACAAGTCATTACTCATTAATTCATTTATCAATTCATTTGTCATAGTTGTTCAAATAATTGATCACGCTACATTTTTTATTTTGTATTCATATTGCACTTCATAGTTTTGAGGCACTAATGCTATTTTAAAGTTTTAATTAATTGTTTAGTGTATATAAGTTAATAACTAGATGTATAGTAGAACATACATATTTTTATTTGATATTTATAATATATATTTATTGATTATTTATTTAATTTATATATATATTACATACATCACACTTTATAATGTAATACTTTTGTGTTCATGTATTGCAATTATGTTTGTTAACAATTATACACGTGATAGTTTTAGTCCACGAACTTTCGAGGTAATAATATGAAGTCAGAATTTACTGATAAGATTTTATTGATAAGTTTTTATTTATTTACACATACTGATATATGGCAACGGTTGCCACTACTCAGCTTATATTGTTATAGAATAAATTTTCTTAGGTAACATCCATTGTTTTTTTAGATAATATTCTTTATGATTAAGTCCTATAGTGTCTGTCTAAGTTATTACATTTTGTTCTTTTATATATTTATATTAACGTTAAGTCGTACATGAGCAATTCATATCACTTATGTGAATACACTACGTTAGGGTATGTAGGTGTTTTAGTGATATTCACTTTACACTTACACTTATGTTTCTTTGTTTTATATTTATGTAATACCCTTTGATAGTATTATGTTTCACATCAAATTCTACATCATGATCTACATTATATTATTTTGTATTAGTCATGTTGAAGTACAATCTTCATTCAAATAGATTGCGCTATTGTTTGTAGTATTGTACCTTTAAAGAACAATTAACTTTTGGCGCCAAAGAACTTATTTAAAGAGTGAATGAATGAGATTTATTAGTTCTGAGGAAGACCAGCTATCTGGTTGAAAGCGCTAAACTCCGTGATACTTTTGGCGTTTTTTATTTTGTGTACGTTAAATATATGGTGTCAGTTGGCTGATGTGCTGTTTTTGCATCTGTGTTACAGCCGTTGCAGTCTCGTCCGTGTATTTCTATGTTTTATCGGCGTTGTGTGGATCAATAAATTGTGTGAACAACAACATTTTCTTGTGGTCACTGGGTCGATCAAGCGCTTATTGGTGGAACCGAAGCTTGTTGGTACTGTTTTCATTTATATTTTCTGATGTTAACCTGAACTTAAGCAAACCAGAACTCTAAAGCAATCAGAAAAAAATAAATTGAAGTAATACAGTACAATTTTCATGTGTTGCACTTTCTGTTTACCACCCCCCCCGCCAAAACATACATTGCATTTTTAGAGTTTTTAGAGTTTTAAAAAGGAAGATAGTAATAATTTTCCTCCCTCCCTAACCTAAGAACAATTCAAACCAAACAAATACTATAGGGTACAGTACTAGTCTGTCTGTTTTTAATAGTAGCTCTCAAGCAATCAGAAACTGCAGTTATCCAGCATCTACTAATCTCCATGAGTGCCAGTTAACCAAGAGTTTACTGTACTCATGCCTTCATGCACTATACAAAACACAATACAGGCACAAATGAGTGACCTGTCAACTTCATTTGCAATATCGCTTTTTCACACTCACACAAATGGGTGACCAAATGTTTAGTCAACCTTTTGGATTGCACACATGCACACATGTTTGCAGTCTCAGCTAGGAAAAACAAAAAGCAAAATCAGTCCTAAAAAGAGTTTAGCAATTCTATAATCCATTTTGCTCCTCATGGTAATAACAGTGGCCTGTAGAAAACAAACAATCAATACAAGAAAAAGCATTCAACCTTTGAATCATTTCCATAAAACAATCAAGGGAAAGTGATTATTTCAAGTGACTCCATCAAAAAGGGTGGAGCAAATAAGAGATCTATAAAGCAGGCATGCTGCACCATGGTGTTCACCCACTCAGAACACAAGTGAAATCTGTTGTACAAAATGTTACATCTTTTTGCTACAAAATAGCTATAGCATAGGAGCATGTGTCAGTGGCAGCTCTTGAAGCCAGTGCCAATGATTTGGGATGCTGCTACAGTCCTCCTCATCGATGCAGACAGTATCAGCCAGCAGCATTTAACCTGCCACCACTTTGCTGTCCAGCAGATTGCAGAGTTCTTCCTTTTGACTATATGGCAGTTTATCAAATTGTGCCACCAAATCAAAAACTGGAGGGGATTCCTCTACTGGCCATCACAGTGGACAGTAAGTTATGAGTATATTTAACCATCCCAGCTACAGGGACCTTTTAATGATCTATAGTGGAAATCTTGGGAATTTTGTATGTGATATGCATCCTGAACCATTTACTTATCATTATGCTACAACATGTGGAGGAGCATATATGATTTCCAAATTATGCCATTTGGAGAACACCATTATGCAGATGTCTAACACTACTGCCTATTTCCCTAAGGTCCAAGGGAGCCATTGATTGCATACACATTGCCATTAAGTCTCCATCTGGCCCATAAGATAGCCAGCACATCAACAGGAAGAGATTCCACTTCTTCTTCTGCTGGACAGTAGGCGATGTGCAGGATATCTTATGCAAGACTTAAAAGTGCCATTCTGGCAGTTTCCAGGATTCTTATGTGTAACCCACATCTGACCTATACTTCTCACATGGTGATCTACATGATAGATGCAATCATTGGCAGGTATAGAGACCAGTACATATAGTTACCATGCAATCATGTAGCAGGCCACTTATCATGGTGTCACTGTTGTGTGCTATTCTGGGTGCCAAATATGCACAGGAGCCATGGCCAGTGATCATATCTGCAAACCCTAGACCATGGTAGAAATGGCATATAATACTGTTGGCACAGAGACATTGAATGTGGTGGAACGTGCTCTTAGACAACTGAAGGTGTGCTTCTGCTGCATTTATGTGTTGTGTAGGGCATTGCAGTATTCACCTGAGGCATACATCAAGATATTTAGAGCGTGTACAATGTTGCATAACATGGTTGAGAGTAAACAGCTACAGAAGCAGGAAAACATTCCAAAAGGATGCATCCTAGGTCTGAGAGCAGCTGTGGTCAGTCATAGGAGGAAGAAGCAGCAGCAATACTCCATGCAAGGCAGATGTGAGCAGCATATCCTTGCACTGGCTAAGAGGCCAAATCTGGTCTATAACTTTGACCCATGATACAAATAACACAGAATATATTGGTGCATGTATTCTGCAGTGGTGGTGCTGCGGTAGTGTTGTCGCCTCACAGTAAGATGTTGTCCTGTTCGATTCTCAGCTAAAGCATCTTCTGTGTGGAGACATGCGTGAATGGGCGTACCTTCGTTGAAGGTTGTGCATCAGGCCTGGCAAGTCAGTACGTAATAATCTACTGCCAATCATTAGCGGACCGGAGTTCCACTGTGGCGACCCCTAACCGGGAAAAGCTGAATGATACAACATATTGGTGCATGTATTATCAGTCCAGGTTATGCAAGATAGTGCATTTTCTAGTCACAATGTATAACACATTACCTTATCCACATGGGTTAGGGAGTGAACAGGGCACAGCCATCATCATTTGCACAGGACAGAGTGGGATCACAGTGACAGGTGACAACAATGTTGTCATTTAAGTCAGGTTCCTACAAGCTGGATGTTGTAACCATGCAGTGTGATAGCAGGTTATAAAGAGCATGAAATCACATTAATAGTGTCAGAATTAAATTGCCAAGTCACAGACATTGACAGTCTACACTGTGGTGGCCTGCAGTCTTGGGATTATGCAGTTCATAACAGGTATGGCATAGAACTATAATAACAAGAGTGTGTGCCCTAATGGAGATTTCCATGTTGGTAGCCAGCAGATGTATGGCTTTAAAAAGCCATGGTGCTCTGTTTCTGCACAAGGAATATTGAAGCTACAAAACTATGGGAACAAGGGCAGTACCTGATGAAGTGCTCCAGGTGAGGACTAGTTGGATCATTGGTAGCCATGAATGTGAAACTGCCCATGTCCATGAGTGATGACCTTTGTGGCCAGAGTTGACAACAGTACTCTCTCAGTAGCAATGTTTGTCATCAAGGCATGCTATGCCTGTGACCAGCTACCTCACACTTATATCCTTGTACCATCACCACTGACAGCATGGCCTGCCATGGCAGACTTGACGATGGTTACAGTCTGCCTCATGGGTACACCAGTTGATGTAGTGTTGGCAAAGAGTGAGCTGAATATCCCCATAGTCTTATGATCCATGTCACTGCTCAGGAGCTGCATGTCATCCCACAGGCCATGCAGGTTTTTTATGTTCTCATGCAGACCATAGGTTCATAGGTTCATAGGTTCATACTAGGCTATCTGCCCTGGGGCTTTTATAAGCCTAGCCCGATTGTGTTTGGCTTATGCCACCCCTTGATTTGAGTATACTGTGCCCTTTTTAAAGTTTAGTTTACTGTGCCTCTGTCTAGTAGTGACACGGAAGTAATCCCTGGGACAAACCTACGATCCTCCATCCACTCATCAAGATTCTTCTTGAAGAGAGTCAGTGAGGTGTCCTGCCTAACATGAATTGGAATTCTATTCCAGAGTGAAGGGAGCCTCTGGGTTATGAATCTGTCCCTCCAGCATGTTCTATTTATTTCTGTGCTGAGGTTCAAGTCCCTCGAGCGCGTGGCTCTAAGGGATTTAGATTTACTGAGGTGGAGCATGTCCATTAATTCTGGGTTGGACATAGCTTTATATGTCAGGCATAGATCGCCTCAAAGTAGGCGGCATGCAACTGAGTAGAGCTGGAGTTTTTTTAACCGAGCAGCATATGGCATCTGTTTGAGTCCCTTGATCCTCCTGGTGAGGTACTTTTGGGGTCTTTATAATTGCTGCAGTTGTCGGGTAAAGTACATCCCAAAGGGGGCATTGTATTCTATGATGGGCCTGATGAGGGATGAATAAAGGGGCACGATTACCTCTCTTCATCTAGATGTGAATCCTTTCATGATGAGGTGGATTATGTAGAAGGTCTTTCTAATCACTTTGGCAATGTGGTTGTCAAAGGAGAGATTGCTATCAACTTGGGTCCCCAGATCCCTAATTACTTTCTCTGTACTTAATGGGTTACCACCTATGTGGTAATTTGTGGGCACATTGTTTTTGCCAAAGGCTATGACTATACACTTTTTGGCATTTAGCTTTAGACCATGGCTCAGGCACCAATTATCCATCTCTGCGAGACCTTTTTGAAGGATGTTTGTGTCAGCTGGAGAGTCAATTATGGCACCCAGTTTGCAGTCATCTGCGAACTTGGTGAGCCATAGTCCTCCCACATTGGCCTGTACCTCAGAAAAGTACATACCGAACAAGAGAGGTCCCAGGACAGAAACTTGTGGGATGCCACTTGTAACTGGTTTCGAGTCTGACATGGCTCCAGCAACACTGACACTGTGGGTTCTGTCTTTGAGCCAGTTTGCGACCCATCTTGTGACATAGGGGTTTATATTTAGGCTGGATAGCTTATCTATGATGCCCGAGTAGGGTATTGTGTCAAATGCCTTTGCAAGGTCCAGATAGGCTGTGTGGACTACCTTCCCTTCATCTATGGCCTCGGTGACTTTTTCGAAGAAGTCGACCAGGTTCAAAAGGCAGGATCTGCCCTTGACAAAGCCAGATTGGATAGGATCTAGTGTCTGTAGGTCCCCAATATCTTTGTTTATGAGTTCCATGATAATCCTCGCCATAGCCTTGCAGACTAGGCTAGTCAGGCTTTTGGAGCGATAGTTTTCAGGGTCCGTAGAGGTGCCACCTTGATGGAGTGGGACCACTGTTGCTGTACGCCATTCTTTGGGCACATATCCTGTAGTGAGGCTGAGATTGTACAGCAGTTTTACTTGAGGGATTAGTTCTTCTTGGAGTTCATGTAGGATGCAACCTGGGACACCATCTGGTCCCATGGAAGCAGTGTTTTTTGCTATGGAGAGGGTGGCCTTCACCTGAGCATCAGAGATGTTTGGGAGGCTGCACTCTGCCGGGATAGATACTTGCTCTTTTGGGGGGGAGGGGGTGGAGAAGTTTGCACTGAACCTGTCTGCCAGGATATTGGCGATATCTGAGGGTTCAGTGTATTTTTTGTCATTTAGAATCAACTCAGAACAAGTCTGGGAGTTGCATCCCAGGTTCCTAACATAACTGAAAAAAGCCTTATAATTGTCTTTAGTTTCCTGTGCAATTTTTCTCTCGAAGCTGGCTTTGGAGGATTTTTTCGTAATTTTTTGCTAGTACTGATCAGAGATGCCTTCCCTTTTAGGGATTTTGCTCTATCATGTAGTAGCTTCCTCCTTCTGTTGTACAGTTTATTTATGGCTGGGGTCCACCAGACTGGACGCCTGCCTTTGGATGATTGGGTCTTGATTTTGTTTGGGATAGCATGATCCATGCATTCCTGGAGATGTCCGTAGAATGCATTTATATAGGATTCTGCAGTTTGGGCCGTAGTTTCCACTGGCCCTGGGGCCTTGAAGGATTCCACTTCGGTTTTGAGAAGTGTGAAGTTTACTTTTGAGAAGTTTTTCACTGTGAATTCTGGGCTGGGGGTGGGGTCGGGATGTGGATATCCAGTGAAATTAATTTATGGTCTGATCTTACCAATGAGGGATATACTTCTGGTATGGAGCATAGAGTCCCCATGTTGGTAATGATCAGGTCTAGTATGTTTTCCCCTCTTGTGGGAGTGGTGACTAGTTGTTCCATAGCATTTGAGTTTATAAATTCCAGGAACCTTTGGGCTAAGGTGCTGGGGCTTGAGTAATGCTGCCAGTCTATGTTTGGGTAGTTGAAGTCGCCCAATATAATGGTGTTCGGAGAGATCTTCATGTTCTCCAATGTTTTCAGGAAAGCCGAGTGGGATTCCTGACTTTGAGAGGGTGGTTTGTAGGATGCTATAAACTGAAAAGCAGTCTTGCCCACTGTCAGTTGCACATGGATGGTCTCTGATACTTCGTGCAATGCCACTAACCTGGAGGTGTGGATATCCTTGATAAATATGGAAACTCCCCCTCCTTTTGTGGTTCGATCTGGGTTTTGGGGCCAAAAAGCATGATATGAGGTATAACCTGGTAGTGCTGGGGTGCTCTCTGGAGCCTTGAACCAGGTTTCTGTCACTGCACAGAAATCGATGTTCTCCATACTGAGGAGAACTTTGACTGCATGCATCTTGAGGTTAAGACTTCTGGCGTTTAGCAGCATTACCCTTAGTTTCTTGTTCCTTGTGCTGTCTATGGAGGTGGGTTTGACTTTTGAGCCTTGCCTAAAAAAGGCACTATGGGGGTGGCAAAAGCCTTTGCCAATATCCGAAAGCCCAGGGGTGACAGGTGCAAGCCGTCCCAATTGTTAAAATCGATCATTTTGTCTTTATACTGTGGCATCATCTAGGTAAGGGTAAGATGCTGCTCAAGCTCAGGGTCATACCGGCCTGGGCTACATGATCAGAGAGCTCCTCTATGTCTATTTTCATGTAGTCAAGGGAGGTGCGTCTCAGGTCATTCACGCCAGCATGTACAATGACTGAGTCATATTTGTATTCGCTTTGGAGTGACCTGAGTGCTTGTGTTATGTGGCGGATCCTAGCACCCGACAGACAGCTCATTGTGACCTTCTCTTTATTCAGCCTGGTGAGTGGGACGTCAGTGTGTCTGACAATAGAGTCACCTATTACAAGAGTATCAGGTGTGTTATTCAGCCTTAAGGGCTGTGACTGCTTAGCACACTGACTTTGTGTGCTATGTGTTGTACGTGTTTTGTTTTGGGGTAGCGTTTGCTTGGATGTCTGCTTTGGAGGTCTCTGTTGCTTAGGTAGATTTTTATTTAGAGCCTCCGAGTATGTTTTTGTGTTTTTATGTGTTTGGTTCGCTGTTGTGGTGGGACTATGTGATACTGGAATTGTGTTGTGTGAGGTTACCTTCTCCTCCTGACTGGTTACACCAGTTTTGAGATGAGAGAGCTCAGCCTCCAGTTTGGCTATATGGTTGCATCTCTCACATATATTTGAACCTGTTTGGAGGAGAGGGTTGTCCGTGTACATGAGACAGTTGTAACATTGCCTCAAAATTCCCAGATTCACCAGCTGGACTGGAGCGGAAACCATTGACTGACCTTTGGACATGCTAGAGTAATATAGGGAACTGAATTAAAATGGACCAATAGGGGACAAGGAAATCGTAGAGAGTATATGAGTAAGTTCTCCCGAGTGTTTCTTGCCCAAACACACCTCATCTCCACACTATTGTATGCCTCTCCATCTTTTATCAACATTTCTAAAGCTAACCTTCATAAACTTAATACAGCCTACCATAGTATTGCCAGGTTTGCCACGGGCTCCCCATTCCGTACTCATCACTGTCTCAATCTAAAAAAACTTAACTGGCTAGAACTTCAGAACCTAATACTCCTGCAGCAATTAGTCATCACTTTTAAAATTCTACATTACCATCCAATACACCCATACTCGATAACCTCATCACACCATATAAAAATCTTACTACACTTCGCTCAGCCAACAAGCTTCTAGTAACTACTCTTAAATCTCACAATAAAGCAGGTGACTCCATATTTGCAAATTGTGTTGGATCATATTGGAATAAACTTCCCAGAGAACTGACCTCCCTAGGCTCATCTCACCTTTTCAAAAAACAAATTAGAAATCATTTACAAAACCACTGGCTATGCCCATGCTCCAGTCCTGACTGAGCTCAGCAAAGATTTCACTTCTTTCCAGTCCCCTCCCTTTCACTTCTACTGATTATTCTTAACTTCTGATTGATCCCTCTACTGACCAACCTGCTTATTTTCTCTTCCTTCTTTTCTTTCACACTTCCTATATCTTCCTGCTTCATGCTATATCACTACATTCTTGTCATCTTTTCTTCTCTTACTCACTTACTGGTTAATTCTATGCTAATCTATGTCCTAAATACTAGTGCCAGGCACAACTTGTACTTTTCTACTTTGTACATACTTCATTTCTGTTACTAACTCTCCATATGTCACTATTTTTCTCAAATCCTCTTCTTTCCATGACAGTCTCACTCTAGCAATTAATTCTTTTTAATATTGCCTCTCCACTGCTATCTCTTGTTTTACTACCTCTGCATTGTTCTAAACTACATAATAACAGTTCCTTTATCTGCTTTCATATTTTACACTGTTTGTTTAATTGGTGTTTGCTTTTTGTCTTTGATTGATTGTTTTTGATTCATTGATTGTTTTGTACTGTAAAGTTAATAGTATGATAATGGAGCTTTTCTCCTCGGGCCTCTGCTGAAAATGGACATGTATCCAGCCAGACTAGCCCGGTTAACAAATGTAAAATAAAATAAAAATAAAATAAATAAAAATAAGTAGTGCTTATGGTTTATTAGTGCTAACTTGTAAGATTACTTATTTGGACCAGTGAGGGGCCTTAGAATGAGAATATGGTGTTTAATTTGAGAGATAGAGCAGTTCTAAGGGAAAAAGTGAAGAGCAAACTTTGTGGAGCCAGAAATAGTTTAAACCCAATTAGGCGGCGCTACCCTATGTTGTGCTATGTGCAAAAATGCGCAAAACCGCGCAAAAGAGGGTTTTAAGAGAGGGAGATCAAGGAGTTTGGAATTGACCCAAAATGGCCAATAAAACTACAGTTTCAAGGCAGTAACCACTCCCACAGGGGCAGGCAGGCTGCTCAATGTTTATCACTGCCACTGATGAACACAGAGACTTCCCTTTAGCCCAAGCAAACAATGGCCTCCAAGAAACTTACAAACAGTTCAGAACAGCAAATCTGTAACTGAACTTTTTTAAATCTCAGAAAAGTGGGAAAAAAAGCAAGATTTTTTTGTTTTTAAGGAAAGCAGAGGTTCACAAGTATCAACAAGTTAGAACAGTGCAGTAAATGACCCCACACTTGAGTGCTAGGCCAGAGACTGATAAAATGCAAGTTTTAAGAAAAAAATGATTTTAAAAATAAGTGCACGCAGGAAATTCAGTAATCAGCTCTAGGTTGTGTTCTAAATACAGTTACCAACACAGAAATCAAGTTTAACAAGCCAAAAAATGCTCAAAAGTAGGTGGCCATGCAGAAAAACTTAACAAATAATCTGAAGCAAAATACATAAAATCTCAAAAGAGGCTTCTTTCTTCTCTCAGCGTTTTCGCCTCTTGGTGGGTGCTTCACCAACAGCCAACAAGTCCAAAAAGATGCCAAAACCATGAGGCAATCGGGTTTTAAGAGAGGGAGATCAAGGAGTTTGGAATTGACTCAAAATGGCCAATAAAACTACAGTTTCAAGACAGTAACCACTCCCACAGGGACAGGCAGGCTGCTCAATGTTTATCACTGCCACTGATGAACACAGAGACTTCCCTTTAGCCCAAGCAAATAATGGCCTCCAAGAAACTTACAAACAGTTCAGAACAGCAAATCTGTAACTGAACGTTTTTAAATCTCAGAAAAGTGGGAAAAAAGAAAGATTTGTTTGTTTTTTTGTTTTTTTTTAAGGAAAGCAGAGGTTCACAAGTATCAACAAGTTAGAACAGTGCAGTAAATGACCCCACACTTGAGTGCTAGGCCCGAGACAGATAAAATGCAAGTTTTAAGAAAAAAACGATTTTAAAAATAAGTGCATGTAGGAAATTCAGTAATCAGCTCTAGGTTGTGTTCTAAATAAAGTTAACAACACAGAAATCAAGTTAAACAAGCCAGAAAATGCTCAAAAGTAGGCGGCCATGCAGAAAAACTTAACAAATAATCTGAAGCAAAATACTTAAAATCTCAAAAGTGGCTCCTTTCTTCTCTCAGCATTTTCTCCTCTTGGTGGGTGCTTCACCAACAGCCAACAAGTCCGAAAAGATGCCAAAACCACAAGGCAATTGGGATTTAAGAGAGGGAGATCAAGGAGTTTGGAATTGACCCAAAATGGCCAATAAAACTACAGTTTCAAGGCAGCAACCACTCCCACAGGGGCAGGCAGGCTGCTCAATGTTTAGCACTGCCACTGATGAACACAGAGACTTCCCTTTAGCCCAAGCAAACAATGGCCTCCAAGAAACTTACAAACAGTTCAGAACAGCAAATCTGTAACTGAACTTTTTTAAATCTCAGAAAAGTGGGAAAAAAGCAAGATTTTTTTGTTTTTTTTTTTTAAGGAAAGCAGAGGTTCACAAGTATCAACAAGTTAGAACAGTGCAGTAAATGACCCTACACTTGAGTGCTAGGCTAGAGACAGATAAAATGCAAGTTTTAAGAAAAAAACGATTTTAAAAATAAGTGCACACAGGAAATTCAGAAATCAGCTCTAGGTTGTGTTCTAAATAAAGTTACCAACACAGAAATCAAGTTTAACAAGCCAGAAAATGCTCAAAAGTAGGAGGCAATGCAGAAAAACTTAACAAATAATATGAAACAAAATACTTAAAATCTCAAAAGTGGCTGCTCAATGTTTATCACTGCCACTGATGAACACAGAGACTTCCCTTTAGTCCAAGCAAACAATGGCCTCCAAGAAACTTACAAACAGTTCAGAACAGCAAATGTGTAAATGAATGTTTTTAAATCTCAGAAAAGTGGGGAAAAAACAAGTTTTTTTTGTTTTTTTTTTTAAGGAAAGCAGAGGTGCACAAGTATCAACATGTTAGAACAGTGCAGTAAATGACCCCACACTTGAGTGCTAGGCCAGAGACAGATAAAATGCAAGTTTTAAGAAAAAAACAATTTTAAAAATAAGTGCACGCAGGAAATTCAGTAATCAGCTCTAGGTTGTGTTCTAAATACAGTTTCCAATACAGAAATCAAGTTTAACATGCCAGAAAATGTTCAAAAGTAGGCGGCAATGCAGAAAAACTCAACAAATAATCTGAAACAAAATACTTAAAATCTCAAAAGTGGCTCTTTTCTTCTCTCAGCATTTTCTCCTCTTGGTGGGTGCTTCACCAACAGCCAACAAGTCTGAAAAGATGCCAAAACCACGAGGCAATCGGGTTTTAAGAGAGGGAGATCAAGGAGTTTGGAATTGACCCAAAATGGTCAATAAAACTACAGTTTCAAGGCAGTAACCACTCCCACAGGGGCAGGCAGGCTGGTCAATGTTTATCACTACCACTGATGAACACAGAGACTTCCCTTTAGCCCAAGCAAACAATGGTCACCAAGAAACTTACAAACAGTTCAGAACAGCAAATCTGTAACTGAACTTTTTTAAATCTCAGAAAAGTGGGAAAAAAGCAAGATTTTTTTTTTTTTTTTTTTTTTTTAAGGAAAGCAGAGGTTCACAGGTATCAACAAGTTAGAACAGTGCAGTAAATGACCCCACACTTGAGTGCTAGGCCAGAGACAGATAAAATGCAAGTTTTAAGAAAAAAACGATTTTAAAAATAAGTGCACGCAGGGAATTCAGTAATCAGCTCTAGGTTGTGTTCTAAATACAGTTACCAACACAGAAATCAAGTTTAACAAGCCAGAAAATGCTCAAAAGTAGGCGGCAATGCAGAAAAACTTAACAAATAATCTAAAGTAAAATACTTAAAATCTCAAAAGTGGCTCCTTTCTTCTCTCAGCATTTTCTCCTCTTGGTGGGTGCTTCACCAACAGCCAACAAGTCCGAAAAGACACGCAGTGACCTCATAATATCCCAGCTGTGTGGATACCATCTAACTATGCCTGGATCTCCGAGCTCCACATCTGATGATTATTGACAAGTGTTGCACCCAGGTCACTCAAAGACCTGGAGTTATGGCAGTACTGGAGACCACAAGACATCTCCACTGGTGGGTGTGTTCGCATGTTGGAGATAGTGCAGCTCCCAGATGCCATTTGGGCTGCAGACTCCTGTGTAGACTGAATGATGCTAATGGTTACAGAACGTTGGCCAAACACTGGAGAGTCTTCAGTTTTGGCCTGGCCAAGCACAGGCTCCATGATTATGGGGATATATGCTAGCCCCCCAATATCAGTGTTCTTGGTAGTGCCACTATATCATCAGAATATGCTGCATACACGTTGCATCTGTCTAAGGCATACTGATCTGCTGCTGATATCAGGTATTTGTTGTCCCATTGCACTTGACTTACCATCAGCTGCATATTTGGAAACATAAAGACAGCATACCTGTGTCACTACTGAAATAGATGTCCAAAGCCAACACTCCATTGCAGATGTACTATTAGATGACACAATTTATGACAAGCATACCTTTTTGCTCAGGGGGTGTTGCATTACCAAAGGAATTGGTATGCAGAAGCCTCTTGCTGACAAATATGCTTCACATGCAGTGAAATGTACAATATGGCAACGTAAAAACTATTATTAATCTGATGTATCCACTAGGGATATTCATGCAGTCATCACCAGCCCATATCTCACATCCAAGCCACAAGTGAGTATGTGGGTCTGCTCCTCTTCCTCCCCCAGACAGGGACACTAGGAACTCCTCTACCTCTGGGAGCCACTTCTCTATTGGAACTTCACTTCCTGTTATGCGCATGTCTGTGGCAATATTCTGTTAATTGTTCTTGACCTGCAGTATCACATCTGTTACCATTCAAATAATCTAATGTAGACTTATTTTATGTCCATCCACAGCACCAGTGTCCTGCACCATTCCCTACATCTCATTTCATAAAAGCCTTTCCTGTTGTGATACCTTTGGACGACACGCACATGTCATGTGTGTGTATGGGGTCTGCAGTAACAAGAGTTCCTGGTATACTAGCTGTTAGACTTACCCAGCCATTGCTTCTCTCATTGCTGCATAACACAACATGTGCACCTATGGGCTGCCTATATTGGACACTTGGGTAGTGTGTGTGTGTGTGTGTGTGTGTGTGTGTGTGTGTGTGTGTGTGTGTGTGTGTGTGTGTGTGTGTGTGTGTGTGTGCAAGGCTGTCTGTGGATGTTAATTTAGCACATCTTTACCCCCCCCCCTCCAAATACTTACTCCTTGTTATGCTCTAACTGTTCTACTCTTTCTTATAATGACTGCAGCAAAGGACATGTTATCAAACACCCCTTCTTGCAACAGCATATCAAAGCCCTGCATTATTCTGCAGATCATGTTCTTCCCTTCACAATAAGCATTGTGATGCATCACCCTTTCTGCAGGGACCATTGTGTCCTGTGATGCATGGATTAGCTTATCTGTACATTGCAACCAGTGTGCCTCCAACACTCAACTGGACATAAGAATCTAATGTTATTCTCTTGTATCCCTGCACCAAAATACACAACTTCCTCCTTATACCAGTTGTTGATATCCATCAGGGTGTTTAGTACAGTGCAAAGGTATATTCCTAGGTGCATTTTTTTCCTTCACTATGCATGTGTCAAAGACTAATGTCTTAAATTAGTAAATTCTAATTATATTGTTGCACATCTTTTTCATAGACTCATAGATATTCCAAGGCCAATTAGTATTAGGGCAATTTACATCTTCCCAGTACCCTCCCTTAGGCCACACCTCTTTTCTCTGGAAGGACCATATCATCCAGTCTCGGGGTAAATATCTGAATAGTCATCCAGTCATCTAGATTATGTTTAAAGGAAAGCTACATAACATGCAGGCTGGAGTCTATTCAAGAGATTTGGAAGGTGTTTTAATGTGGCCTTGGAAATATGCCATTCCCACTTTATAGCATGCTGATGCAGGTCTCTTAGCATAGCAGCTATGTTAATGATGGAATTTAATTTAGCTACCTGTGAAATGCTACATTAATGCATCGCACTAGCAGCACTAAGTGGTGCTATCCCTTTTTATCCCTGCTTGTCCCATAGCAATGAATGCATGCACAAAGCCTGTGGATCTCATAACACCATGGCTCTCTGATGTAGAGATCTTCAGTAGCATCTCATTGATCCACTATGATGCATGTCACATGATGTCCAATCATGAATCCATGTGCTCAGAGCTCTCACTTTGCTCTTCAAGTGAATCAAACTCCATCTGTCTAAGTCCAGTCATTGCTGTCATCATCGTTTGTGCCACAGCTATGTTTCTTTGTGCCTTGTGTTTTATGTTTTTTTTGTTTTTTTTTCTTGCCACTGCAATCTTCCATTCTCCATCTACATCTCCCCTACCTATTCCTTCTCAACTTCCTCACTAACCCTGCACCTTATATTCAAAAAATGGATTCCATTCTTACCAAAAAATATTACTCCCCCTGACCTACAATTATTTATGTTTATCATCCCGTACTTTCCTCTGATTGTTCTATCCCTTTAACTAACTGCTCCATCTCCCAATTTTGTCCTCATTTATATGCAGGACTTGGTTGTCACTTTTCTGTTATGACCCGCCTTAGGCTGTTTTCCACTGCCCAGTTGGCAGTGATGTGGCATCTCACTGCATGCATGAGTGTATAGTGCCTCAAGCATATTCACCTACCTTTCCTGAATGCTACCACTCCAGTCGCATGCACTTTGCTAGCCCAAAGCTTTATTGTTAAGTACAAGGCATGTGACACATTAACCCACAGCAATGCTTGGTTAAATGACTTGCTCAGACTTATACAGTGGGCATACTGAGGCTGAAGGAATCAACCCTGCACTACAAAAATATAAAACACTTGCACCCATAATCCTGTATGCTAAATGCCAGAGTACTCCTCCACTGAATGTGTTTAATGCTATTTGTCCCCATAACACAGCTCCACTAATTTACTATGAACTCTTTCTCGGAGTACCCGTGTTATGCAAGTCCTGATACATACTTGAGCAGTGTCAGGCCACATTGACCTAAAGATGTTTGTTATTCAGCACTACATAGGTTCATAGACAGTTACTAAGCATGCACTACAGAGGACCAATCAGCAGCCTAGCTCAATTTTCCAATTATCCTAGAGCAATGTCTAGTTAAGGGACCTGCTCAGTGTCACACAATAGTAGGCAAATAGAGACTGAGGGAATCAAACCCTGGACTACAAGAAGCAGCTCATTAACAGTTCACAGCACAAATCCTCTGTGCTGCCTGCGAGATTGCAACCCTGTACCCTCACAACTCATGGACAGCATATTTAGCTGCATGTTCCTCCACTAGCAAAGGGTTTGTCTCTGAATACCAGAAACATTCTACACTGTACACCAGACTTATAAATTCTTGTAACTCATGGTTTTACACAATAATACAGTGCAATGCAGTTTTTAATACTTTAATGCAGACCTTGCTTTGACAAATGCATAGAATGAATGTTATTATGGAATCAGCACTTGTTTCCTGTCTGCCAAGTCTGACAGTTTTTTTGTATATCATGTATCATTTGTGAATGTGTCATAGTGAGAACTACTGTCATGTAAGTAGGAGATGACTATTGTCTCTGTGTCGTGCAGTGTTAAAATACATAATAAGGGAACTTTCCTTGTTAAAACATGAAAGGATAGCAAAAAATCTCTTATTTTGTACTTTGCAGCTAACAAAAGCTAACAGGATTTTCTCAAGAGAATTAACTGTTACTTTTACCAAAGTAGACAAAGCCAGTATTGCTTTAAAATTCACCCTTGTTTCTAAACCACATTTGGTTAAGTTATGAAATGCTTGTATATTCTTATTGATCTTACCACTGCATACAATAAATCTCTTCAGGCCTACCTCAGAAACCAAATGAACCACTCAGCAGAACTCTGATATGACAGATGATGGTCTGATAATCCTGTGGTGATATGAGGTAGCCTGGTGCAGTCCTTTTATGAGCGAGATGGGGCTTTACCCTTAAATTAAAGTCATTTGTCAGGTCAATACTTTAATGTACATGGGATTCATAGAATATGGTGGCAGTGAACCAAACTCCTTCATTTTAAATGTCCCCATAACTGAAGGGCATCAGTACTCTGGACACATCACAAACATACATATTTCTGGATTCAGTTCATGTTACCAACACTTGAAACACAGAATACTATAAGCAGCAAGCCTATTTATACTGCTTACATTGCTGCTACGTTTATAAACATATTCCAAGGTTCACAAGCTTTGGAAAACATCATATCTAAAACACAGTGTTTTCCCTTGGCAGATGTTGTGCAACATTACAATAAAAGTATAAAAATATGGGAGGAGTGCAGCAAAATAAGAGTGCCTCACACTGTCCATTCAGATATTGGTGTTGACATTTGCTGTTATATGTGGAACTATGAGTCTCACAGCAAGCTGCTTTTAAGAAGATGTTTAAGGCAATGGTAACATGAAGTATATGTATTTTATTTATTTATTTATTGAACTAATTCATTTATTTGTTATTTTTGCACAGAGTTGTCCCAAATGAACCTTTATTGAAAACTATGCATTCAGGTGAAGTAAGAGTAAATAGGTCCATCAGTTTGAGCATGTCAAGGAACTCAGGAACATTTTTTTTGTTAGTCACACAGATATATGCTTTGTTGTCCAGAACCCCAAATCTGGCTCACTAGCATGGGGCCATAGCCAGCAGTTTGTTCTCGAAAGGCAATTAACAGCAAGAAAGCCAAACATTCAGACGTTCTTGATACATCATTCCCATATGGAAGAAATAATGACAGCATTATAATGAAGTCATGTGTGACTCACTCTCAAAATACATAGAATAAATCTAAGTTCTTAGGTTTCTGTTTGCTAAATACGTTTATTAGACTTAATATATGGATTGCTTCATGTCAAGCATCAAGCTTCTACTTGAGATCCTGAATCTGACATACTATGGTAACGAATTCATATGTCACAATTTCTTTCCATCATAATTTACCTGGTATGTAAGAGGCATTCCTCTAATTTAATCTTGTCTTTAAGCTTTATTTATTTTTGTTTGAAACTTAAATAAAGCCTTCACTCATTACTGAATGCTATGAAGGCCAAACACAGTCTGGGTCTAAGTGTTAGACAAGTCTGTGCTATGCTACAGTTAATATACTAGCAGTGTGTGATTGTGCGATTGTGTGGATGTAAGGGTTAGGGCAGGTTAGGTGAGTTAGGGTTAGGGCGCGGGTGAGGTGAGTGTGCGATAATGACGGACCTTAGGGTTAGGGTTTGGGTTAAGGTAAGTGGATAGTTAGTGGTGTATGTACTGTTTAGTGTAGGGTTAGATGTAAGATTTTAGGTGTATGTGTGAGGATTGCTGTTTGTTTGGTGTGCTTGTGTTGTGTGTATGTGTTTCGGAACAGCATATTTTTTCCCTAGGAAAAAATTTGCTGTGCTGCATGTTCGATGTTGTCGGCGTTTGCTGAATAGGGGTCGATTTGAGATGCAGTTTTATAGATCTGATTAATAGTCATTATGCTTTTGCCTTCATATAGGGCCTCATGTAGGGCTTTCTTTCTAAATTGACATTTATTTGTAATAACAGTTCTGAGTTACTTCAGTAACTTTATATTGTGTACTGATTTTATAGGGTTTATTTAAGACAATCTGGGACCAACTGTGAAAAAGAGCACAATTCTCTTAATTCATTACAGGCATTATATAAGTTAACCATAAGTTAATGGTATCACTGTATGCCTGGAAGGAGACCCTCATCTGATGTGCTGCTATTTCTCTTTTTTAGTTTGCAGTCATTAGCAAGTTTCTTAAACTAGAAGAAGAACAATATGGCCAAAGCAGGAAGTAGGGAAAACTAGAAAAGTAAAGAAGATAGACAGTAATGAGAGAGGTAGACTCCATCACCATTTCACTTCATTCTCATCTGTATCATAATAAATGTGCACAATTCTTTCATTGAATAGGTGTTTTTTATCCAATATGCTATAAAATAATTCACACCATGTTTTACAAGACTATTTGCCCTACCACTATACAGTATAGTATTTAAATAAGTTGGAAGCAGCCTAAAAGTATCAACTGTATGCTGCAGATATCTAAGTATTACTTTGGAAATACAGAAAAAAAAAGAAGTTATGTCTTACCATAACATTCCATCTATGTTGTCGATCTTCTTCCATTCATCGCTGATGGGTTTGGAACCGTGTTGGCCAAATACGAAGCTTGCATACACCAAAAAAACTCTCAAGCTAAGCTGCTACCCACAATGCCCTACTCAAAATTACCTCAGATCAAGTTTGCAAAAGACAATAGATAGCAGCAGAGGCCATTTCTATGCAAATAAAATCCTGAGACACCACCAGGACCCATAAGATCTGCCAGGAGCCTATGGAGGGGGACGGAGGGAGGGATATGATGAATGGAAGAAGAGCGACAACATAGATGGAACGTTATGTAAGACATAACTTCTTTATCTAATGTTGTTAATCTTCTTCCCATTCATCACTGATGGGACAGAATCCCAAGCTACCTGGGTGGCCCTTATGGCAGAACATTCCTGAACACCATAGAGCCAAAGGCGGCTCTTCCTTTGGAAATCACATCCAATTTGCAATGCTTGATGAAAGTATGTGATTTAGCCCAAATGGCTGCTGCGCAGATATCATCCATAGAGGCTCTAGAATGGAAGGCTACCAAGGAAGCTATAGCACTAGTTGAATGAGCTTTGATAGTGTGAGGTCTGGTTTCATTAGCACATGAATATGAAAAGGATATACAGTCTCTGAGCCACTTAGATAAAGTGACTTTAGACATGCCATTTCCCATTCTGGGGCCAGAGAAAGAAATAAAAAGTTGGTCAGACCTACAAAAAGATTTTGACTTGTCCAGGTGGAAACGTAATTGCCTATGTACATCCAAAGAATGTAGGCAGTATTCACCTTTGTTAGAAAAGTTGGGGAAAAACACTGGGAGTTCAATTGACTGGTTCATAGAGAATTCAGACACCACTTTGGGAAGGAAGGATTAGTGTGTAGAGATACTCTGTCTTTATGCAATATGAGGTAAGGCCTATTGATATATAGGGCCTGTAGTTCTGAAACCCTTCTGGCAGAAGTGACAGCCACCAAACAGAGAGATTTCCAAGACAAAAATTTGATATCGTATTTGTCAGCAGGTTCAAAGGGGGCTGAGACAAGGCCTGCAGTACACGTGATAAATTCCATGTTTCTAATGGGCATTTGAGTAGAGGTCTAATGAGAAACATTCCTTTAAGAAAGGTTTTGCAAAGCTGAGTGGACATTACTGGTGTGCCTTGTAAACCATTCTGAAAACTGGAAATTGCTGCTAAATGAACTCATATAGTAGATGCAGACACTCCATGTTCGAAAAGTTCAGATAGGTACTGAAGAACAGAAGAGGTAGTCACTGAAAAAGGGTCCAACCCTCATTCTTTAGACCAGAAAGAAAACCTTTTCCATTTATCTCTGTATAGTTTCCTGGTGGATGGTTTGTGAGAGGCCAGAATAATATCACAAACATTAGAAGGCAGGGCTTCTTTCCTGGTGACTAACGGAAGTAGAGAAGCCAAGCTGTCAGCTTGAGAGTGGACAAGTTTGGTTGTGTCAACCCCTGGGGGTGAGAAATTAGATCTGGATGGGAGTCCAGAATCCATGGAGGCTGTATCAGGTAAGGCCAGAGAAAGGGGAACCATACTTGACAGGGCCATACTGGAGCAATGAGGATCACCTTGCATCTCAACTGAGTTACCTTCTTTAGAAATAGAGGTATCAAGGGGATAGTAGGGTAGGCATATAGGAGACCCATAGGCCAATTGTGGGACAGAGTGTCTCTCTTTGTGATTCCGCCTCCAGGGGAAGTAGGGTAAAGTAACTGCAGCATTTGTTGTTCGTGGGAGAAGCAAAAAGGTCACAGCAAGGCTGGCCACATTAGCTGAAAGTCTCTGTCGCTATCTTGGGATTGAGAGACCACTTGTGAGGGAGCAGAATGCACCTGTTCAGCCTGTCCATGATCACATTGGACTTCCCCGGGATGTGCTTTGCTATCAGAAAATGGTTGGAAGCTATTGCCCATTGCCAAATTTTCATGGTCTCGCGGCACAGGGGGTATGACTTGGTTCCTCCTTGTTTGTTGATGTACCAGACTACTGACATATTGTTAGACTGAACTGCAATACTTCCAGAGGGTAAGAGTGGGTGGAGTGCTTGCAATGCTAATAGCACCGCTCTTAACTCCAGAACATGGATGTGCAGATCGGCCTCTAAATCCATCCACATGCCTTCGACTGTCTTTCCCTGAAAATGCCCCCCCCCCACCTAATCAGGGAAGTGTCTGTGGTCACCATGGCACAGGCCTGAGGGGACTGAAAGGGACGACACCACAATCCCACTTCTGACCTCATCCACCAAAGAAAATCCTGCTTGCACAAATTGGTTATGAGAATCTGTGAGTCTAGAGGATGAATGTTTGAAGACCACTGTGTCAGGAGGAGCCATTGTAAGATTCTCATGTGTAACATCACAAGGGGAACTATAGGGATGGCTACAGCCATAGACCCCAGCACCTGGAGGACTTCCCTTGCTGACACTCTTGTTTGGCAGAATTATCATATACACTTGCGATCTTAGTCTCTGGAGTCTGTGAGCTGGAAGAGATACCAGACAAGAACGAGTGTCGAATACTGCCCCTATAAATTCCAGTTTTTGAGTGGGGTCTAGGTTGGATTTTTCCCAGTGTACAGTTATGCCTAGAGACTCTGCTAGAGAAAGGGTGTATTGGAGAGCCATTGTCAGAAGATGCTTGGTTGGGGAGGAGAGGAGCCAATCATTCAAATATAGAAACACCTGGAATCCTAGAAGTCTCAGATGTTACCACTGTTAAACATTTTGTGCACACTCTGGGGGTCGTTAAGAGACTGAATGGCAGGGCATGAAACTGATAGTGATTGGCTCCTAGCTGGAAGCAAAGGAGACTCCTGGAGCGCTTGTCCATTTTGATGTGATAATACACGTCCCGGAGGTATATCGCGCACATTCAAGCATCCTCCCTCAGAAAGGGGATGATGGATTGAATAGTAACCATGCAAAATTTGGTTGAACAACTGATTTAAGTGGCTGAGATCCAAGATGGGTCTCCAGTCCCTGGTCTTTTTTGGCACTAAAAAGAATCTTGAGTAAAAACCGGATCCGCATTTGTCTGAAAGGACTGTTTGGATGACTCGTTTTTTACATAGCTTGAATATTTCTGAAGCTGCTTCTTCCCTTTGGTGGGGTGGAACATCGGGAAGCTTTTTAGGAGGTTTGGGAGGGGAGGATAGAGGGATGTAGTAGCCTCTGGAGATTATGCTCTGCACCCATTGATCATTTGCAATAGAGCGCCAGGCAGCTTGGTGCAGAGAAAAACGACCCCCGACTGTTTCCAGAGGAAAGCAATTGGGCAACACTTCAGGAGCACTGATAAGACTGCCCAGAGAAAGAATCTCTGAAGTCTTGATTCTGGTGACCCTCTCTGCCCCCCGAGTGGGTGTCTTCCACCATTGTTGCCCCCTCTGCCTCTGGGGGAATCCTCGCCACATGCATT
Organism: Protopterus annectens; assembly: GCF_019279795.1. Classification (NCBI taxonomy): domain Eukaryota; kingdom Metazoa; phylum Chordata; order Ceratodontiformes; family Protopteridae; genus Protopterus; species Protopterus annectens. The sequence goes on from NC_056729.1 coordinate 1,372,913,681, forward strand.
TTGAAAAGGGCCCTGCGATTTTTTTATGCCAGATTTTTCCACTCCTCTGGTTACTGAAAAGGAATGTTTGGAATAATGCAGGCCAATGGCAGACAGGGTATTTCTGTCTTGTTCGCACCTGGCCAGAGTGTCTTTCACTTTGGAACCAAACAAGGATGATGGCTCAACAGGGGAGTTTAAAAAGGAAGACTTGAAGGAGTCAGTGAGGTCACATATACACATCCAGGCATGACGCCTCATAACAATGCCTGCACCCGCAGTTCTAGGCACCCCTTCAGTTGCGTGAGACAGCAACCTCATGGGCGAGTTAGATATGGATTCAAGGATGGCAAGTTGAGAGTCAACCTTGTCTCGCACCTCATCAGAAACGTGACCCGCAAGAGTTCCTGAAATCTCAGTGATTAGATCTCTTTGGAGCCTCATGAAATGTGCCAGGTAATTCAGGGAACTAACCGCAAAGGTTGCTGAAGCAAAAACCTGCTTCCCCAGTCTATCCACAGCCTGAAACTCTCTATTGGGTGGGTGAACAGTAGGACTTTCTTCCGCTACATTCTTTTTAGTGGCCACCACCACAACCATCGCGTCAACTGGCAACCCCTTCGACCACTGTGGATGCTCCTCGGGGGGGTATTTTATCAGATCTCCTTGGGATGGCCTCTATGGAGTCAGGATTCTGCCAGGCATGCTGCATGACCAGTTTTACCAGCGCGTCAGCAGGTGGGGTCACCCAAGAAGTAGAAGGCCAGGAGTAAGAAGCCTGCAGAAACACATATTCCTCCAAGGAGGGGTTGGAGGGCTTCCAGCTAACCCTCTGTTTTAATATTTCAAGGATGTCACCAAATGAGACATCATCTGGGGGTGATGGTGGGGACCCCTCCCCATCATCGTCATCCATGTCCTCAGTCAGGGACTTTTCAGGCGAGTCGATGTGCTTCCTCTTGCACGACTTCTTCCAAGGAGGTTCCTCAGTGGGAGTTTCTAAGGAAGATTCAGAGGAAGGGGCATCCTGAACAGGGATATCCTAAGGCTTTTCTCCCCAGTGTCCCAGGGAAGTGGCCCATGGTAGCTGTAGCTCAGAGGGAGGAGAAGGAAGTTCCGACGTCAGTGGAGCACCTCCGGAGGCAAGCACTCTCTCCATCATACAGAAAGCAGGCCCACCCAAAAAAGAATGGGAGCCTGTAATTGAGTAAGACAGCATTGGAACTGGGGTCACACCCTGCAGTGTTGGACCAGCTCCCAGAGGTGGAACCTCTAGCAAGATCAGAGCCAGCAAAATTCCTGGAGCTGTGGACGGTACCGATAAAGCACTCGGAACCGTACTCTGAACCAAGGAATCTGCCCCCCCAACCATGAGATGAATGATGGGATGGTTCTGACGGAATCAAAACCAAAGAGCCAACCTTGAGGCCTCATTGACAGGCACTGTTGGTGCGGGGGGGGGGGGTTCCACCACAATTGTCGGAACAGTGAGCTTTGGTACCGAGAATACTAGTTGTCACTAGAATGATAGAAGTCATCCCAGTAGTAGACAGAGCAGAAGTCAAACCCATAGTAGTCAGAATCAAAGAAGGGGCACTGTGCTCTGATGAAGTCTTGTGGGCCTTATGCTTAGAAGTTTTACCTCTGTCACCAGAACGTAAGGAGGGGTCAGAATGTGGCTGTTTTTTTGTGTTTAATTGGAGGGGTTGAAGCCTCTGACACAGAAATAGCCTCTGCGAAAGGAGTAGGTAGAAGGCCTTTCAAGATTAACTTATTTTTTTGTTTGTTCAGTGTCCGCTGACTAAAACTCTGACATATCTGACAGGGAGGCTCCACAGATAAATGAGAAACCCCCAGACAATAAATGCAGTCATCATGACTATCACTGTTGGGGAGTTTACCATTGCAGGAGTTGCAATGTTTACACCCCAATGTCTCTTTTTATCGGACATATTTATCCAAAACAAACACACACACACACACCCACACACACAAAGAGAAAGAAAGAAAGGAAGAGATACCTCAATGGTAGGAGAGGGCATTAACAACAATGGTAAAAGAATAACTCAACAGGTAATGTTAACGTTGAGAAAATTAGGCTATATGGAGAGCGATAAAATTAAAAAGGGTATACTGTCTAGAAAAGTGATAAATCCAATCAACACTCAAAAATATATCAAAAATATTTCACTTAGCTGGAGAGCTCGAAGAAACATGGCTATATGGCTACGCGGCAAATGAGATCTGAGGTAATTGTGAGTAGGGCATTGTGGGTAGCAGCTTAGCTCAAGAGTTTTTTTGGTGTACTCGAGATTGGTATTTGGCTGACACAGTTTTGAGAGTTCGGAACCGAACCCATAAGTGATGAATGGGAAGAAGATTAACAACATTAGATTAATTGGTTACTCAAGTTTAACTAGCCAGAAGCTGTGACAATTAACATAATGCATTTATTTATCCTTTGTTACCTGGGTTATTTTCACTAGGTAAGTTGCCTGTTTTCAGTGGAGACTCAAGGTGATATTTCTACTACTAGGGGAAAATTTGGACAGGGAATTTGGAAACTTCTGCTACTCTTTTTCAGTAGGTGCCATGGGATCATTTATATTCACCTGAGCTACCTCAACTCAAGCAAATGGGACCTCGGTTTAACATCATATCTAAAGAACAACACTCATGAGTGGTTCTATACTAGATCACCAAATGCTTAAAAAAGCGAAAAGCGAAAGCTTACAATTTCGAACTGTCAGAACAGCGATTTTTTTCCTAAGTAAAAAAATTGCTGTTCCAACAAAAAAATAAATAAATAAAATAAAACACTTTAAACATTACATTAAGTGGGGGGCTGCACACCCCACAACCCCCTACTTAAATATACCAACTCCGAGACCACACTACACTGCCGAAAATGGCAAAGTAACTAAGTGACGAAACAAATTCTTTCCCAGGGAAAAAATTTGCTTAAAAGCCACTGCGATATTTTGCCATTTCAGGCTTTTGAGTTCGACCAAGATGCATTTGAAAGAATGCATATTCGGTCTTCTAATAGGGAACCTCATGAGTGCAGCAACCCCTAATGCTGCACTGGAGTGTCATCAATCCAATCATATGGAGTGGGAATAGAACCCATAGCCTTAAGGTCTTCCAGCCCCAAAGGTGAGTGTACTGTCTATTGCCCAACTGACATGGAATTATTTTTACGCTGTCTATAATATTATATGCTTTGCAGAATTCTCATTGGAGATTATAGATTCCATTTACTGTGGCTGATCCCTTCAATGTAAAACAGATCATGGACTTTGATGAGTGAAGACATTTTTTCATTACTGAAAGACACTTTAACGGCCAAATTTCACCTTGTTTCTACCATACTGTCCCATTCCACAAATAGAGGAGCAATGCAGGAACAAAGCCGCATATAGTTACTGCTCACTGGATCCAGCCTTAGTAGTATGAAATCAGTGAAAGTCATTTTAATAGACAAATGTATTGCAGGATTCATGAAAAGAGGCAACTGATTCATTGCAGAAAGGTGTTTGCAGACTTTGTAAGCATCTGTTTGATTAGATGTATAAGTTGAATAATCAGGAAATTGTACTGTATATTACTTCTTCGGATGTCAGCAAATCATCAAAACTATCCATAAAACAACTCTCTATGCAATTCAAGAAGTCTTTTAACAGTACAATATGGAAACACGCTCTGAAAATTAATTTTGGTATAGGTCCTGTAGGTATCTCCTATACACAGCACAGCATAACATAAAACTATAGAAGTAGAAGGCAATGACTGGGAAATGTTGATAGTGCTGTGACCATTCTTAATACATGCATTTCTTGATGAGGGAACTGCATACATTTTTATCTAGGATGTTGTCAGCTAGGCAATATTCTACTCAGTGTATATGAGAGTATATGTGTAATTGTGCAATGTGCTTATGTGGGAAGGGGTGAAGAGTGCCTTTGTTACTGAATTCCTTACAATAAGGGTGATGCAAACTGGATAGATATTAAGAGTATAGCATATGGCTCCTGGTTTGCTTATTTATTTTCTATACTCTGTACGAAGACAATTTCCTGGATAGCTAGGTAAAATACATACAGATGTGCAACACACTAACATAAATGAGCTATGGAGATAATAATTATGTGTGGACTTGTGTGTTTTTGTTTTCTGCAGAAGGAAACTGTATTCCATTGCTTTAACATGTATTGGACATTGTTCTGAGGCATGTTTGTCTTGCAATTAATTTAATCCCCAGTTACACTGATTATGTTAAAATTAGAAGAGGTTTTGTAAGAAATGAGTATTATAGTGTTTCATTTTTTAGTTTCGTTGTTTATTCAGTTTATCTCAATAGTCACACCCATGACATGATGCCATTGTAGGCTTTAGAAAATTAGTTACATATAGATACAAAACATTATGTAAACTAAAAATCAACTTACTTCATTAGAAGTGTCTCTTCTTACTTACATTGCAGTTTCACAAGTATATTATACTCACATATGCTAATTTTCATTGTAAGTGTTCCACCTGCAAGACCGCAGTCTTTCTAGGAAGAAACTCCTACTAGCACATTTAGTATGGAAAGACATTAACCTGCTTGCTACATGTGTTAATGAAGCATTGTGGAGTCAGTATTTCATGATGCTATGGCAGGAATCTCCAATTCCAAGAAAATGTTCAGGCGGCTGCCCCCAGCAAAATAAAATTCAATAATAGCACACTTTTTCATCAAAGGCTGTGAAGAGGCTATAAACTGGGTATCAAAAGGATTATTAGAAATCTTCAGAAATATTTGGTCCTTGTAGATCACAGTACACAGACTAAATTCATTTTTCCTTTGGTAATTTCATATATTGATGATTTAGTGCTGTTTCTCAAACAGAATTTGGAAGGTTAAGGATCTGCTGTTATCAGTAAAGAATTTTTTTTTGGTTTAGAGGGAGGTAAGGACAAGCACAAGGGGTTTGATTACTGAGCTGGAAGAGGTTTCCTTTGTTAAGGATAATTTTAAAATTCTATGTACTGTTTTTGGAAAAAAGAAAGTTAATCTTGAGAATCGAAGAAAACTTATAAATATGTCAACCCATAATTTAAAAAATGTATATACCATGCTTTGGAGTAATAGAATTGGTTTATTATGGCAGTGTTTTAGGGATATGTTGGTTACATGACCAATGATTATTTGCTTCCTGGTTCTTTGACTACAACTATTTTCATTTTTTCTGTGTTATGTCGAAATTAGGTTGATTCCTCTATACTTAAGTATATTATGTCATTCGAACATAATGAAGATTTTGTGGTGGCAGTGATTCAGCTGATGTAGCAGAGATTTTTGCTATGTGTGATTTTTTTTTCTAAAAACATGTTTGCAAAGTCTTTGGACTTTCAGTTTTGCTTCTCACACATCCACTCAATGTACTCTCATACAGAATGGGCAGCGATACAACAATATGCATAAAGCCTTATCCTTTACCACTATAGGTAATCAGTTCTTAATGCATTTTGGGGTTTTGGGGATTTTTTTTAAATAGAATTTCCAAATGTGAATTGAATTTATCTTTCTATAATCCTATAGTGCTTTTTGTTTCCAGAGGAGGATATTTTGGCTCTCTGTAGGATTTGCCAAGGTTTGGTGCCACTGTTAAATTGGGAGAGCTCTTACCACAGAAAATTAATTTGAGAATGTAGCAAGCTATAGATGCATGTTATCTTATCTCATAACTCGTAAGCTATGGAACCTTGCTGGCTAGGCTTACATAGGCCCTTGGACTGATAGCCTAGTACCTACCTATGAACTCCCATTTTTTCTGCATATAGGGCAGTAAGGGATTTACTGAAGGAGTTCAGAAAAGGGTGTTACCTGACCCTTTCATGATACTCTTACTTCTCCTAATATAAATGGAAACAATATAGTGCTCACTACTCCTAACCCGATGTATTGCTATGGCAATAAATTAAGATATTCTTGGATTTTGTGAATATGTCTGACCTAAAGATAAATCAGACTAAAACAACCAAAATCCATACTACCTTCACCTACCCAAAGTTTGAGAGAGATAAGAAAATTTAATTTTCATACAAATTAACAACAAGAAGCAACAGAAGCTATGAAGGAGCAGAATCTAATGCACTTGAAAATTAGATGAATGGCATATAGCAGAATCTCTCTCCCTCTTTCTTTAAAAAAGTTTGCGTGTTCCATTCTAACTACCATCACTCATCCTGGTTCTAATAAGGTAATCTGCTGGACCCCAAAATATATTACATTTTTTGGGACCCAATTAAGCCTTGTTGGAGTCTAGGGCTGCCTGGACAAGGTTGGAATATGCATTTCATCACTTAAAATTATATTTGAAGGCAATATAAGTATTATATCCTTACTAGTTCCAAAAGTTTTGACTGGAAACTGATTATATGACTCTAAATAAGAAATGAAAACAGGGGACATGCGAGAGTAAGAATCTTAGCACAGACCTGTTACTATGATATTGATATACTGAGTCCTTCCTGTCACTCATTAAAGATAAAAATATTGTAACCGATTTTAGCAAGACTAATATGAGCATCCTGAACATTGTTTCTGAAATGTTTTAAGGAATCTTTAGGTTATGTGAACCCATGGGTGGATGACATCTTACAGAGGCAGAAGGAAACTGGACTGCAAGTTTTGGAAACAACTAATTGATTTTACTTAGTTCCTTTCGTTTGATATTACAAATAGGTTCAAAGGTTTATAGTAGGCTAATAACCACCAGTGTCTTTATAAGTCCAGACATGCAACCTAAACCAGTTTTGTCCATGAGTACCTCAGATGCCTATATGGTGGGATATGTTGATAAGGAGGCAGGTAAGGGTTATATGGGGAGTGGGTATGTTAGTTAGGGATTGATTTACTTACTGTTGACCTCTGTCCATCAGAGATATGTGGGCCAGACCAGGAGTGAGTTGTGATGTCCCATCCAATGATCAAAGTTTTGTTTGAACAAGGTCAGGGATGAACTAAACTTCACATGGATGGACAGCTTGTTACAGAGTGTCGGAATCCCTTCAGACACATAACGGTCTCTCCAGCATGTTCTATTTATATCCCAGGCAATTTTGGGGTCTTGAATCTAGTGTTTCTAGTGCTGTTTGTTTTGTGGATGTGCAAGAAATGCAGAACTTGATCCAAGGATGCCTTATGTGCCAATTATTGATCACCTCATATTAATCTGTAGGAGACTGAGTACACAGATAGGGCCTTAAGGTGATCTGTGTTGGCCAAGGTATCGCTAACCTGAATTCTCCTGGTGAGAACCTTTCAGGACTTACCAACTATTTCTTGTGTCTAGTAAGGTACATGCTAAAGGGGGCATTAAACTATGATAAGGGCTGAGTAGAGTGGTATTATAACTTCCTTGAACTGGGATCCCATAACCTTACTTAAGAGTTAGGTAACATAGAATGATTTACTTATCTTGGTAACATGTTGTTCAAAAGCCAGATTACTGTCTACATATGTTCCCAGATCCCTAGCTACCTGGTGTTTTATTGATGGAATAATTAGCTTGTGTGGATGCTTTTTCCCAAAGAGTCACTATAATGCATTTTTTGCATTGGGGTTTAATCAGTGGCTTTGGCACCAGTCATTTATTTGTCTTAGACCCTCTTGTAGGATGACGTCTTGAGTCCTTTCTGTGAGCCAGCCAGCAATTCAGCAAGTTATGTAGGGATTTATGCCTAGTTCTGAGTATCAGTATTACCTGAGTGGGGCATTTTAATGAATGCCTTGGCCAGGTCAAGGTAGGCAGTATGCACTGTTTTCTCCTCATCCATAGCCTTAGTGGCCCTCTTGAAGAAGTCTACTAGGTCGAGTATGCAAGATCTTCCCTTAACAAAGCCAACGTGGGATGGGTCAAGGGTCAAGTGACTGTAGGTTGCTCTGTCGTTGTTGATTATTTCCATGATAATTTGTCCCATGTGGCTTTCCATATTACACTTTCAGACTGAATTTTGCTCTGGCAGTACAATTTGTCTACTGTAACAACATTTGCTAGTTCTTATCACTAGACTTCAGATCAAGGGGACTCAAGTGGTAATATTTCGCTTCATTCTAAATATGGATACCTACTGGGAGACTTGACACAGGGTACTTCATGAATCTCAACAATTTCTGCATGTTACACATTCTTAAACAATGTTCTCTGTTCACTACTGTGATCTTTTTCAGAACACACAAAGTAACTGCTTGTTGCTCCTATTGCAGAGGGAGATAAAAATATGTTACTGCAGGCTCTATCGCTATCTGCTTCAAGCTACATTCAAATGTTTGCATGAATGTTCATCCATCTCTCATTCCTGCAAAGCTCATTTCTTACTGAAGTGAAGGTTCGTCAATTTTATTAAGAGGTCTGAAAGGCACACTGAAGGGTATTGATTCTAATTTAGGCTCCTGGCTGTAAATATATTTTTGAGAATAACTGATTTCTGGGAGGTGGTGGAAAAAGGTGTTAAATGGAACTTAGGAGCACATAAGAAGGCACATTTGCAAAACAAGCTACTAGGAGTATCAGACCCTGACAGGACCTCCCTTTCTTAAGTTACGCTGCTATGGGTTCTGCCTGACATGTTCCTTAAAACTGCACTGTAGAAAACGTAGAAACATTTAGGTCCTCCAGGATGTTTGCTGTGGAGATAGCAGAAGAAAAAAATATTACTTTTTGGAAACAGCATGAATGAACCATAAAGAGAAATGTGTATTTCAGGCCATAATTTGAGATTATCTTTAGAGGAGAATGTTCAAAATATTTATATTATTTCAAGGTTTGGAACTGCTTACAAATCAGCTTCACTGACTGAACATTATAAACATGGGCATTATGCAGGCTTATCTGTTTATTTTGATGTCACTTATAGGTTCATAGGTTCATAGGTTGGTACTAGGCTATCAGCCCTAAGGCCTATGCAAGCCTAGCCATAACAATTCCCTGGAAATTTCTTCCCACTATATTTACTTCTCTGGGCCCCTGTCTAGCATGATCAGGTGACTGACATGATCCCCGGGGTGAATTTCCTATCTCCCATCCAATCATCAATGTTCCTTTTGAAGATGGCCAATGAGGCCCTCTGCTTGACATGTATGGGCAGTCTATTCCAGAGTACGGGGAGTCTCTGGGTCAGAAACCTATCCCTCCAGCATGTTTTGTTCATTGTGATGATAAGGTTTAGATCCCTGGAGCGTGAGGCTCTGAGGGATTGGGATTTCTTTAAGTGGAACATGTCCGACAGCTCAGGGTTTGACATGGCCTTTTATGTTAAGCAGAGATCGCCTCTGAGTACACGATATGCCACAGAGTATAGCTGGAGTTTTTTTAGATGGTCAACATATGGCATCTGCTTTAGGCCTGTGATTCTTTTAGTGAGGTATTTCTGTGGCCTTTCCAGCTGTTGCAGATGTCTTGTGAGGTACATACCAAATGGGGCATTATACTCTATAATGGGTCTAATGAGGGATGAGTACAGTGGGACAATGACCTCTTTTTTTCTGGATGAAAAGCCCTTAGTGATGAGGTGTGCCACATAGAAGGATTTCCTGACTGTTGTGGCGATGTGGTTATCAAAAGTCAGACCACTGTCCACTTGTGTCCCTAAGTCTCTCATTACACTTTCGATGTTTAGTGTCCTGCCACCTATGTGGTAGTTCATGGGTATATGTTTTTTTTCCAAAGGGGATAACTATACATTTCTTGGCATTAAGCTTGAGCCCATGGCTCTGGCACCAGGCATCTGTTTCTTTAAGGCCCTTTTGTAGAATATCCACATCATTTGGGGATTCAATAATGGCTCCCAGTTTGCAGTCATCTGCAAACTTTGTTAGCCAGAGTCTCTTAGTGTTGGCCTGTACTTCAGAGAAGTAGATGCCAAGCAAGAGTAGTCCCAGGACTGAACCCTGAGGTACTCCACTTGTCACTTGTCTGGAGCTGGATTTGGAGTCGGCTACTTTTACAGTCTCTGTCAGTAAGCCAGTTGGCAACCCATTGAGTGATGTAGGGGTTTATGCCCAGCTTAGTAAGTTTATCTATGATTCCAGAGTGGGGGATGGTGTCGAAGGCCTTGGCGAGGTCCAGATAGGCTGTGTGGACCGCCTTACCCTTATCCACAGCTCTGGAGACTGATTTGAAGAAGTCAATCAGATTCAGGAGACAAGATCGGCCCTTCACAAACCCAAACTGGGTGGGGTCCAGTGTTTGAAGGTTGCCAATGTCTTTGTTTATAAGTTCCATGATAATGCGTTTCATGCCCTTGCAGATCAGGCTTGTCAGACTGATGGGACAGTATTTCCCGGGATCCAAGGTGGATCCTCCCTTGTGGAGCAGGATAACTGTAGCTGTGCGCCACTCAGTGGGCATGAAGCCTGAGGTGAGGCTATGATTAAACATGACACTTAGGTGGGGTGCCAGTTCATTTTGTAGTTCATGTAGTACACAGCCTGGGATGTCATCTGGTCCCATGGATGCTGTATTCTTAGCTTTGGAGAGTGCTGTTTCTACCTGTTTGGCTGTGATTATTGGAATTTGGCAATCTTTTGGCATTGAGATGGGCCCTTTAGGGGGTGAGAGGGGGGTGAAGTTGGCACTAAATCGATCTGCCAGGATATTGGCAATATCCTTGGGATCAGTATATTTAATGCCATTCTGTTGTAGCTCAGAGCAGATCTGAGCATTGCCATTTAGATTCTTGACATAACTATAGAATGCCTTGTGGTTGTCTTTGGAATCTTTGGCAATTTTATTTTCGTAACTAGCTTTTGAGGATTTTATGAGGGATCTCAGCTTCTTACTGAGGCTGGTGAGGGAGTTTTTTTGCATCCAGGGATTTTCCTCTTTTCTGCAACAGTTTCTTCCTTCTGTTGTATAGTTTGTTTATAGAAGAGGACCACCAGATTGGCTTCCTGTTTTTGGAGAAGAGCATCTTGGTTCTATTTGGGATGGCACGATTCATGCATGAGTGGATGTGCTCGTACATTGCCTTAGTGTAGGATTCTGCAGTTGAACTTCCAGATCCTGTCTGCGTGGGTATTGTGAAGTTTGTCACTTCTGACTTCAGTAGCATGAAGTTGGCTTTGGAGAAGTTTTTTAAGGAGGTTTCCTTACTGGGGTGGGGGGGGGATGTGGATGTCAAGGGTGATTTGCTTATGGTCAGACCTGACCAATGAGGGAGTAACCACTGGTGCGGAGCATCTATCTCCCATGTTGGTAATGACCAGGTCTAGGATATTGGCACCCCTGGTGGGACAATGGATTAGTTGATCCAAGGCATTGGAATTTATGAATTCCAAGAACCATTGGGAAAAAGAGTTGGTACCCGAGTAGTTTTCCCAATTAATGGCAGGATAGTTGAAATCACCCAGCATTAGGGTGTTTGATTGTATCTTAATATTTTCCAGTATGTGGTTGTATCTTAATATTACTAATAACTATACTTGGGTGCCATTTTAATATTATTTTTTAATTTCAGAAGTCAGTAGTATTTCATATATTTAAATGTGTTAAATATCTGAACAAAAAGTTGAGCTCTGTAAGGACTGTGCCAAGTATGATGTGTGGCTTCCTATCATTTTGCTAATTAGTCATCTAGGTTTTCTGTGCTTACCCTTATGTCTTGTCACCTGCCCTTGTTCCTTGAATTTTTGGAAAATACAAATAAATGCAGAAAAGAGTCATGTTGTTAAAGAGAGAATAACAGGATTTTCCAGAAGAGTATGTAAAGAATTATTCAAGAACACAAAACAATCACAGTGAGTTATAAAACAAAGTGTATGTGAAACTGGGACCACATGCCTGGTTGAGGTGAGGGAGGTATGTATATCTCCCATATGTTACTAGCTAAACATTGCAAAGCGTTGTTTTCCAGTAGTAGTTATCTGCAACTATGAGCTGTCCTCAGCCCCATATGGTATTCAGGCATTGAGCAGATACTTGTAACTAAAGTCATGCTGTCTGAAAACCATCAGATTACATTGGTTAAACTTTCTAGTTACAGTAAACAGTTTCAATCTCATGCTTGCAAGTGCAGAATACTTTTACTGCAACCATCCCCTACTTCTATCAAATGCCATAACAATTGGCTTCTGACTTATCTAGGTCTTGAGATATAGATTCCTTCTTTTCTTACATTTAGTTACTATTTGTATCAGCACTGGGGATATAGTAACTCCTAACAAGTTATCTAGCAAATTCTATAATGAATAAGTGCAGTGAAGCAATGTTTTGGAGACCTGATCTCTGTACATGTCTGCCACTAGTACAAGGTGCAAACCTGTACTAATAAAAGTGTCATTGTAATACTGAGATGCATGCCAGAACTCAGAGATGTCCAAACATCCTGGCACATGGTTCACATCTCAGTTTCTGAGTAAGATGAGAGGCACAATTAAATTTCTAAATACAGAGTATGCTGAACAATGGATGACCCTTCCAGTGAGCTTTAAACTACTATTTATAGCATCTCTGTTGCTTCATATTTATTTACAGTTTAAATAATACAGCTTCCTAAGCACTACGTGAACACTGATTACTGCCACTGTAGTTTCATATGCCTAAAATTAAAATGGCAAACTGATGTACTCAACACATAACTGACATCTTCTGTGAGATACACTTTGTAATACAAAGGGTGGTCCATGGATCAAGGGACACCGGACGGACATCACCAACATAGTTCATTTGATCTATATCAAGATAGACTTTCCTGAAATATACTGGTAAACCACTGTGAACAAAATTAGCAAAGTAAATGCAGCTTCATTAACCACTGCTGAAAATGGAGAACCACATCAGGCGCTGTGCTTTCCCACAATTCCCTTTAAACTCCTTTCCATCACAGCCATGCTGATTTGATCATATCATTCAACATATTTATAAGTTCTATTAAGCATGGTACAAGTTTTCCTGGCATGTTTTGTCATTTTTATACTGTCCTTTTTCTGCATCTTATTATAACTACTTTTAGCATATAATTACACTTGTAAATATGCTTTACTCAGTTTTTAAAAAGGATCCTATTTACCTGGTCTGTACCTGAAAATGGCCCACTAAGATCAGTGCACTATCTCCATAAACAAATAAGGAAAGATAAACCATGAGCTTTGAAGTACATTATAGTATGACTGAATATATGCAGCACTAAGGACTCTTTGTTGTTCAGATGTCTGGATACATTAATGGGCTAAGAACAGCCCCATGTTATAATTATTAAATACAAGAATGCAGTGGTATAAAATGCAGTTTATATTACTCTGCAACAACTGTATGTAGTGAGCAGTGTCTTCCTAGGTTTGTTAGCTAGAAAGGTAAGGAAAGGCACCTTGAATTACAAGTATATCTTGGTATAGACATGACAAGAAGTGAAGATTGTAAGTGTCTTAAACTGGGCATCAGTAGGATGTATCAGATAGAGACCATTGGAAATACAAGCCAATTCAGTTACAACATCATCAATGTCTGATCAATATGGACCCTAATGTTCTACCCACTTCTCAAGAAGGGAAACTCTGGTCAGCCTGAAGTAAATGTATGAGCAGCCATTCACTCATCCAGGATTCATATAAAGATGGCAGGTTATCAGTCTGCTCAACTTGTGGGGAAGTCTGTTTCAGAAAAGAGAAAGGTAATGGGTAATAAATTTGTTTCTCCAGTGATGTTTATTTATGTTCTGGTGGACATTTAAGTCCCTGGTTCTGGTATTATTAGAGCTACTTCACTTGTGAAGATACAGGAGATCAAGAAGGATGGATCCCTAAAGGCGTGGAAGACAAATTGTAACTCAGCCTCCTAGAACCTATAAAAAATGAGAAAAGGGATCGTACTTCAATCTTTACCTGGTTGTTCAGTGACCTTAAGCAAACAGTCTTCTTAGTTAGGAACATCTATGGTGTTTCCAGCTGCTGAATATGTCTAGAAAGGTGCATAATCATGGTGCTGTAATGAATGCATTACAGACTTAGAGTTGACAATGTCCATATTGCAGTCATCTGCAAAATTAATTTTTCAACTTTTTGATCTACACATATAGACCTCCGATATAGACTCATATTCATTTCTCTCACCTTTTTCAATAATTTATTTATATTACTTCTCACTCCTCTTTAGTACTTTCTTCTGTTTGACTCCACTCTTACGCTTCTACATAACATATGTTTTCCCATCTACTTTAGTCACATTTATTCATTTCTGTCACACTATTCCCAGTGCCCCTCTCTTCTGCCATTAATCTACTTGGAGATATATACAGTGTAACTGTTGCTTGTCCGTGTATTCCATTGTATAGTAATTTCTCACTATCATGGATATAATCAGAAGCATACCTTGAGTGGGCCAACATTTAATGAAACTTGGTAATATGTAATATAAGCTGCAGTGGCAAACAAAAGAAATTTAGATATACTTTTCTGATATACATACATGGCAGTGAAATTTACATTTTTATAATACTCATTATGTAATTTTTTTGTGTACGCCAGGAAAATGTGCATATACTATAAAACAGAAAAATAAGAGCCCCACTAAGTTAAATTATAATTTCAATGACCTTTCAAATAGGCTTTGAATTGGTCTGGAACTGGCTAGCTGAAAAAAAATCATTCTTAATACTAGCATGACTGCAGCCATTGCATTTGCAGTACTTTAAAAACTTAAAAGGTCCTCTTCCCTAACTATAACTGCTGCGGCTCATGTCAATCTTCCTCTGTCTACCAAACAAAGCCTCCTTCTAGATCATTCAGTGACCTGACTGACCATCACTCACCACGTTGAAACCCAAGTCAACAAAGTTTTAAGACCGCTAAAACCTGCCTTCTTAGTCTCTAATCTACTCATAGCTCAGGTCATTAATGCATTCATTCCCAGGATGGAGTATGGCCTGCCTTACTAACCAGAACTCTTCCACAAATTCCTCACTATTACAAACACGTGAAAATAAATTATTCTGTTTCATTAACCTAACCAATAACAGGGAACACCTTGAAACACAGTAAGAAATGCATACTGCCAAACTGTAACAACCAAATCAGAACTGCTGCTTTACAATCTTAATGTCACACTTCATAATGAAATTTATTGCCCCCTCCCAAAACACAAGTTATTGAACACTGAGGTAAACAATGAAATGAAATACAGCCTCAGTAGTTATGAAGCAGGTCTTTTAGCTAGGCCTCCATTTAAATTAAATGCAGCCCAAAAATATTTACCAAAATGATCTTGAAGGCTAGAGCAAACTACCTGGTGATTTAAGGCAACTGGATTCTCTGACCAATTTCAGACAATAACTTAAGGATTTTTTTGTAAAAAGAAAAATGCCTGCAAATATTTCAGGAACAATGACACACCCTTTAGTACCATTGCAGTAACTATATTTACAATTTTGTGAAATAATGAAATGAAGCCATCCTTTAGCCATAACCGGGCATTGTTGGCAAACACTGCAATTTTTATTAATGCTTGTCTTAACTATTGAATATTCTAAGTACATAACTGTGATAGTGTTTATTTGTATTTACTATAAATGAGGTTTGGCAACAAACCAACTTGTCCAGGGACATCTTCAGAAGGCGGTTAGATAAATATATTAGTGGGAGTTAAGAAGGTGAGTGGGATGAAAGGGTTAAATCAAAGGAGGGATGATTGAGAGGAAATGGTGGGGAGGGGCTTAAGGGGTTTAGGGAAGTGTAGTTGGATAAGGAATCACATTTTGGCATGAACTTGCTACTGCAAGTTAACACGTCCAGACAACTGTGGGTGATGGGCCTTGGACTGTGCTCGGGTCTTATATAGTGTGTGCATTAGTTTGCCAGAGAGGATGGAGAGGTGAAGGCCTTGACTCAAAGACATTTTGCTTTTACACCTATTCGCATTTAAGGTCAGTGTATTTGTGGAGGCTGATGTGGGAGTTCTGCTTGTTTTTGTTTGTTGTTGGATTGGGCCAAGGGTGCATGGTGCTTGAGGAAGCTGTGCAGAGGTGTGAGAGGGGAATGTGTGGGTGCATTAATGGCAGATATTATGCATAGAGTTTCACGGTCTTTTGGCAGCCAACTGTTCCTGCGTTTGGATTCTGGCCATGGATTTTTTGTTTGGATGTGTTGGTTGAGTGTGAGCAGGTGTTTCTTGAGTGCCCAGGACAGGTGATTTTGTCAGTGTGGCTTCCTGAATGCAGCTGATTTGGGTTTGTCATCTGTAAGTGTTTTGGATGGATCTTGGAGCATGCCTGTGACTTCGAACCACCTTGCACTCTGTTGGCTGTCGGGAGGATCCTTGGGGGAAGGACATCACTTATGGCGAGGGAAGTATGTGTTTGCTGTAGACAATTTGCTTCTTGTGATCAGTTGTGGAAGCAGTTCTGACATTTTCACATTTTTGTTTTGACTGCAGTTGATTTGGCGAGTGCAGTCTCTTGGGTTTTGGTGATGCATTTTTGCATGATTATTTGGTGTTCCAGCTGTGACTTGTGCATGCTCACTGGGGTGCTGGTCGGTTGTACTTTTGCACTGATGCAGATCAACATGGAGGGTGGTTATTTCATCTTGTGGCATTCTGGCAGTTGGGGTGTGTGTGGTTGGGCTGTGGGTGTTGTTCTTGAAGTGTATTGCTTAAAAGAAAATTCAGTGATGTGGTTGTCGAACTCTGCAGTTGGTGGGAGCAGAGATGTGGGCTATCCTGGGCTGTTGCTTACGGTGATGTTGACTGGGGCAGATTTGGCACATGGGTTCAGCAGTGCAGTCTTGTCAAGATCCTTAGATTGTGGGGTTTGTTGCCTCAGAGATGGATTTGTGCTTTCTCTGCTAATCATTTGGGGAACTAAACTCTATATGCACATATAAGCACACATAAGCATGATCACTAGTGATACATGTGTGATGACCCAGCATAAATAAGTAAATCAAAAATGGCAGAATCTTGTAATGCTAACGTGTTGTATAAGATGGCATGCTGGTTTCTATGGTTGGGAGCTGTTCTGTACAGTTCATGCTGATGTGGTAGACATTCCAAGTGATTCTGCAGGCACAGGGTACAGCAGAGTGTGGACTGTTGGTCGCTGAGGTGTGCCGGGGCTTTGTAGAAGGAGGGGAGAGGGGAAAAGAAAAAAAGAGGATCCTTGGCACTCATTATGGGGGACTGCCCAGCCTGTTTTTTCTTTCATCGCAGCCCCTCTCTCGCATTTGCTCTGCTGCTGTGGGGAGTCACAGAGCTTGTGGGAAGAAGAAGAAGAAAAAAAAATAAGAGAGGCACCGAGGCTATTGCTTTATTTCTTGTTGTATCTTGTGGAGAGTCAGTGGGATTGACGTTCATGGCAGATGGCTGCATGGGAGAGAGAGCACTGTGGCTTGTGTAAAGAACCTGATGGGCTGCTGTAGCTTTCTGATGAGAAGGAAGGTTTTCACGAGCTGAGGGACACTTTGAGCAAGGGAGTTCATGCATGTGCAATGCAGTGGGGATGATTCTGTGGAGGTAGTTGAGAATATGTATATGCAACTTTATAAATTTTGCAGGATATCTTGTTTTGTTTTACTGAAATTCGTATCAGCTTTCATGAGGTCATGGTTATGGCAGACTGTTGGTGACTCATGGCATTCCAGTCAACTATACAGAATTTTAGCTGAATACCCAGTTTAATTACTTATGCATGGTATGGAGGTAGATAGGGAGGTATGTAGGTATGTATGTATGTTTTCATAATGCTGTGGTTATGGCTATGTGAAACTCTGGGACTTTCACTGTGAAGAAAGGATAGTGAATTACACTTAATAAATAATGACATCATTTATAATTGTAGCTGTTTTTCTGGAAATATGTATTAATCCTTTTTTTTTTTCTCCTGTCAGTTGTCTATGGCCATTGGGGCATTTCTGGATGTGTCCCTGGTTCTGTTGAGATATTTCCATGATTAATTGAGAGGTTAACATATAGATTTGGCAGAACATTCAGGAAAAGGAATGTGGTTTTGGTGAAGTTGTCTATGTTGGTGGCTTCATGTTATGTAGCCTAACCTAAGCAGCAGTAAGGTGTTCTAAAAGTGTGTGGGTAAAGAGGAAGATGCTGTGACCTTATCATTATGTTGTCCTATGTTGTTGAGTCTGCATTTTCCAAGCTACGACTGGCTCACATTCAGCAGTAAGTGGACATTGCTTCTGCCTGGCATACATCTTGTCTGTCTGAATTTGGCAGAATGTCAGATATTGCCTTATATTGTGGTCTATTCTTTGGCAAGTCACTGGGGTGAGCTGAGGACTGGAATCACAAAATTTTACATATGATTTTCAGGCTTCATATCTGTCAGAAAATGTATTTTAACATAAACCCGGTTAGCTTAGCAGTGTTCTACATTTATAAGAGCAGTATTTAGATCTGTCCCTATTTGGTGCCTTTGTTCTGCCTTTTTTTTTTTCTTTTTTTTATCAGGCTTTTGAACTTCATGTCCTTCAGAAGCTGCATGGTAACACAAGAACAGCAGGTTGAGGCAGACGTGCATAATTGGTTGCAGAATGGAAACTGAGTGGGTTTAGTTGTTGATATTAATTTCATATTTTCATGAATGATCCTCTGTTCTGAATTGGCTAATTGGCTGTACATTGTAAATGATTGTAATGAATCTGATGTGTTAGGACTTGTGCTGAAGTCTGAAGTGTCCATGCGGGGACGCGAAAGCAGTTACTTTGCAATTTGATCCTCAAGGGGATTTGTGTTGCTGAGAATGTCCAAGTCCTTTTTGTCATGATTCGGTCTGTTTCATAAATGGTTAGACATAAGGGCAGAGAGTTGACTTCTGAATTCCTACTCTCCAAGAAATTTATGCTAATGCAATATCAGACTAGTTATATTGGCTTTTAAGAAGAGTATTAAGTTGTACGAGCAATATCTATAAAATAAAATAAAAAAAAATCCCCACTTTTGTACTTTATCCAATTTTATTTATGCATTTGTCCAGATATTTTGCTCTAAGAGGTTGGAAGGTATGGTTCGCATACAATAACTGGAATTTGCTATGGAGTCCCTAGCGTGGACAACTAGCTTAATGCAGCTGGTAAGGCTTGGCCATGGTGATACTGTGTCGCATACACAGGGCAAAGGGTTTGATTCCCATCTTTATTTGTATTGTGTCCACTGTATTTGTAGAATGTGAGGGATTTGGAAGGCGCCTGTGTGACACCTCTACAGAACAAATGCTCTAGGAGAGGTGAATCATTTCTGTTATCATGGGGTTGAGCATTTGAATGGTAGCTCTAAAAATGGGTGGATTGAGTGATGTCTATAAATACTGCAATTTTATAATAGCAAGGTGCCTAATCTGTGTTTTTCTTTTGTAGATGATGGAGGTACAGAATTTCAGTCAGAGATGTTGAACTACAGAGTTTCAGGCAAAGATGGTGAGTACAGAGTTGTATCAGCTGGTGGAGCTGAAGGAATTGGATTTTTGAACATTGGGGGAAGGCATTGAGGTAGTAGGTAATGCCACAATTTCGGGTGCTCATTTTGGAAAATAAGAGTTTGTATGTACTGGGATTACTGTGGTGACAGGTGTGCTTCAGGTAAGTTAGGAGCATGATGAAGCAGGTGTTTGGTTTGCATTAAGGGGATCTTGGGGTTGAACATAGGTGGGGGGAGTTGCAGCAGCTGAAAGGGGTTGGTTTTAGGATTGGGTTGAGCTAATGGTTAGTTAAGTGAGCTTTGGGGCAAGGGTATAACCTTTCAACTCCCGTCTTTAGTTATAGAAAAGGATTGGAATGGGAGTTTGTAACGTTGAATTAGTCAATTTAACAGGCATCATAGCAGAGGAAGTTAGGGGAATAGGGGCAATTTTCACTCGGTTGATATGACAGTGGTATGGTTTGGTGGTGCAGTTAGCTGAGCTGTATCAGGTTGGGTTAGAAGGATTAGATGTTTATTGCAGGACCCTATGGTAGCTTCTATAAGTAAAGCATATGGTAGGACAGTCACAGCAACCACGGGGTAGGAGATAGATGGGATGGATTGTTGAGTTATTTCGTTCAGGTTTGTGAACAAGGTGGGGCTTTCAAGTTGGTCAAGGAGGATTTAGCTCCAATGGCTACAGTTCCATGGGTTACAGGGTTATGTACTTTAATGTTGGAAGGGGATTATGCAGGAAGGGTAGAGGTGATAGGGTGAAGATTGGTGGACATTGCTCATTGTCGATAGTAAGTTGCTTGTAGGGGTTGGCATTGGTATATGGAAGGTCATTTGCCTACAGTTGGGGTGGTTATTGCTCCATAGATATATTGATGGCATGTACACGGTGGTTTTTGGTTGCCAAATGCTTTCTTGCCTTATAATGGATAGTGGGTTTGATGGCAGGATTACTAGGCAATGGATCCATTAAGAAAGGAAATCGCATTGTGCTCATTAGTATATCCATTGGGCAGGAAAGGGGCTGCAGTTAGGCATGATGGCAAGTCATTGAC
Organism: Protopterus annectens; assembly: GCF_019279795.1. Lineage (NCBI taxonomy): Eukaryota > Metazoa > Chordata > Ceratodontiformes > Protopteridae > Protopterus > Protopterus annectens. The sequence continues at coordinate 1,372,934,118 of NC_056729.1, forward strand.
CTTGTTTGTTTCAGGTGACATTGGGCTTCTTAGAGCTTTGGTAGCACATCGCCCTTGTGTGGTTTCTACTGGCATTGGTTTAGTTTTGGGTGGTGCATTTGGTAGGTACTGATCAGGGAATCATGGTGAGGCTACTATTGGTGGTTAGGTAAGTGAGAGTTTACCCAATATACAGAGGTTATACAGTTATGGTTTGTCACTTTAACATTGTAGGAGTATCGGGTTAATTTTTGTTGTTTAGGCAATTGGCTACTTTGGTTGTTTATGAGATAGAGCTTTGGGAGGTGATGACATGAATCTAGTTTGGGTAGTAGGATGCCGTACACTGAATGACTGTTGGGTTTATGCCTTTTATGAGTGGTTAGGTTGGAAGTTTGGTAGGAGAGAGGGGGAACAGCCTGGTCAGGCTTGTGGGCAGAGAAGAGGGACAGGCTTACCCTCTTCTGTTCCCCCTCTGTTGTTTAGATGTTCATTTCAATGAGTTGGGAAGGGAAAGTGAGCAGTTGGAAGCAATAGGTGGTAAATATAAGTGAGCTGAGGTAAGGATGCTCCTTATTTGGTTGGAGGTGTAATTCAGTAAATGGTATATGAAGTGAGTCATTGGACACTGCTTCATAAGTAAAGTAAGTGAGTGGAGGTATGGCCGCTGCTGACTGGTTCAGGATGAGAAAAGTCACGCTGTCTTGACTTACTTGGCTGGATGTGTAATTCAATAAATGGGATATGAAGTGAGTTGTTGAATGCTCCTTCATAAGTAAAGTAAGCGAGTGGAGGCTTACTGGGCCAGGATGAGTAAGGTCACACTGTCCTGAGTAACATTACATGGATGTTTATGCTGTGAGTAAAATCAGCTATACTATGCTCAGTTGCAATTAATAAATATTGGTTATCAAAGCTATGTTATGAAGTTTATTAAAGGTCGTCAAATGTCATTCGATGTGATGTGTTTATTGAGGGGGACTGGGACAATTCATATTACTGTAAACAGTACTTGTGCAATACTTTGTTGATGTACTTGTCTTAAGAATGCATGTTTTGTCCTACATTCATAGCCTGGGCCATGGCTAAAATGAGTCCTTCGACCAGTTCATTTATCTGGTCAACAATATAAAATCAATGAAAATAAAAAAAATATAATACAGACATGTCTTTTAATAAATCATTATCATCAGCTCATCAACCAAGAAGCATTGCTTCCTGGTATTACATATCCCAGATATTTGTTTCAATTGTCATCTAGTGGTTTATAGAATGTTTTGTACAGTAATCGAAATGTACAAGAGATTTTATAGCTTCATACTCATTTGCATATAAATATTCACTTTTGTTCACAGAAATCTTTCATTACATTCTTACTTCAGGCGTCCAGAACATTCTGGGACATCATGTTCCGCAGCTGTTTAAATGGGTTTCAGCCAGTTAGCAGATGAATAGCAGTGGAGTCCCTACCTGCTGTACATTAGTAATAGCCTTCTGGCATTGCAGAATTCTGCTGCTCAAAGAATTTATGCATTTGTTTCACCTGCATTCTATTTTTTTTTTTTTATTTTATAGCAATGCTATGCATTTGTAATACAATTCACTGCAAATCACACTTGTATAAAACCTTGCTGATGATGTATATCTTGGACAGAAATCTCGAGACTAACTGAAGTATCTCTTGTCAAGTACCATACAACACATTACCAGACTTGAGGTCTGACTTGTGTTATATGGCCATTGTTAAGGCATCTGGACTAAACAATAATTTGTCTTATAATTACTTTAAGAAATGCTTCAGTGTCACACAAGCACTTTGCATGGTGTTGAAACTCAAAAGTGAACAGATTTTGAAATGAAGAAAAGACAGCTAGTCAGTCGGAGACATCATTGTCTTTTTTATATAGTTTCTAACAGATAAGTATTCTACAAGAACAGCCTTTTCACATAGGTGATGCAGGACGACTCACTGGTTAGCTGACCTGCAGCTATACGCTATGCCAGTGAGAAATGAGAGAGGTAGAGCCAGTACATTGCACTTTAGCTCATTCACTGGTAAAAGCTTTAACCCTTTGTGCTGTAGTGCCAGTCCAGAAGTACTTTACAATGTCGGTGATTGAGTTTAAGGTCCCAGCTTCATTAAGCCATCTGTTCAATGAAGTGAAGTTCTAACTTTGCACCACTCAGATTGTATTAGTCTAACTGGCATTGTTATGGGTGGCTCACACAGAGAGCAGAGATGGATTCACACTGAAGGAGAGCTTGCAGAAGGGAATGTGCTGGGTCTCTTTTCCTAGTCGGGAAGGCACTTGTAGCCTCCAGCCTTATAGGGAAGGCAGCCCTCAATAACAACCTCTCTGACAGAATGGGTTCATTCAGATGTGCACTCACAGGAAACAGTGGCACCACTGTATTTGCGGAAAAAACTTTACATGTGTCCCAGGTGCTTGATGGGATGCATGTTACGTAGAGTGTGGTTCAGCTGACACAAAGGGAAGTGAGTACAGCAGTCCAGCAAAATGCACCATCTGCTTTTCATTAGGATGTACTAACACAGCAGTCACATCTGAGAGCACTGCATCATATTCTAAACACAAGAGCACAGTTTTCACACCACCAACACACAGATGCTTCAAGGAGTTATAGTAGCAGTGCTTTGAGATGAATGACACAAACGGGTCTCTAGTTTTGTTTACTTATTTATGTGAGGCATGAATAAAATGTTGTGCTGTTTACTTTCTAATGGTCAGTGACACTGGGCAAATGTCTTCTCTAGAGTTAAACAAACAGAAATAAGACTGTAGTTTTCGTCACTCCATTATATGGCAGAAGCACCATCACTTTGCACTATCTGTAATCAGCTTTATGTTCTTATAGCACGTGGAAACCCTTTATATGTACCCTGTCTTATTTCTTTTTCTGAGCACACATTTTGTATTTGTGTGCACAGCCATACTATGGTTTCTAGGTAGACTGCAAATGAAGTATATATGAGTGCTAGAGAAGCGGTAGTATGGAACAGTAACACACAGATTACTTCCAGAGACCCTGCAAGTTCCTTATAGAGATGTCTTGTAAACAAACTGAATATGTCATCTGGGAAGATGCACTGTAGTAGTACAGGGAAGTACATTATGAATGGAGATGCACATGTGATGTATTCAGTATATGCAACTCTTTCCATACAAGTGATATTGACTAGTGCCTATAGCTGATGATGATTATACCCTCCTTCACCACCAAACAAAGAAAGTGGATAGAAATAAAAAGGCATACAGTTAAATATAGGTAGAGGGCTTAGTCTCCTGAATATATTGTCTATGTATCTCTGGCAGAGGTCTACACTAGATCATAAACAAAGGCCATCATTTTGTGCCTCACTTGTATCATGCTACCATTACTGGTGATGGGCAGATGTAAGGAAATAGGGTGTGCAGGGAAGGCAACAACTACTGTCAGAAAAGATGATGGAAGTAGCCAGCATCATCCAGATAATACAGATCCTGATGCATGACTTGTGGTATATAGTATATAACGGCACTACATGCCTGGAATCTGACCTACAATGTATGGTGAAAATGCACAGCGCAACAGATAATAAAATCCAGTGTATGCCTGCTTAATTGTACTTCACAGACAAACAGTAATATAATGTATTACAGCACACTCTCAGACTTATAACCAGTGTGTTTTTTACGTATATTTAAATCATGGAAATGTATCCATACACAAAAAATATGCACTAAACACTGTATCTTTAAGCACTCAACATGCAGACATGTGCATAGTCTTGTGAGGACTTAGGGATCCACTGTTTGCGTGTAGTCTGTGTGATGCATGTCTTCATGTCCCATCTTGTATCACTCCCTTGATCTTGCCTGAACTCCTCAATGAATCTTCCATTTCTGGCATCAGCACAGGTTGTTGATGAGTATGCAACCTGCTCCCTATTCAAGGAATGTGGTATATTAGAAAGCAAGATGTGCACACACACACACACACACACACACACACACACACACACACACACACACACACACACTAAGCACAGTAGTAAATCCACCAGTTATGTGCACTCTTTTATGCCACCACACCATAAATTACAAACAAAGCAGGCTCCCACAGTATCATTCACATTACTGTCAACTTGCTGGCAATGCACAGTATAACATATGACTGCAAAAATGAGTATTATTAAGAATGCTACTTGCTGCTCATGGTGTGCCCTTTCAAAGCAGTAAGCATCCATACATTCCACTACGGTAAGCAGCATGCTTCAGATGTTGCCATCGCCAGAGTCATATTATCTGGCTACTCTAGGCTAGCAATGACCCTATAATTCTTAACTTAAGAAATTCCAGGGACATAACTGGAGATTGACAACTGTATACATTTCTACAGTGGTACTGGTACATTCCTGAAGTCATTGAGCCATCAGTCATCCTTCAGTCTGAATTTGGTGTCCGGCTGTTGGAAAATATTTGACGCAGCCACCTGAGTCACAGGCTTTTCATGAGGCAACTCACAAATTATAGCTTACAGGATGATGTCCTGTGTATATTTAAAAATGTGTACATATCCTGCATCATCATGATAATGAGTGTGCCCAGTAGATGAAGTGGCAAGACCTCAGACTAACCTCCCTCTATACTCTGTACTCCATTGCGGATACATAACATTACCATACATCATATGGTAAACTGAACTGGTGCTCAATGCCACTGCAACAACTGTTGCACTGCTAAACTTCTCAGGACTTTTGGAGATGGAAATACTTCAAATCCCACAGATGCTTTCTGAAAAATAGGATGCAACCAGGAAGCTGAAAATATTGATATAGGCCATGCATACTTATGTCTACCCATAGTGACACTGTATAGGCAGAGAGGATTTTATGATAATACTGGCTTTTGAACACTCACTGCTCTGCCTTCCTGGTGAAATGTACCTGCGGATGACAAATAGTCATGGTTGTACAACTAACCATGTGCCAAATGAGGCCAGGAGCTCTTGTTCTCAGTTTAGGCTTGAACTATTACTTAGCATCCACCTGTGACTCTCACCTGTATTTCAAGAATGCACTTTTTTCCAGATCTTGTCAAAGAGGTAAGTGTCTCTGCACTTACATGTGTAAACGGTTGTCCCAGACCCAATGAATAACACATGAAAATGTGCTATTGTATTTGTGCCTACACATCAGTCATTATTTGTGCACCATCGGCCTCCCCTGCCAAACAGCTGCAAATCATTTCTGCAACAACCCTGAAGTAACACTTTTATGTCCTCACTGTAGAACCCTCATTCAGACTCTATCTTGGGCTTTCCATCCCCCATATTCTGAACTCAGGCTGGAAGAATAGTCAGTTTTGAACTGCTATGAGCCTCAGGCACACCCATTTTTCTCTTACTTCACAGATGAGTATCTTCTTCTTCTTTCGGCTTTTTCCCAGTTAGGGGTCGCCACAGCGGATCACCTTGTCCGCACATTAATTGGCAGTGGAGTTTTATGGTGTCGAGTTGCCAGCCCGGCGCCCAACCTTCCACAGAAGGCACACTCACATGCACACCTAGGGCCAATTTTAGAGTGTCCAATCCACCTGCAGCATGTCTTTGGGATGTGGGAAGAAACCGGAGCACCCGGAGGAAACCCACGCGACCACAGGGAGGACATGCAGACTCCGCACAGAAGGCACCCCAGCCGAGGATCAAACCAGAGAACCTCTTGCTGTGAGGTGGCAATGCTAACCACTGCACCACCGTGGCTGCCCCTTCACAGATGAGTATATAAGCTAAAAAATATGTTCAGGTCCTTGCAGGTTCACATGCATTTCAGGGATTCAGTCTGCAACAGAGCCCACACTTTTGCAAAATACAAAAGGTAGGGAATGCACATTTGCCAGACTATATAGTGGCCATCTGCATGTCATTTCTCTTACGGATGTATCTATTTTCTACATTTCTTATAATAGCAGAACTCACTAGCAGCATGGCTAGCACAGTGAGGGAGTTTACCATAATGGTTAAGGTGTTTACCTTAAAGACACAAGGTGCAGGGTTTGATTCTCACATGGGGTAATTGTCTAGGCTTAAAATGGCCCACAAGGGCAGTTAGCCTTGTACTAACCTATGAGCTATGAAATGCAGTGATTTGTTAACATATAGTTATGCATATCATTAACAATCTGCATGGCCCACATGAAGCGCTGACACCACTGTGTGGATATGAAAATAAAGCAGTATAACCACAGCACAACAGAAGGATACTAACAACCATAGTAAATGCTGAGACAAATCTTTACTGAACCAATGCTCTGAGGTGCAGAAAACAATTGGCTCCAGTAATAACCCTTCAGACTGATTGATTTAAGTTTTTTTTCATACTGATATACCTTGTTTAAGATATTGTATCTCAGTATAATACAAAACATTTTCTTTAACCTCCAAAGGCTACTAATTCCATTATCTATAAGCTTTAGCAGTGAAGCATTGCCTTTCTCAAAATTGTTTACCACACAGATACCAGGTTGAAATATTGCCTAATCACATCTTGGGATTTGTTATAATTTTTATTGTGCTTACCGTACAGTCATAAGGTACAGGGTTTGATTCTGATCTTTCATCATTATCTGATTATTGGCTAAGTCTGTAACAGTCTGCAAACTGACTGCCTAATATATTGGTTGGGAGGTTGGTATAAGGTGTTTATCTTACAGACACAAGGTGCAGGATTAGATTCTTATATAGGGTATTTACCTAGGCTTAAAATGGCCCACAAGGGCGTTTAACATAGCATTACCCTATTAACATCTATCAAGGATGGGAAGTTGGCATAATGGTTAAGGTGTTTACCTTACAGACACAAGGGGCCCAGTATGATTCTCACATTAGCCTAGTACTAATCTATGAATCTAAAACAGAAACTGTTAAAAGGAATGATATTTTCTGATCTGTAACACAAATTGACAAGGATTCTGCAAAGTTGATATTGGGCTCTCTCTTTCATGGTATTTTCTGGCAAAAGATTAATCTTTGTTCATTTTAGTCATGATATTTTCTGCCCAAAGGTTAGTATTTAGTCACTTCATCCATAGTATTTTCTGACAGTATGTAACAAAGCAGCAAACATTTCTCAATCCTTCTTATTCACAAATTCAACGATTCTAGAGTTCACATTTCTGTCCTTTAGGCAAGCTCTGACTCTGATCCTTGGAAATAATTTTTTTGCTCTATGTCTTTAAATATGAAATCATTGACAGGTCCTGTTTACTAGAGATTGAATATGATTATGGGATCAGAGCTTGAAGCTGTGTGCAAGATGAAACATTAACAGCCATGATGAAATGTAAATTGCTACAGTCCATTATAGTGACAAAATGAGGCCAAAAAATCATTGGAAGTATACAGTTCTGATAAACAACCAGCAACAGAAATCATTCATCATTTTTAGTGTCAAACTGCATGTCATTTTCATTGTGGTCACATCTCAAAACATTTCTTGGATACCCTGGCTAAGATTAAGCATGATCATATTTCTGCTCACGCCTCTCAAACTCAAGAAATCTAGACAAAGCAAAAAATAATGGGGGAACAAGGACCAAAAATCAGGGACAAATTTTAAATACTGCACTTATAAACTTAGAAAGTTTTTAGAATAATAAGTTTTGTATTAAGATTTGTTTTTTGAAGCATATGGAGTCTGAAACGCAATTGTATGCTATTTCAGTGACTTTAATCAACATTGATTTGCCAGAACACTACTAATTTTCTAAAGAACAGACCAAAAATGTGATAAAAATCTCTGGACATTCTGCACAAATCTGGACAGTTAAGAGGCGTGTCTCTGATAGGTGTTACCTCATTGGTTTAAACACTTTAAGACTGATTTTGCTCAATTTATAACTGAGTTCACTAAACAGAAATGATTCTCTTCTGCAAAAACATGCGGCCAGACTATCTACTCAGAATTAGGCAGCATGCAGGTGGAACCTTTAAGAGTCAAAATCAGGGATGTAGGATGATCCCTTGCTGGTAAGAAAGCATCATAAATTGCCTGATGTTAGTATTTTATCACATTTTAACTAGCAAATGCTGCTTTTTAAGCTTAGCTCTCAGCATCTTTGCTTAAGAGGCAAGGATAAAGCTAAATATAATGGGTGGACAAAGGCCTCAAATCATGGGCATTTCTTAAATATCACATTAATTCACTTATAAAGTTAATTGAACATTTTTAGCAGATACACGCATATTCTGAAATGTAAGAAAAAATAAACTTTAATGTATGGCTTTAATGACGTTCTGTAATCTTCGGTGATTTAGTGGAAAGTCAAAACTTTTATGAGGGATAGGGCAAAAGTAGCAAGCAAAATCAGCAATAATCTACAAAATCAGGGACTGCTGAGAGCTATGTTTCTAGGTCCAGATTTATACATCTTCATAATAGTTATTTTTAATTTTAGATGCCTAATAGTAATTTTAGAAATTCATCTGAGAGTAACTGTGAGCTTTCTTCTTATTTTCATGTGTGTGCGCGTGCGCATGTGTGTATAAAAGGTTCAGAACATGAAACATTAATCACACCATCTAAATATCCATCATTTCTACCTTATAACCAAAAAACAGTCTTGAAACAGACCAGATGATTATACTTGGGAGGACTATTTTTGTAGCCAGAATAATATTGTACATCTCTACTCCTGCAGTAGGCCTTGTTTACTGATCCCCCTCTATTTTATATAACAGAATCCAAGGCCGCATTTAGCATGATCCAAAAAGTAACTTACTTCCATTTGACATATTGACAAGTGTTCATGTAAGACACAGTAAACTATTACTGGAAACCTACCATTGCAGTTCACAATGTTAGCATAACTTAATTTTCCGTAACATGCATTCAATGCAAAATGATGAACAGCATGTACAGACTCCAAGTTACAAAGTTACAACTGCTCTAATTGTTCAAGAGCACAGGGCATCACTTCTTCTTTTGGCTTTTCCCGGTTAGGGGTTGCCACAGCAGATCACCTGTCTGCTCATGATTGGCAGTGGAGTTTTATGGTGTTGAGTTGCCAGCCAAGTGCCCAACCTTCCACAGAAGGCACACACATGCACACACCCATGTCTAGGGTCAATTTAGAGTGTCCAATCCACCTAGAGCATGTCTTTGGGATGTGGGAGGAAACCAGAGTACCAGGAGGAAACACACACAACCACAGGGGAGGATAAGCAGACTCTGCACAGGAGGCACCCCAGCCAAGGATCAAACTGGAGAACTTCTTGCTGAGAGCTGGCAATGCTAACCGCTGCATCACCGTGGCCACCCAGCACAGAAAAATCATACAGCAAAAATCAAGAAGCTGCTTCATTTTGTACATAAGTATGGGGTGGGGAGTGAATGGGTGCATGGTTGTCAGTCACTGCTCATTGTTATTGTTTGTTAGATACATTAGAGCCCAACTTGAGCATGGAATAACAATATGGAAATCCTATAAGAAAGAGTACAGGAGAAATATACCAAGAGCATCCATGGATGTGAACATTTAAGTTGTTATGAAAGACTAAAATATCTGAACTTGTACAGTGTCTCTTATAGATATCTAAGAGGAGATCTTATTCAGTTATAAAGGGAATTTAGAGACAACTACTTCTGGGAATGTTTGGGGTTATCAAAAAGTACCAGAGAATCATCAGACAATCTATGTAGAAGATTCTATAAGAATGAGAAGTGTACTAATTGGTTCTTTGACAGAATAGTTGATGCATGGAACAGACTACCAAATTACATTAAAGCAAGTGCTAGTTTAGATGTTTTTAAGAACAGCCTGGGCACTTATTATGGGAACAAGTGTTTTGGTATATTGGCAGGTAAGAAGGGCATTAATGCCCATGCTTGAAATATTTGTATGTATGTATGCATGTATTTTCCTATGGTGTGGTATACTAAGAAGTATGTCACAATACCAAATTACTATTTACTGGCCAGTTTATATTCTTGTCCTCATTGGTAGTCAAACGCATTAGGCAGTGAATGAAAGGATAAAAGCATGGACACAAATGTCCATTATTAGGTTCCTTTTCAGGGCTCTAGGGTTTCTCTTACATCTGCTGCCATTCCTTGATCTGTCACAAAAAATTCCATTCCCAAATCTGTCCAATAAGGAAGCCACATCTGTAAGTTAAAGTACCTTTAACAAGTGAACCAAACTGTTTGCTACTTTTAGATGAATAAAGCAGCTTACTAAAATAAGACCACATAAGAAGTGCTGTGACCTGACCTTAAAAGCAGTAAGGGCATTAATTTCTGTACCAACATTCAGAAATGCCAATGCAGAAATTAATTCCAGTATTTCACTAACAATTATTTATTTATTATTTTATTTTATTTTACATTTGTTGACTGGGATAGTCCGACTGGATACATGTCCATTTTCAGCGGAGGCCCGGGAAAAAAGCTCCAAATAAAGCATATCAAAAGAATACAAAACTAATGGCATAGAACATGTTACAATATCAGATGCATAGACCATATTATTCCATAAGATACACACTTTTTCAGTGTTATTAATACATAGCTGTTAAAATATAATACATCTTTGGCTGGCATCTTCCATTTAGCTCACAAGAGACATACAACTCCCCTTGGTATGGAGAAGTCAGTTGAGATGGTTCAGGCACCTCATTAGGATAGTCCATTAAGCACCCATTGTAGAATATTAGCAACAATCCACTGAGAGAAGGCTATGGGGTGGACCCACAACATGCTGCAACAATTATATATTTCAGAATGACAGTGAATGCATTGAGAGCCTGCAGGATGAAATAGCGGCTGTGTATTCCACCCTTGCCAACCTGTTACCAATGTGAACCTTATCAGATAACTAGGCTAGAAAAGAGACAGATATATACTGCAAGCAAAACAAAATCTTTCTTATATAGTTATTACTCAATATGGGCAAGTTAAATTTGTGAGATGCAGCTCTAAGAACATTAAGAGAAAGAACAAAAAATCTTATGGAAACACAAACCTGAATCAGGAAAAATAATGTTTTGATTAGCAAAATTTGATGTTGTCAGGTGGATTCCTTTTAGAAGAGCAGTAAATTAAAAGCAAATAATATAGTTGTATTTATGTATACTTAAAACAGAACCTGAGTAAAAAAAAAGACTCGAGAAAATTAAAAATATGTATCACCTTCCATTTTGTATAGAGCGCATGATTTATTTTTCTGACAAGTGAGCAAAGAAAATATATTTTCTGCAAGATGAACTTTGTTAAGAATAACTTGAACTTTCAAGAAACAGCTGGAAAGTAACAATATACCTTGACCCCAGGCAATGCTCTTGGGTTGAGCTACTGAGTGTATGAAGCTACTGCACCATAGATTAGTGCTGATACATGAAGCAATGTTTCATTTCCACAAGTTATCAAGTGTTAAAAGGTCATCACTAGTAAAACAGAAATCCATTTATATTTCAACTATTTTCAACAACTGAAAATGTGAATGTATTGAAATATAAATATACATTTCCATTTCTGTTTTATTAGATGCAATACTTAAGTGTCTGATGTGTTCCAGCTGTGTTTCAAATATCTGTCTCTGTGTTTTTCAATTCACAACATAATATTACAACTTTACACTGACGTTGCCTCTCACATAGTGCTAATAATCTTTGGTACAGGTACAAAGCAAGTATTTATTATACAGTGTTTAAAATGTATTGCTAACAATTATCTTGAATCATTAACAATAGTAGTTTCCATGCACTGTCACTATGTATTTGAAAAGTTATTGAATGTGATGTTCATGCTTGACTCAGAAAAATATTTGAAAAGGTAGAAGCACTAAAACTGCAGTATTTCTGTATCCTTTTTATGTTAATATATGATATGCCATATGCAGCATCCGTTTGTGTGTGTATGCCTTCTATCTTTTGTCAAAGTGATGTCAGGTAGTTGGAGTCAACAAGTCATAAAACTGTAGCAGTCTGCACAGAATAGACATCTGGTCTAACAGAACTAAAAAACTCACCAAGCACCCTCATCTTGAACTCTTGTTTTGAATCAACATTGTAAACATATTTCTGTATATATGAAGTTAAAGAGAGAATAATACAATAATTTTGCAGATGTTAGAAATATGGTATTCAAATGTTAACAAACAGCTTTGATGTGTTAAAACACATTATGAAATTTATCTTTTGCAACAGCTAACATTGTAAAGAACTTTACTAAGCATGAGGTTATTAAAGAGTGAATGTAATGTTAACAGATATATTCTATATGCCTGCAGTCAGCTTAGACATGTTTTATAGAATATATTGAAGGGTCAGTTTTTAACAGTTTCACTAGATACGACTGATGAAAATGGACAAAGAGAAAGAGGTGAATCTTAAGTGAAAGACCTACTCTGGTGCTTTTTTAGTGAAATCTAGAACAGGAGCCGCTGTTAAAAAGGGATAATTAACAGGGTATATAAAGTATTGCATGTTAGCTATAAGAATCAGTCAGAAGAGGTTATGGAAGACTGTGAAGAGATTTGCTTACAAGTGTTTGCTTATCTATTTTTATATCCGAAGCACATGTTATAGAATTCTTAGATAGCAAATGTTGGAGGTGTGATAGGGAAGAAAGGTATAACTCAGAACATATGTTTTGGGAGTGTAATGAGTTAGCACATTTTAAAAAATTCTTTACAGAGTACTCTGTCAGGAATATTGGGTGAGCAAATGACTATAGCTAAGGATATTATTTTTCAGCTGGGGCACAAAATCCAAATTGCCTGGACATTGTAAGGTCTTATTAATTTAATTCTGTTGGCTGAGAAAAAAGTAATTACTAGAAAATGGAAATTGGAGTTTAAACAAACTGGATTTGAAGCATTAGATATTGTAAAAGCAATAAAGAGTGGGAAGTGAGAGCTTTAGAAAAGGGAAGGAGCATATTACATAAAATAAATGGCAATTGTGGAAAAAATACCTGAAAAATAAAGTTCAATAGGAGTGAAGTTAAAAGGAATGCTGGAATTCAGCAATTTTCTAATGTTGGACTGATAATAATTACAAAAAAGATGTGTATTGTATAATGTATGTAAATGAAAAAAATGTTAATATTGGTTTGTTTTCTTTTCTGTTGATGTATGTTTGGCTATTTGTTAAATGGCAATTTAATAATAAAGTTTTAAAACAGAAAAAGAGTCATAGAAAACTGCACAACAGTGCAACTCATCCTGCACTTATATGCTAAATTGTGCTTTGTAATTCATAATCAGAGTATCTCCATTAGTGCAATATCTCTTTAATGGGGAATTCACAAGATTATTAATTGTTAATTGACAGGGGCGGCTCGTGCTATCGAACTGCAGGACTGCAGCCCACCCACCTAGAAATAAAAGAAATAAAAAATGTGAAACATAAACGTTAAAAAAAATTTCTTTTTTTAACGAGTACCGGAATTGACACACTCAGACACAGATGCCCAGGAATCTGTGCGGTAGATAACCACGCAGAACAGAGGCGCTCCAGACTGCTTGATCCACAGACAGGACCAATCAGGAGAGAGGTGAGCAGGGATTCGAGCACAGGACCAAGGTAAGTTGAGTTCTAAGCTCTTGCAGGGAAGCGTTAAGTCAAGCATGGGTTTACTGCTTCAAGACAATGGAGTTGGACCTTGTGTGTGGAGATTTACTGCTTCTGGACCCATTTACACGTAATGGAGTGTGTGGGTGTGTGTGTGGGGGGGGTGCCCTTGTTAACACATAGTGGTGGGTAGAAATACTCAGGCTTGAACCCTGTAACTTGGATGCAGGTGGCAAGGACCTGAATTCAATACCCACCACTATTTGTAAAAAATTGCAGATTTTTGCCTCATATTTGTTCTGTTCCTCATAAAATCTGTGGTTTCTGTATCTTCATTTTTCCTTAGAAAGGTTTGTAGTGCAGTGGTACACTGGTGGCATTGTTGCTTGACAGCTACAGGTTCTCTGGTTTGATTCTTGGCTGGGGTGTCTTCTGTGTGGAGTCTGCATGTCCTCCCATCCCTTACAAAGATGTCTGGAGTGTTTCTCCCTGCTCTGCTGAAAATTGGCTTTTTTTTGTTCCAAGTCAGACTAGTTTCCTGGTTAACAAATGTTTAAAAATAACAGGCATTTGAACTTCAGACTTCATATTCTTCAGAAAGTACATGGTAAAACAAAACCTTTTATTCTAGCAGTTGTCTAAGTTTATAACATGGATATTTGAAATTTGCCCATATTTTTTGGGACTGTATTCCCCCATTATTGGCCTCGTCCAGGTATTTTGTGCTAAGGTTGAGAGCTATGGTGTGAACTGAATTCATTGAATATGTTTGGCAGCTGTATTCCCACATTATTGGCTTTTTTCAGGTGTTTTTTGCTAAGAGGTTGACAGCTATGGTGAGAACTGAATTCACTAAATAGTAGCCATTTAATTTGTCTTCCTCTGTTTCAGCTGATATGGCATAATAGTATGTTTCGCTGACTGTTTTGCACAGGGTCCCCTGGGTTCAAGACATGGCAGTGAAATGTATGGTGGTAACACATTTTATTCTAGCAACTTTCCAACATTTTACAAGAAATGTTTAAAATGTGTCCCTGGTTTTTGGCCTTTTGTGCCCCCCCCCCAAATAAATTTTGGCTTTTTCTAGATTTCTTGTGCTGCAAAGTTCAGAAATACAGCTGAGTGTCGAGTAGATTTTACAAGGAGCTGAGAGCTGCAGGGAAACAAAAGTTTACTGCTGCTTATGCTAAGTCTGCTTGCATTGTTAATAGCACAACAGGTAATGTACTTGTTTTTGATGCAGAAGGCTGTGGGTTCTACTCCCACAGTAGGTAGATGTATTGCTGATACTGCAATGTGTTGTAAAGGGGGTGGATGCAGCAGTCCTTTTTGGCAAAGATTCCTAGTAACTATGAATCTGTTATCAGTTTGCTATCCATTCCCTATTGCGGTATTACTAGCTTATCATTTTTAATGCATGCAACATAGGCATTTTATTCTTCAAGGGCAACAGGCACTTTATTTGTAGATGAAACAATGACATATAAAGTTGTTTGCTAGCAGCAACCTCTTTATTAGTTACAGATTTCTTTAATGTGCATATTTATCGATACTGGTGGCCTATAGGAGGTTAAGTAGACGTTTTATGATGGAAATGTTCTGAATTGGGCAGTTTTGTCATTGGTGCATGCATTTTGTTTCATTGTTTACTGGAAAAATGTTCAAAACAATAAATTTAAAATGCCCTACGAAAAAACTTCACAAACTAGTAAAACCAAAAAACCAAGTCAAACTAGAGCCGAATAATGGAAACATGAATAGTACTAATGTTGTAAACACTGTTACAAACCATATTGAGAAAACATTGCAACAATATCCTATTCACAGTGCCTTTGATTATTCCATGAATGTATCAAAAGAAATATTAACCTACAATAAACAATACAATAATAAAAAGAACACTGGTTAAAAACATTATGAAGGCAAATAAACCTAAGTCTTGCTACATAAAGCAATACACAATCAAGAAGTCATGCTCTCAAAAGATACTAGTGTGAAAGTTATCTTTTTAAGGCTAGAAATTTAAGGAAGCATTTAACTGAAACAGTTTCATTAAGACCTGGAGGCAAATAAGCTGCAGTCTTAATTTGCCAAAACAGTTCTTCCATTTCAAGTTTAATTTGCCATGGGCCTCCTCTCTCATCTAACCCCATTTGTTTTAATATAGTGAACTTGAAACTATGGTCTGGGAATTCATTAATATGCCTAGCTAATGCATTGATCTTGTCACCCCTAGAGATAGCATACTGATGCTCGTATATACGTTGCTTAAGCTTCCTTTCGGTCTTTCCAATGTAAAAGGCTTAAATTTCTAGCCTTAAAAAGATAATTTTCACACCAGTATCTTTTGAGAGCATGACTTCTTGATTGTGTATTGCTTTATGTAGCAAGACTTAGGTTTATTTGCCTTCATAATGCTTTTAACCAGTGTTCTTTTTATTATTGTATTGTTTATATTTCTATTTTCATTGTGAGACTGCATTGCTTTGTTTAACAGATATCTATTAGGGTTTGTGCTGTAAAATGCAAATAAAACTTTCAAATGAAATCTAAATCATTGCAGAAGTCAAAATAATCAAGGAATGGGACATTGGAATGCTGCATTGTCCATATTTTTGCAGAATGAATAGATACTTTTCTAGCAAATCATTTAGGAATGAAGTCACTAAATGACTGACATTGAGTTTCAGACATCATAAATCAACTGTCTTAAGTTTATACAAGACCAATTTTAGTAGTGTTTGTATGTTCCCCCAATATAGTTGGCCTTGTCCAGATTTCCTGCATTAAGAGGTTGAGAGGTACGTGCAAATCATTTTGTAGAATTAGGAATATCCAAACTTCTCAATTGTCCCCAATTTTGGCTCAAAATGTTGCTCTCCCCTAATAATCCCTCCTCAAAATGGTAATTTTGGAAGAAAACATGGAGGATTTACAATTATATATAACTGTAATGATCAGAGTTGTAGATTACTTTTATTTCAGAAATGCATGTAGATGCTCTTATTTTGTTAGTTGCTCAAGTTAACAGTGTTAATATTAAAAAGGTGTCCCTTTTTTGAC
Source organism: Protopterus annectens (assembly GCF_019279795.1). NCBI lineage: Eukaryota > Metazoa > Chordata > Ceratodontiformes > Protopteridae > Protopterus > Protopterus annectens. The sequence goes on from NC_056729.1 coordinate 1,372,950,732, forward strand.
AGGTTCCCAGCTATATTGTGTGGCAACTTTATATTTTTGCATCACATTTTTGGTCTGTTTTTCATAAAATTGTGGTTTTCTGGCAAATTAGTGGCAAGTCATTAAAGAATGAAGTTAGAAAATAATGATAGACATTTGAGTTTCAGATTTCATACCCTTCAGAAAATTTGTACTAATGCAAGACCTACTACTGTTCTATTATCTAAGTTAATAAGAGCAATATTTAAAAATTTTCCTTATTTTTGGGCCTGTGTCCCACTTCTAGTCCTATGTATGGCTTTGTCCAGATTTCTTGCTCTGAAGTTGAGAGGTATGAGTGTCAGAACCATCACTGTCAGCCAGAGACATTTCAAATTGTGACATACTTGTTGCACCCCACTCCCCCATGTATTGACTCTGGATGTGTCCAAGGAAGGCAAGGAGCAGTTATGCAGTGTAAGTGTGCAGAGTATTCCCCCATCCAAGGTAGACCACAAGTATGACCATGGCTTTTCATCTGTTCTTGATTTTAAAGAATGTTCTGGTTTTCTGTCAGATTTTTATACTGTTGATTTATGCTTCTTATTATTCAGGAAATGCATGCTGTCACAGTGCCCTGTTGCTCTGCTTAAGTAGCAATGATTTAATGACCATCAGGTAAGCTTGTTGGAGATTGTAAGATGCAAGTAAGCTTTAATAAGCATATTGTTAAAGAATTACCAGCAGTGAAAGTCTTTTCGTTGTTGGCATGCAGAGAATATTTACATAACTAGATAATGTATAAGCCTTGGGTATTGAAATGCATATGATAGTATTTGTAATAAAAGGACAGGATTGCAGTATTTTCAGAAGCTCATTACATTTATTGGAGACTTGCAGTCATCTTTTGTTGGAGACTTGCAGTCATCTTTGCAGGCTTTACCCATAAACTAAACAGAATGCCAATCTATCATGTGTGGTCCATAACTTATGCAGTAATCCTGTAAGCAATTTATCTTGGGCTTGTTTCTTGTTTGCTGTTCATTTTTTACTTTGATCATGTCTTCCCCATGAAACAAGTAAATAGTTGTGTCAGACAGCAGGTCTTTTTTGGATGATAAACATTTTTACAAGTGGGGGTATCACAGAGATTGCTACTTTCAGCATATTACTTGGTAATTTTATAAAGCTGAATATAAATTATAATTAGAACTGCAGTGCAAGGAGTAGTGGTTTGAGTTGAGTGCTGCTTGTTTTTTTATACTTTATTTTGACTGGCATTCCAGTAATGTATTTAAAAAGTAATTTATTTTTCATGCTTCACAACCTGTTTCCATCTGGATATTAATTAAGTTGTCATGTAGCCAATGCATTGAAATATTTTTTTTCTTCTACACTTCATTTTGTCTTGGTTGGACTCTCGTAATGACTGTCTGGCACCCAGGTCAGCATATTTAATTAAAGTTCCAGTTGTTGTTGTGGTTTTGAGCATAGCTCCACCCCTTTCTAGTTGACCACACCCCTTCCCATTGGCCCCACCCATTCAGCTGTCTCCTGCAGCCCTCCTTTAATTTGAAGTCACCAGCTGCAACTGCTAATTGAACGGTGTTTTACTGTTTAGTTCAGTGACCTATTTCAAATGGGTGGCCTAGTGGCCTAATGGTTAAAGTGTTTGCCTTACAAACACAAGGTGCAGGGTTTGAGTCTCACAAGGGATAATTGGCTAGGCTTAAAATGGCTCGCAAGGGCAGTTAGCTTAGTACTAACCTATGAACAAAGTAGCACAGGTCCTACACAACCACTCATAGGCACAGAACCTACTTCTGCTACTCATAGAGACACACACACACACACACACACACACACACACACACACACACACACACACACAAACACAAAATATACAGATAATCATAGAAACAGCCCAAACGTCTACCTTGGGGTCCATGGACATTATTTCCCCTGATATACATGGCTAGGGAAGTTATGGGCATGGTGATACATGCTTCTCTCTGCTCACACTGAATATGTGACAGCCATATGTCCCTGCCTTTGAATTTCACTTCAGCCATATGTCAATTTCCAAAGGTACAGGGAAATGTCTCACTACCTAGAAGACTAATCTTGAATTAATCTGCTTGTTGCAACAAGCATTTGTATCAAGAATTCTTTCCATTTAAACTGGCTTGGTTAGATACGTTCCAAGAAAAATATTGCCTTCTGTGGGAAAGATGGTGAATCTGGAATGAAAGCAAGTAGTGAGAGATAGCTAATCCAATTAGCTTTACTATGAATAGAGCTTTTATCTATTCAAATTCAGAGATTTTTTTCTTTAACATTTCATTATTATTTTTAGAGTTTGGACTCACAAAAATGATAATGGAATTGCCACTGTCACTTGTTATTTTTGAAATCATAGATTTGTGGGTAACCATTTCAAATGTTGTGACCCACTAGACTGAGTTCCAAAACATGGAGACTGAATGACAGAAAGATCAGACTTGTATATACCAAGTCTGACATGCCTTTTCTCAGAATATTCCCTTTTCTCTATGGTATGGTGATCTCAGAGTTGGTGTACATAAGTTCAGGGAGATTCTCACCACTCCCCCCTGCAATAACAAGTCAAAAGGGGGAAAGCGATTTTCAAGATTCATTTTTCTCTTGTGTCTTCTGTCTTTTTTTTTTTTTTTCAGTTTGTTGGCTCTTGTCATTTCGAGTGCCAACATTTCAATATGGAGTCAGTTTTGTGAATTAATGCTAATTCTTTTTTTTAAAGTTTGTATGGCAACAGTTAGAACTAGAAAGCATAAACAGGCAGTGAACAGTTTTAAAGCTCTTTTTATGAGATATAAATATGATATATTAAAATGGTAACCATAAGTATATTTGATATTTATTTCTGAATATGACAAAATGCATCAGTTAAAAATATATTATGATATATTTTCATCATTCTAGCACAAAGTGATATATCAACACAGAATGTGAGACATTTCAACCAGCAATTTCATGTGACAGGTTAATAAGAAAACTTGGAAAACTGACACAGATCTAGAGCAGATGCTTGAAAAGCTGCAGTTGTCAGAGTACAACATTCCTGGATAAAAATACAGCATATACATTCCTAATATTCCGGTTTAATGTAATTTCTACACAGGTATATGGAGTAATCATTGCATAAAATGCAGTCATCAACCTAGTACATAATGCCAGAAAAGAGTACTTGATAGCATTTGACATTTTTTATAAATGTTATGAAGTATATTTTAAATCTCAAGACCACATAAAAGATGTAGCTTTTAGAGACGTTTTAATGCAGTAGCTTTGTTAAGGAACTATTGCTTCTGCATATTAAATTACTGACCAGGGTATGACACTGAGCTCCCCAAAAAGAGTAATGGAATTTGCATGAGGATGCTTATTCCTTTATTAATTTATTTATTTGGGTAAACCCACTATTCAGGGATGACCTTGAAGTACTACAGATTGACCTGTTAAAAAATTGATGATCAAATGGGCCTTGTGGGAATGTATCACTCTAAGACTTGATTGAGGGTGGAAAGAAGGGCATTCTTTGTCCCATTTTTAGCTGTGTGTTGCTAATGTTTTTTTTTTTTTTTTGCAAATTTAAGCGCTTTGTTTTTTGAGTGCTTGACAGTGATGAGCTTAGTTGTGCAATTTGGTAGCACATTTGTCATTTTTTATGCCACTGTTGTAGATTTTGCATTGATGTTAAGTTAATGTTTGTAAGGATAGATGAAGCAGAGTAAGCTTGATAGGAGCTAGGATGTAGTATTTGTTCTGTGTTTTTGTACAGTAAGAAAGCTAGAAGCTAAGTTAAGGAGGCCTAATTTATAGTAAGTGCTTCTCACCAAATATTGAATAATTTTGTCAAATTTAAGTTAATTGTCTAGGTTCACCTGTATCAGTTTGGTTTGATTAGCACAAATGATTGGTGATGGACTTAACTGTGGCTGTCAAGAATTTTGACAGTACATTTTTCATGGAGACTGATCTAAGTTTCAATTTACAAAAAGGAGTTTATGACTCATGGAGTGGGCAAATGTATATGGGCCCTGAGTTCAGGTGAGCTACAGTGGATATAAAAAGTTTACAAACCCCTGTTAAAATGCCAGGTTTTTGTGATATAAAACAATGCGACCACAATAAATCATTTCAAAACCTTTTCTCATCTTTAATGTGACCTATAACCTGTACAATTCTATTGAAAAACAAACAAATATGTTAGGGAAAAAATATAAAAAATAAAAAAACCTACAATAAGCTGGTTGCATAAGTGTACACACCCTTAAACTAATACTTTGTTGAAGCACCTTTTGCTTTAATTACAGCATTCAGTCTTCTTGGGTACACACCTGCCATCAATTAAAGAGACTTTGATTAACCCCAAATAAAGTTCAGCTGTCCTAGTAGGATTTTCCTGACATTTACTCAGTTGCCTGCTACAGCAAAAGCCATAGTTTACAGACAGCTTACAAAGCATCAAAGGAATTTATTTTTTATTATCAAAGGGATCTCAATATTGAAACGTATCAGTCAGTAGAAGGATACAAAAAAATTTCCACAGCATTGGATATACCATGGAACACAGTGAAGACAGTCATCAAAAAGTGGAAAAAATATGGGACAACTGTGACATTGCAAATAACTGGATGTCCCTCCAAAATTGATGAAAAGGCAAGAGGATAACTGGTCAGGGAGGCAGCTAAGAGACCTACAACAACACTGAAGGAGCTGCAGGAATTTCTGGAAAGTACTGGTTGTGTGCTACATGTGACAACAATCTCCCATATTCTCCATATGTCCGGACTATGGGGTAGGGTTGCAAGATGGAAGCCTTTTCTTACAAACAAAAACGTCCAGGCCCAGCTAAAATTTGCAAAACAATACATCAAGTCTCCCAAAAGCATGTGGGAAAATTTGTTATGGTCTGATGAGACCAAGGTTAAACATTTTGGCCAGAATTCTAAAAGGTACGTTTGGCACAAAAACAACACTTTGCATCACCAAAAGAACACCACCCCCACGGTGAAGCATGGTGGTGGCAGTATCATCCTTTGGGGTTGCTTTTCTTCAGCTGGAACTGGGGCTTTAGTCAAGGTGGTTGGAATTATGAACAATTCCATATACCAGTCAATTTTGGCCTAAAACAGTAACTATTATAGAATTAATCGATCACAGAAAGTAGGAAGAGGTAAATATTACTGTTATGTATATTCTCATAAGTTGGTTGCAACATTTAACTCCCACGTCTGAGAATGTAATAGCACAAAAAGCTGTTTTCTTTGTGATTTTTGTCATTATATGTACTGACCAGCAGGCCCTCCCTTCTATCAAACAGTGTTCCTTTTTGCCTCTACTCTGTGGATTCTACCAAGAGCTGAGGTGACACCTTTCCATGGAGGTAAGGGCAGAAGATGCCTTGTACTCTCTCTAGAGTCTAAGAATGAGAAGCATCAGATATGACTAACCATACCCCCTGAATAGGGGAATATTGAAACCACATTACTATGGTGGTCCACAATGCTGTCCCTCTGTGAATACCTTTTTCTACACCCTTGCTATGAGCATCACCAGCCATCAGTTGCTTGTTTTGGCTAACAGCTCCCTCCAGGTTACCCATCTGTGCTGCATTGCTCCTTCAAAGAATTGTAGCAGTGTGTGCATGGCCAGTTGTACCTAAACCCCATCAAACTCACGTCACTCAAGCCATAGAAAAGGCTTTTTCTTTCTATGCCACCAGCACTCAAAAAAAAAGTTAAAGCCAATCTGTACACTGAATAAATTTAAGTCATATTCCAGATAGGCTACCAAGTTAGGGTGACAATTTGTTGTCTAATGTTTTTGCATAAAGTAGTTGCATATACAGTTCATGACAGCTTTTTATATAACATACTTACTTACATACATACATACAAACATTTCATGACCTTCTAGCCTGCTGATATACCAAAACAGTTATTCCCATAAGTGTCCAGGTTGTTTATAAAAATACTTCACGTGACAGGAAAATGTTTTACTTGATAACTACAGCATTCTGTTTCATTGTATGAACAGTTGGAGACTGATAAAGTCTACACTGTCAGAAGAGTCAGATAGTAAGCAATCTATAGTAATTGTCATTTCTAGTTTCTATAGTAAGTTGAGAATAATAAAGATTAATTCTTTCTGAATAGTGCATGATGAAGCTTATTTCTTTCCATGTTATATAGGTGAACACAGTATGCACAATCTTTAGTAAGAGTAGCCATCAGTTTATGTGATGGCCTTTTCTCCTTTACATATACAGTGAATCCAATCAGTTACTTTGATATGGCAGAGTTTTAATATGACATTATTTTAATGCTTTTATTCACTACTTTAGTATTCATGGTGTGTCATATGACTGTGGTTTCTCTCACTGCGTTTCTGCTATTTAGGTTTATTTTTAAAACTGATTCACATACTAAAACATATGTTTACCTACACTGCACTTTTAGATTTGTCAAATGTTTTATATCTCCATTACTTAAGCTGCACCTTGAAAAGCAGAATTGCTTATTTATGTACTACTTGTGGGATTTTATCAAATGGGCTCCATTGTTCAGGAGAACTAAGTCTGTTAGTGACATGATAGTGTAATGCACAGTGATATACTGGTATAATGGGCAGTAAAATGATGGTGTAATGCACAGTGACACACTGGTATAATGGACAGTGACATGGTGGTGTAATGCCCAGTGATATGCTGGTATAATGGAGAGTGGCATGGTGGTGTAATGCACAGTAATACACTGGTATAATGGACAGTGACATGGTGATGTAATGCACAGTGATACAGTGTTATAATGGACAGTGACATGGTGGTGTAATGCACAGTGATACACTGGTATAATGGACAGTGACATGGTGTAATGAACATTGATACACTGGTATAATGGACAGTGACATTGTGTAATGCACAGTGATATATGGTATAATGGACAGTGACATGGTAGTGTAATGCACAGTGACATGGTGGTGTAATGCACAGTAACATGCTAGTGTAACGCACAGTGACATGGTGGCGCAATGCATAGTGATACACTGGTATAATGGTCAGTGACATGGTGGTGTAATGCACAGTGATACACTGGTATAATGGACAGTGACATGATGGTGTAATACACAGTGACACACTGGTATAATGGACAGTGACATGGTGGTGTAAAGATGGAGATGTTCAACACAGACCCAAAATCCAGGGGATATTCTCTGTGTGTAGTTTGCACTGGATAGTCTTCCTGTGTCTATGTTTGCTCCTGCACCTGCCCAAGAAAGTACATAGAGTTTCCACCTCATGGCTCAATGACAGAAGGTATAGGGTTGAAGCCCAGCCCTCCCTAGTGGAACTTGGGAGGTCTGACAACAGAATACACAAACCAAAAAAATATATATATATATATATATATATATATATATATATATATATATATATATATATATATATATATATATCTGCAGCAGAACTGAATTCATTTGGTGCATTTTGGATGAAGTGTTCTCTTGGCAGAGAAGACATGTGCATCCAACCCTCCCAGTTAAACCTGAGTGATCTGTCAACAGAATGTATTCAAAAAATGAACTGAATCTAAAGCAACAGCACAACTGTGGTGTGCAATATCCCCTACACAGAGGACATGGACTACAGGCTGTGTATCATGTCATAGATAGCCAGTCAGAGGGATAAAAATTGTCTCTAGGTGATTTGGTCACATTGACTAATCTTGCCAAATGAGACATTGGTGTTTGCTGCTGTTATGTAGTTTGAGGATCTGAACTATATCAGGGGTACATGCATACAGTGGGAAGGGTCTATATGCCTTAATTTTCTATTATGTGTCTGTTGTAAGGCCTAAGTGAGCTACTGGCTACCCAGTTAATAGGAATAGCTCTGTTGCTTGAAAGCCAGATGCAAAGCCAATCAACCTGCTGTAAATGTACAGAGAATTACTACAATAAATATAGTTTCACTGACAGAATGCAGCTTGGAAATGGATAAGATCATGTTTAGGAAGAAATTACTTGAAAAAGCATTTTGTATGTAAAAGTGTGTTGGCATATATTTTTATTTTATTAAATTATTGTCATGTACTATTCTGTTTGTGGATTTATGTTTAGGAAGAATGTGGTTATCCTGTGTATCCAGGAGACAATGCAGAAGAGCAGGGTAGTGTAATCATGTAGCCTGAGACCCAGAATATACCACTCAGAGGAAGAACAAAATAAAATGAGTGAGAATTATAGTGTGAGAGAGTCTTCAAAAACATTGAAGGATGTCATCAGAATCAGGGACAGACTCATGGCAGTCAGATGGCAGCCCACAGATAGTGCAATCTCCATGATCTCAGAGCATAATCCAGAACAGGGCAGTGGTGGTGAGGAAAGTAGTTAATTAAGGCAGAAGTCACAGGACCTCCTAAATAAAGCATTATAAATGAGGTTGTCTTGATAATGGATGACCTGAATGCTTATAATGGGACAGACAGAACAGGATATGATGATTGCCTGGCTGCACATGTATAGGCAAGAGGAATAATATAGAAGAAAACATTCTGAACTACTGTCTTGCAAGTGGGCTTTATGGTGATACACTTATGGATTTCCAAGAAAGCATGTCACATACCAGTGTGGCCAGCATGTGACTTAAGAAGGCAGGCACCTAATAAAAAAATGAGGTCAAGAGCCATCCATAGTAAAATGGTCATCTGGTGGCTGGAATCTGCTGCAAGTAGTAAAGAGAGAAGACTGTAAGATCAACAGACTAGCTGAGGATCTGGAAGTCAGGTAGAAGGAACACACTGCTGGTTACTGAAACACTTATGGGTCCAGAATCCCATAATCAGAAGAAATACAGGGGCCAGAAGAAGAATGGCAGTTTCTCATAACAACATGTGTGAAGACAGGAAAACAAATCTGTTTTCAGCCATGTGTGGAACAAAAAGGTACATATGGAAATATGGTGGAGTAATGCAGAAGTCCAGGAAATTATACAAAGAAAAGGGGATTGCAGGAAGAATTGGGAAAAATGAAGAAATGGGCAAGGCTAAGCAGGAATACTGTGTGACTATCAAAAAGGCCAAATGAGCTAAGAATAAGGTGTCAGAGAACATGTACCAGTTTCTGGAAAATGTGTCAACAGATGGAACAAAGGATCTGTTAGGTTGCAAGGCAATAGCAGAAGGACCAAGAATATAGTTGAAATCCACCATTAATAAGGTACACCAACAATAATCTGATTAGCATTCCAGTAGACATCAAGGACAGATGGAAGGAGCATGTCAACAAACTTTTTATTTAAGAAAAACTCACTAGCTGTACTGCCTATAATGAAAGAAGAAAGAGAACACAACACTACAAGCATGAACTGCATAAAGGAAAATAAAGTCTGGGAAAGTGGCAGGCTCAGATGAAGTAACAACAGATATGATCAAAATGGTGGCTGCATTAGGAGAGAAATCGATCCTGAGAGTACGCAATGCAGTATGCAAGACAATCATATCCAAGATGATTAGAGAATAAGCATTCTAGTCCAATTGTATAAGAATGAAGGGGATATTCAGAAGCACATGTAGCACAGAGGTATCAAACTCCTGCTACAATTAGCGAAAGTGCTGGAGAGAGTGATATGTTAATGAACATGCAGAGGAGTGAACAGATGATTGAAAAGAGGCCGAGGATGAGGAAAGAGTCTGACTAGGCATTCTTACACTTGGAGACGACATATGACAATAGCCCAAGGAAGCTGATTTAGGCAGTCCTGAGAGGGTTTGAAGTCCCTGAAGCATCAGTAGAATAAATGCTGGCTATGTCCAAGAGCCCACTGGCACAAAAGAAATCAGTGTTGTGACTCAGAGATGAATTCCCACTAGGAATGAAAGTTCCCACTGAGAATGAGAGTGCATCAGGGTTCATCTCTGAGGTCTCTCCTGTACACACTGCTGTTCGATGATATTAGCAAACAGCAAAGCTAGTGTATGTAGATAATTTAGGATTATAGGCCAGGAACTACAACAGGGATTTCAGGAAATGATGAGAATAAAATACAAAACTGAAGTAAATTGCTATGAAATTTGAGTACAAAGAGGACAGTGATCATGGCAGCAAATTGTGAAAATCAGAAGCTGAAATTTTTCATAAACAGATTAACATGTTCAAGTATCTGGGATGTGTGGTTGAGGAGATGAGAACTCTGAATGAGGAGGTCAAAGCTAAAAGCAGTGGTGCTTCAGCCAACTCTCACAAAGTGTCAAGGGTAGTGTGTGACATGATATTGACAAAGAAGCCACAAAGTAAGATACATGGAACAGTTGTGTGTCTAGTGTTGCTGTATGGCCCAGAAACCTGGACAGTGAAGGCAGAGAATCTGAGCAAATATGATGAGCTTGAGAGGAAGAGCCTAATATGGATAAGAGAAAGTGCACTGTGGGAGAGATGAAGAAATAAGGACATCCAAGTTGGAGCCTAGGAGGCCTCATTTGCAGATAAGATCTAGAAAGAAAGACTAAAGACTATGCTGGCTTTGTCACGTGTGCAGGAAAGCAGGAGAATCATTGGCAATACATACCTGGGAGAGACAGGAAGATGGCAAATGGAGAGGAGGACCCCCTGCCATGAAATAGCTGGACTGTGAGAGAGAAAATCTAGGACAGTCAGACACAACTCATAAAGGAATGCAAGTGGCATGGAATAAAGGAAGTTGGAGACAGCTGATGTGTCAACCTGATCCCATGTACAAAATGGGAAAAGGGATTCAATAAAGATAAGTAAGTTTTAACATAGCTTTTATTAACACAGTTCCTAAAAAAAACGAATCATTTAGCAAAGCAGGATCTAGATCTAAATATGTCCAAGATGAGATAAAAATAACTCCTGTTCGCTGCAGTCCAAGATGAGATGAAAATAACTCGTGTTCACTGTAAAACAATTTTATAAAAAAATGACAAAGTATATACAATATTCAGACTTTCTTAAGTATGGTGTATTAGCAAATGATCCACACCCCTAACTCCTGTTCACAGCAAAATAATTTTATTAAAAAAAATTAAAGCAAATGCAATATACAGACTTTCTTAAGTAAGCAATATGAACAAACAATACATGTAGTATGCAAGAATGTATTCATTAATCAGTTAAATGCATCCCTTGCTGGCAATGGCATTTATTTGTATTGTGTTGTCAGTTGCAGTCTTAGCTTTGGAAATTTTCTCTCATTTTCGCTATTGCCTCTGCGGGCATACAGTATATTGTATTTGGAACCTTGTCTATAACATATAACATTTACTATCCCTTAGCTTTATATTTTATGGTACTCTCTCAGGTGCTAAAGTACAGATGCATGTATTACATTGCCATCAATCAAATGTAGACAAACATTTGTATTATAATTTCTACTGACAAAGGAGTTCATCATTTTTGTCAACCTCTAGCTTTCTTATATCAAAGCATCTGTCTTGTTCATCCACAGCCAGGAATATTACAAGAATAATGGCACATGTAGCAGCTGGCAAAGGCTTAGACGTCATTCACCTAGGATTCAAAGAATAATTCATATCTAACATATAACCCAGCCCTGTGGCGTAGAAAGATAGACCTGTGTCTATAACACAGTCAGAGTATGATTAGGTAATCAAGGACTGGAAAATGTGCACAGGGAGACCAGGAATGAGTGGAAAATGCCAGCTCACCTACCTTGTTGTGTGATAATCTAGTGGCTATTTTACTACATGCAAGGAGAGTTTACTTCTTTTACATCCTTAACTAGAGATGTGCTAACTAGAGATGTGTGCTTGATTTACTAATCTTATGAGGTAGCCCTCAAGTGGATGAGAGCACTGACACGTGAAGGAGGGAAATGTAGGCCCTTGCAGTGATGATGCTACTACCCCTATCACTCATCAAGGGGTGGGGTTAGGGTTTAAACATGAAAAGTACCTGTTGGCTGCCTGAATGATTGTTTCTGCAATTGGTTCTCACACTATGGTGAAATAATAAGTAACTTCTGAGAGCTCATGTTTGTTAGGAAACAAGACAGATAAAATGATTAAAATATATAGTTTTCAACAGTTACTCAATTTGTTAAACAATTTATACACTTCTGTGTGTACCAGATATGTTACTCAAACCCACACCTTCGCTTTGTTTAGCAGAAAAACAAGTAGAAACCTCTACGCTTCTTCTGTAAACTGGCTATTTATGTATGTGTGTGTGTGTGTGTGTGTGTGTGTGTGTGTGTGTGTGTGTGTGTGTGTGTGTGTGTCTGTTTACTAATTTAGATAGCTGGTAGAGTGACAGAGATAAGAATAGCAGACCTAGCTTGTGTTTATACCTTGTAATAATGTGTTACTTTTCGTTGTAGGCATGTATATCACTGAATCATTTTTCTTTACTTATTTAGCATTATCCAGAAAATCAGTATAATAAACACGTATGGAGCTTTGGGTACTCTGACCTGCACAAAGTAAAACAAGATGCCCATAACAGAAGAACAAGTTATCAGAGCCCTTCATCACTTAAATAATTCATTTTAATCTCACTTTTTACAGTAAAGCTATGTAATAACACAAGACTTAAGCTGACAAATATATGTAATAACATAATAACATACTACTTAAAGTCAGCAAAGCTATATTTTAGTCTCTATGCGATGTATCGTGTTGCTTTTCACTGCCATAGTTTAGTATCTAGTTTTATACTTTGCATGTCAGAATATGAATGTGCTTTGCTGAAGTCACACAGAGGTGACACATGAGATGAGATCCACACATAAACACATCTTCATCAGGCCAGCCTACATAAAAATAAATAATCTTTGTAAGAAGGTAGATGTGCACCTGTGCTATGTCTTCTATGACCTTCTAAAGCAAATACTACAGAGGGTCATCAACATCCATAAATACTGCTGCTGATATGTATATGTTACACTTCACTCAGTGTAACAACATTTCTGTGTAGGCTTCTGTTTGTTCCTCTCTCCTACAATGGAAAATATGTGCCTCGTTCTTGCCAGGAAACAAAGATAGTACAGTAAATGGAAGTCAACAGCTGTAATATTGCTGTTTCAGCATAGTCTATGTTGCAGCCTTAGTGATCAAAAATGCGTGGCTCAGTCTACTTTATTTTTAATTGTAAATTTTATTTATGTACCTATCATCACAATTAAACTGAATTTGTCTTTAGTTTGAAACTTGTACAGGAAAATTAATCTCTTTCACCTAAATTACTATAGTGATTTTTTACAGGTGTCATTTAAGGAAACTGCTCATGCAATAAATGTGCAAAGCAGTATTAGAATACATATATTATCAATAGATTAAGATCACTTGGACAGTGTGAGTATTTGCTGTCCAATAGGGAAAAGGCTCTCCTTCCATATGACCAAATACTACGTGATTCATCTCTTTTCTGGATTGTGTTCACTTGTGACAAGTAATCCTGAATTACCCAATGCAACAGCTCACATGCCCCCATTGTGTTACGATACACATAAACAAAATATTTTTACATATTAACTTTAAGCTGTCTATCCTACATCATCAAAGTGGAACCATATTTTATTTACATACATATGAATAATTTTGTGTAACCAGCATCTTTGTGAGAAGTGGGTATAAATTAGTAGCTCACAGTAACACAGAATCACTTTATTGACACTTACAAACTGAGTGCTATAATCTATTAGGACTTCATGACAATCTATAATAGTATGTTAAGCATGTTATTAAATACAAAGCCATCAACTAATACCATTTAAAGGCAGAGTCCACATGATCAAGTAAACAAATGGTTCCATAAACTTCCCTGTAAAAAATAATGCATATAAAAAACATAATAATATGTTGTTAAAAATTCATATGACAATATGGTTCACCTTTTTAAAAATGAATTTTCAAAGTTCTTAAAAGTAAATTACAACTGGAGAATATGACATTGTATTTTCATAACACATTTCATATGACAGAAATTATGTCCATAAAATGTGATAACAGCAAGAATATAATCTAGCTGATCTCAATTTTAAATCAATAAGAATAGAAATGCAGTTGTTTATACCACGGAGAGTGTCTGCACCAACTGGGTTTCCTACATACCACTGTAGGATTTTTGTCCAATTTCAGTAATACAGCAAAGCTGAATTTAACAAAGTGTATAAGCACATCTTAGTCTGCATCAGCTTTATTAACTGTATGTGTTATTGTATTTCTGCATGATTTCTTTTGTTTACAGTGTTAATATCTTCACACGGTGGCATTATACAAGAAATTCAGTTCTTGACAGAACTGTATTCGGAGAGAGTATATAAACAAGACTTGATACAAGGATTAGTTGATGAAGTAGTCAGAAAAAAGAGAAATTCACTTTAAGCCCATTATAAAGGGTAGTTAGTGAACAACAAAAACACCAACAGGGTTCATTTTAATGCCCCAATTTGCTTAAACTGCAATCCAGTTAAGAATATTATTACTGACAATTGGAAAATTGTACTGGAAATTTGTGATTTAAGTAGTTGGGGAGGCACCAGTTTACACATAAAAGACAAGTATAATGTGAGAGTTTATATGAATGTATTTGCAATTCCACAATCAATGTCTGTAGGCCAAGTTTAGGTGTATGAACTCATAGACCTAGCCAATCTAAATAGTGAAAATTATTTATTTTTATTTTTATTTTATGTTTGATTACTGGGTTGGTCTGATTGGACAACCATGTGCCTGTTTTTAGGTTCATAGGTACGTTCATAGGTAGGTACTAGGCTATTGGCCCTAGGGCCTATACAAGCCTAGCCAAAAAGGTACCCTGGCTTTCGCCACCCAAGAAAATTATTTTCCTGTGCCTCTGTTCCTTTTTAGCAGATACCCAGGGAGGAAAGCTCCACATACATGACAATCATAAAAATACATAATGAAAAATACAACAGCTCCCCATACGTGCTAAAAATACAAAAGTCAACAATGAGTAGAAATTAATAGAGCAAACAAACAGAGCAAACAATAGTATATCATGGCATAGTATGATGAGAAGTTACAGAAGTGTACAACATATAGAGTATACAGTAGTAAAGCAGAAAATATAATGTACTTGAGTAAGAAGGCACAGTAATATAATATACAGTTATATACATTCATTTAAAAATACAGTTCACTATGGTAGGTTTTTTTTATTTTTTTTAATGTGTTTGACCTTTGAGTAGTACCAGAGGAAGATTTACCTGACTGGTGGCAACAGGGCTAGCCATGGTCAGTACAGGTACATTGCTAGATGAGATTGAGGTGGGCTTTTAAATGGGTTTTAGAGGTGGGATTGCTGTTTTGCAATCTATCTGGTGGTTAGAATTCCAGATTTTAGTAACTCTGTAGGAGTAGAGGGATTCTCCAGCACTGTGTCTACACTTAACTACTTCAAGAAGGGCTTTGTTTGTGGATCTTAGTTGGTGAGCAGAATTGTGAAAGTTGAGTAAGCCTGAGCAATCAGGAATCTTGTTTGAGTGGTAATGCAAATAATGAGCCTTAGTGAGTTGGTTAAAGTTTAATAAGCTGGGGAGTTCTAGCCAACCTAGTTGTTTTATTGAGCGACAGTGCTGGGAGCAGAAATTAGAGTTGTTTGTGAATCTACCTATTTTATTACAGCACAAGGATAATTGGTGTAGGTCTGTCTTGTTAAGGTTTGTTAATACAGGGGATGCACAGAGCAATGTAGAGAGAAAGTGAGTTCAGAATATAATAATTTTGATGTCTGGTTAGTTTTTGCAGTGGTATAAGGTTCCAGGTTTTTTATGCACTTTGAATATGGTCAGTGCTATATGTTTGTCAAACTTTAGGCTTTTGTCAAGTATTACAGCAAGATGTTTACCTTGTGATACTGGGGAGATTTGGGTGTTACTGGCAGAACTGATAGAGAAAAGAGAAGAAGCAATAGTTTTGGTAGGGTGCAAAAGCATAAGGTGAGTTTTTTTGGGCTTTGTTATTTGTTGTGAGTTTTTAACCAGTTTCCAATACTGGAGAAGGCCTCTTGGGTTTTAGTCTGAAGTGTGTGGAGTGTGGGGATTGAGCAGATCAGTGTAGTATCATCTGCATACTGGACTATTGTAGCTTGCTGGGTGGTAGTGTGGAGGGTGTTTGTAAAGATATTAAATAGTAGGGGTCCCAGAATGGATCCCTGTGGTATGTCTACTGTTACTGGGAGAAGGGGGGAGAGGGAATGATGTCACTTCACTGCTTGTTGGTGGGTGGAGAGGTAGTCTTGAAACCAAAGCAAGGAGGGGATGTTTAGGTTGAGTTCAGCTGGGATAATAAGTAGTTTGCTCTGGGATACTGTATCGAATGCTTTGGACAGATCGGGGAAGGTAGCAGATACTAGGTTCCCTTGGTTCTTATATTAATTGACAGTGTTGGTGAAGGATATGAATGCTGTGGTGGTGCTATGGGATGGGCAACAGCCATGTTGAGTGTTGGTGAGGAGACTCTTTGTAAGTAAATGTTTCATCAGCTGAGAATGACTACATTTTTCAAGGATTTTTGATGGGGGAAAAGACTGCTATGGTCTGGTAGTTGGTATGTTCTATTGAGGGACCACCTTTTTGCAAGGGTATTATGTTGGAGGTTTTCCACAGGGCTGCAATTGCATGCTTGTTGATAGACCGGTTGATAAGCATCGGGATGAGATAAGCTATAGCACTAGCAGCAATTCTGAAGTACTCTGCAGGGAGTTTGTTGATTGCTAAGATGGTGGGTTTTAGTTTAGTGAGGTGCTTTTATATTGTGTTGGTAGGAAGTGGTTTGAGAGTGAATGGTGGTATGAGTTTGGGTTGCTGATTGGTTGTCAGGATGTCCAGATTTGGCTGTTGCTAGTTAGGTGAAGGACAGAAGAAGTGAAGTAGTTGTTAAATTGGGTAGCTATCTCTATGTTATTTCCTCTGACATTGGGGGGAGGGGTAGTGCGTTTGTCTGGTTGTAATACTTGATTGACAGCTGCTCAGAATTTTTGGGGGTTAGTGGTATGTTTTACTTGTAGTTCTGTGTAGTGAATTTTCTTATCTTGCCTTATCTGTTTTTTTGCTTTATTACCTAGTTCGAGGAAGATCTGCCTGTTCTGATTGGTCTTATTGCGATATCATGTATCCCAAGCTTTATCCCTAAGCTTTAGAGGGGTTCTTGTGTTTCTAGAGAGCCAAAGGGCTGGGTTGTTTTTTATTCGAATTGTCTGTAGGGGGGGGGCATCTGATTTAATATGTTTAAATAGGTGGAATTGAAGTAGTCCACTGCCTTGTCTAGTCTGAAATACCTTAGTGTTTTAATGAAATGCTCAGGTGTGAAATGTTTTGAATTATGAATTTCATGTAGGGTGGTTGTTTTAGTGATTTTGAGGTGTTGTCTTAATATGAATGTGGGTAAATGGTCACTAAGATCATTTGGTATTATACCATAATATTGGGCAGTAGATGGGTGTTTGTAAGGGGTTTATATTAGAACATCGAAGTTTCACAACATGTTTGTGTTGTGTGTATGTGTTTCGTTGCAGCAAATTTTTTCCCTAGGAGAAAATTTGCTGTTCTGCATGTTCGATGTTGTCAGCGTTTGCTGAATAGGGGTTGATGTTATAACATTCGAAGTTGTGAAACTTCGATGTTCTAATATAGACCCATTTGTAAGGATCAAGTCTAGTACGTATTTCTTTATGAACACATTTATAAACAATGGTAAATTTGTGTTCTTGCAATGTAGCTATATGATAATTTACATGACTAATTGTTCAGCTTGTCACAATAGTTATATACATTATATCGCTTAGTGTAGTAGCTGTACATGTTTTCATGTTGGTAAGACAAAAAGGAGGTTCTAGAAAAGTATTAAGGAACATGTGAGTGATATAAGAAGCAAGAATATAATGAGTGCATTAGCAAAACTCAACACAGCATGCAGTAATTTTAATAAGTTTATTTGTAATGCTTTGGACAGTGTACTCCGCACTTTAAAAGGTGGGAATTTAAATAACTTCTGAGGTTAAGGAATTGAAATGGCAATTCATTTTAAATTCCAGTACTTTTCCTGGTTTGAATGAAACTGTGAACATTAAATGCTATTTGAAATCTTGTCCAGCTAGAAAATGAAATGGAGTACGGTATTTACTTTTGTTTTTTGTTGATTTTTTTTTAGGTTGTATTCATCGTAAATTGTATATGACATAAGTAAGTAATGGGATTAAAAATTGATATCTAAATGGTATTCTTACATCTGTATTTTCTGATGAAGTTCTAAAAACATTTATTAAATGAAAGCACTCAAAACATTAGATACATTTTCTGCGGTTTTACAATATTCAGGTTTGTTGGTTTTATTTTATGTTTATTTATTTGACCATGTGGACTTTGCTTTGGAATGTTAAATGGGTTGCTTAAGGACAAAGCACTCAGTCTGGAAGTATCAATAAAGTGATTGTTACTTCAAGGTGTTGAGCCCTACTCACTTGTTTTGTGGTTACATGTAAGTACAATGCTACAATCACACCAGTTCTTGCTTGTAAAGCATTGATGACAAAAACCTGTGGATGGGATTTCTATTGGTAATAAATCCATTTATTAGCATATGAATGGAAATATAAGAAGCTGGACAGGGGTCTGAAAATTTTATGAATCACCCCAGTCCCTGTCTGTGGAGTGACTCTGGAAAAATAAAAAACATAGTTTCACAAATAGCATTGTATCTAGAATGGGCACAATAAGAACAAAAGGTGAGTATGTATAAGCAGCCATTGCAAAGACAAGCTTGTAAACTTCATCTGAGGTGACTGAAGAGTAAAGCTCTATGAAAAGAGAGTATAGATTAAACATACAAAAATGGAAGGAGTTTCATTCATACCAACAATAACAGTAAGTTTGTTATTTGGGAGACAATATGAGTATGCATAGTCTGAGGCTCCACATTTTCATAGCAGTGATATGCGAACAGCAGAGGCATGTGTATATCCAAATCCCAGACTTTCAGCATGGATACGTACATGTGAAGGAATTGTAGTAAACTGCCCTATTCAAAAGCGTAACGTGATTAAAACAGAAGTGATAGGAGAACAGCAACTCGCTGATATTAGGCCTTACACATATGAACATGAGTGCGATTCACAGATATGAATCTATAATGAGCTAATTTGCATATTAAGTGTGTAAATAGCCCTGAACTTACACCTGTAAGCAGCAGCTTTCCAGGAGAATACAGACATGCAAAGAGAGTTTGGTCTGTGCCTGTGCATACCTGGACATTTTACTACAGGAGTCACTTGAGTGAATGTTTCATTTTGGCGGTTGTGCATACCTGTACAATTTACTGGAGTGGTCACGTGTGGAAATAATTCATTTGTGGGTGAGAAGAGTGCCTGTGCATATATCGACAGACTGCTGAAGTGATCGCTGGGCAAAATAATTTATTTTGTGTCATTTTAGTGCTTGAGCATACTTAAGACAAACTAATGAATGCGGTTGCTGGGGGAAATAATTCATTTCTGTGTTAGGGGAAGTGCCAGTGCTGGGGGCATGTTCATGGATTACAGTTACAATACTAAAGGTGATGCATTGCTTTTAACAATGGGTATGCATACAGCATGGATGTTGGACTATGAATTGCAAACCATCCTCATTAGCATACAATGCTTTACAACATTTCTCATTTACAACTCATTATTTTTAAGGTCATTGGCATTGGTATAAATGGCATCTATGAATCTCACCTTTGCTATGGTCATTCATAAACATCAGGACTACCCCTATCGCATTTGGGCAAGCAACTATACCAATATGTTGCTTGCCACCCAGTCATCTTAAAAGCACCCTACTCAATACAGATAATGTACTTATATCCCTTGGATACATGGACTGTTATAGGACTATTCTGAGAAGGATATAAGTAAACAATTTCAGATTTAAAGAAAGGAAGTGTGGCAATAAATACATTGATTGTCCTTCTTCATGACTGGACTACTGTGGACCATGCCTGCAGAATGTTATTCTAAACTCACAAGATGTACAATCTGAGTACAGCGCTGTTCTTTTCGTTATGAATCATGTTACTGTTATAACAGTGAATAGGATGCATGGCATGCAACTCTTTCATGGGTCTGTGCATTATGCTTGTCAATATGGTGGTCCGTTAGTAAAAAAAAATAGTAGTAATTGTTTGCATCTAATAAAAAAGCAAACAAATTGAAAATATATGCATATATCTCAAGAGATAATAAATACATAAGCAAACAAAGAGAAAAAGAATCAGAATGGACACTTTCATCATTGTAAATTGATAATGAAGCAATAATAATATAACTCTCCAATTTCAGGATTCGGTTTATAGACGAGCAAATGAATTAAAAAGAAGTCACATGGTAAAAGCATATAAAGTGACAACAGAGGTAGCACTGACAGAGTGCATCAAAGTATGCACAGGAAGGGTATTGCTGGAGCTTTCTGGGTACTCAGGCAGCTGCGTATGACCATGCAGTGGTGAAAATAAGGCTGGCTGCCCTGTGGTGGAACTTACTATACAGCTTAGAGCCAAATCACAGCAGCAATCTCTTAGGAAGAACATGCTATGCTTCATGTCCCAGAGGCCAGGTATAAGAGAAGACAGCATTATTCAATGTATTAAAGTTATATTAGTAGGTTTCAAAAAAGCATAAGCTTATGTGTTGACTGCTGAACATAAACAAGTGGATGTATGATTCTGTATGAGATCACATGGTACGTATGAAAGGAAATACACCCTAATATATAAAGCAGATAGAGAGTACCTAAAACAAAATTGCAATTGTGGCAGTGCAATCACAAAGAGTAACTTTTGTAACATCAGGTAATGCATTTAGAGTATTTTCAGCACAGCAAAGGACATCAAGTTATTCAGCAAATACTTAATTCGTATTTCCGGCACATCTCAAAAAACGTAATTACTAGCACTTTTCCCAAAATCCTGTGAAAACTTTGTCATATGATATCTTGATAGTTGTTTATTAGGGCTAAAAAAGTGAAATTATATAAAGTGATTTATTTGCGATATTATTATAACTCCCATAACTTAATACTAACTTATAAAATAATTTGTAATATATGCTGATCCCAGAGCATCTCTTCCCATGATACAATTAAAACTGCATACACGTATAGCATAATCCTTCAAACAACGTACCCAGCCTTTGCTAATACTCCCACTGTGTTTCCAAGAAGGATATTGGAGCTTGACGAAATACATGATTAACAGCACTGCATGAAGCTAAAGTTTAAAGACTACGCTGAGTGAAGTAAAACAGAGAAGGTGTACTACCATTATTAGAAATTTTTTTGGAGTACAGAAACAAGAATACTGCATTGATACAAACTACAAATGGGCTACAGTAGATAATGGGCCATGGGACATAGCAAGAGGAAAAGGTATGCCATCTCCATACCAAATCCTGTTCACATTCATACCAGAGCTCTGTTCTTCAGTATATCTTCCAAAGACCAAACAGAACATTTTGTACACAAAGTCACAGCCTGCATAGTTCAATAAAACATAGCCAATAAATTATGATTTATAAACACTCTAATAAAATTTGAGAGCTGACCTCTATGGTGCTATGAATTTACTCATAAAAATTATAATAATTCTTTTTTTAACTGTAACATTAACACATGATACAAAGGCATCAGCCTATTTCTCATCACTGCCTACACAGGCAGATGTAATGCTGCATCAAAAATGAAAATTAAATAAAGATGTATTAGAGAATCATAATATTTCTGTTATGTGGTGTATATATTTATTTATGTTTATTGGAGTAGTGCACTGATCCAGATTAATCATTTTCAGACACAGTTTGAGTGAATAAATCGCAATGGAAATAAAAGTGCAGTATATGTTACAGTTTACTTTACAAAAACATTCTTGTATCAGAACATACTGTCCTGTATTAGATCAGACCATTCCTTTACCATTTAGTAGTGTGCAGAGAAGATATAGTTCTAGGAAGTAGAACTAGACATTTCATGAGACAATATGAGTTAATATAGAATATAGCTTTCAGTATGGAAGCACTGTCAGAAAAGGCAATTCAGGGGGATAACTCAGTTGACATCTACAAATAAAAGCAATGCATGAAACAAAATCTGAAGATAGTGAAGGAAGCATGGATGTCAGATTGTTGAAAAGCATGTTGTTGAGCACAAATAAATAAATGAAATTATATTCAAACTGAAAAAAAAAACAGAAAAAGACTCCACACCCATGCTGCATACAGGGTGACTTCTCACATTCTCCTGCTTTTGTATTCAACTACAATATCACAGGAACATGAGAGAAAATACCCCCACACACACACACACACACACACACACACACACACACACACACACACACACACACACACACACACACACACACACACACACACACACACACTAACAGTAACGTTTTGAGTGAAAATTCCAGTGAAACTATTCAGTTGCTGGTACTTTATCTGAGCAACTTTTTAACTTTTACTTCACAAAATTATATTTGGAATAATAAGCTTGACTGTTTCTCTAATACTGCCAAAAGAAGAAAAAAAGTGCTGTTAGTAAAGTGAGGAATGTAATGATAAGTCAAGTTGTTGAAAAATAGTCATCTGCACAACAGAGGCATTATTTAGCATTAATTAAAAATGCACTGCATTTTCTTAAGGCTCACAAATGAGGATTACAAAACACAAATAGAAATCTTGAATAAGAACATTTTGATTGTGATAACTGCCCATCTACTACAATATGCATTATAAATAAAGGGTTAGGGCGTGGGTTAGGTATGTGTGCGAAAAGTGTTGCCCAGATATTCTAGTTATAGTGAAAGGTGATGTTAAGGAGCATCTGCATCCCTTTACGAAATCTGAATTTACAAAGAGAGGGAGTGAAGCAGTATGATCCTCTTTGAGAGCCATAGGAAATCTGATATCACACAAATAGGTTGTGTTACAATAGGTTCACAGATTAGTACTAGGCTAACTGCCCTTGTGAGCCATTTTAAGCCTAGCCAATTATCCCCTGTGAGATTCAAACCCTGTACCTTGCGTTTGTAAGGCAAAACCCTTAACCATTAGTCCACCCTCCTTTTATATGATACACCTATACTTAAGTAATGTCCTTATTCAGCATACCAGACACCCTTTAAAATTATCGCATTGCATGACAGCGACCTTGACTGGGGACAGCATGTTGTCACTTTTGGTTCAATTATTTATTATTTATTTATCATTTATTATTTATTATTTTGAACAGTTATTTACACTTTGCAGGTTTATACTATTTTTACTTTCATCTTTATTTTGTTTAGTACTATATTACTTTGCGCTGAGTTGGATCAGATAACTGGAACGATGGCTGGACAGTAACCAAGATCATTACCTATGATAAACTCCCCTAATCATGAATTTTCCACTCTTGAACCAGAAGTATGGGAATTGCTTTGAACACCTCTAAATGATAATCCATCTAACACAGAAGTTATATCTCAGGCTCAAAATATTCCTACACAACCAGCCACTCCAGTTGCATAGAAGAATAAAGCCCTGACTATGCCCAGTCAACATGGGTTTTATTAGCGGCTCAGATGACTAATGGTTGCAGCAGGGAGGATGGCAGTGCCCATCCTTGGGGGAGGATGACATGTGCATGGGCATACAACGGGATGCAAGCTTCCTGGTGTAGGCTATGAAATCACTCATGCTCTATTTCAACTGAGATGTGTGTGTGTGGGGGGGGGGTTATAGTGATGTCATCTCCATGCAGAAGTGTGGAGTGATTTACCAGCATCTGCCCATGTACAACTCCTAAGACTGTCAGGTCACATGTTGGGAATGAACTGGGGTAGGTCATAACAGAAAAAAATAACCCATGGCTAAAAGATGGACAACAGAACCCCATAGGATGTCCTTTGGTTCCAAGCTGGCCCCAATATAAATTTGGTAACAAGATGGGAGTACATTAGAGTGTCTGATAGACCAAAGATGGATGTGGGGCACTGGCATGGGTGTTAGGATAACATAAAGTACAAGAAAAACCACATAAAAAATCCTGCACAATCAACTAAAGTGTCAATGTCCACAGACAGGTCACATTACTTACACCTCAGGATCTCCTCTACAGTTCGGCATTTCATTATAACCATTACTTCTCGCTCCCCCTTTTCTACTTCCTTTCAGTCTCTCCCTCTCTTCCTCGACTCCTTCTTTCTCTACTCTTTATATTTTATATAATTGGCATGTATACATTATTTGACTTATCTGTTATACCTGGATCTTATTCTACAGACTTAGAAATAAAAATATATCCTATTGTCTGTATTATTCTTTGCACCTTTTCTCCTTGTATCATTTTGAACAATGTGATTCTAATCACCCAGGCTGTGCCAGAAATTGGTCCACTGAGATCACTGGACAACACTAATTAGCAAACAAATAGGATGATAGCATCAAAGGAGCAGGACTCACCCAATTTTTCAAAGATGATGAGACCTGTTAGTCCTAGTTAAATTTAAGGTGACCAAGCTAATCATCCAGGTTATGTCTGAAAGAAGACAGACAGTCACTTTGTGTTACATGCAGAGAAAGTGTATCCTAGACGAGGGAGGGGAATGCTGGTTGATGAACCTATCCCTCCATCTAATCTTATTCAGTTATTTATGCAGGACAAGATCTGTGCACTGTTTGACTTACTAAGAAACAGGAGGTCAAGGATAACAGGATCTCTAAAAGCATGGTGAGAGAGGCACAGATCACTCTTTAGAAGTCTGTAATGCACAGAGGGACAGGGCTTTCAGTCTCTCCTGGTCACTAATATTGTCGATGCCAGAGATTTGTATTTATTTTTAGTTAGGATCCTCTGGGGATTTTTAAGCATTTTTTACTGCGTCTATTGGTGTACATGCCAATGGCTGTGTTGTATTGAGTCTGACTAGTGCTGAATACAGGGGACCAATAACTTCCTTGAATTTGAAAGTGATCTCTTTGGCTAGTAGTTGTGAAATATCAAAGGATTACTTGACTACAGTAACCACATTGTGATCAAAAGAGAGAGAACCATGTACAAAGTTGCTCAGATCTGAAATTATAGTTTTACTTAAAAATGGAGCATTTTAAATGATGTAGGCTGCAAGGATTTGCTATTTCCTTATGGGGTAATGCTATAGTTCTTGGTGTTCAGCTTCAACCCATTTTCTGTGCATTATATTTTACTAGTGTAAGCTCAGATCGAAGGGTATAAATATCTGCAGGTGTTTTGGAAATTATACCCAGTTTGTAATAGTCAGCAAACTCATTCAATCACAGGTCTTGGTTTTCTGGAGGTCAGAGAAGTAAATATTGACCAAAAGATGGCCAAACAGAACAAACCCTTTAGGGAATAGTGCTGGTTTCTTTTTCTCTGATAGAAGGGGAATCAATATTTCTTCTGTCTTCAGGCCACAGTTCCATCATGTAGTACGGTATTGCATACCATGGCCAGTTCAAGAAAAGCAGCATGAATAGTACAACCACTGTTGACCACTTGAGTGACTTTCCCAAAGAAGCTGACATGATTTACCAGGCATGAGCTACACTTGACAAAAGCAAATTGCTGTGGAACAAGCCAAAATACTTTTTTTATTTAATATTTATTAGGTTTGCAATGATGCACTCCATGGCTTTACATTTTAAAACCCTGATAAGCCTGTATATTCTAGTTTTAGTGGTTCATCCACCTTTATGGATGGATATCATCACAGTAGTGCACTCAGATATGGGACCATAGCCTGTAGCAAGGCTTAGGTCAAACAGTTTAAGAAAGGGTTTGGCATGTGCCTGTTTAACATTTTATAAAACAATGGAGTATGTTTTCAGGATCCATAGAGGATATGTTTTTGGTCCTTGATAGTACCTTAAGGACATGTTCCTTTTTAATAGTAGGAAGTGGGAGTGAATCAGGTGTGATTAGATTTGGGTTAGTAGTTTTTTTTTTTTTGGGGGGGTGGCACTAATCTTGTTGGGAGTATATTTGTAATGTCATTTGGAGTGGAGTGGGGTATCTCATTATGGAAATGTTCACAACAATGTTGCAAATTATTTCATAGTTTTCTGACATAGCTTAAATGAATTGAAGTTATCCTTTGCCTCAGATGCTGGCCTCGGCTCATGATATGCTTTTCTAGCCCTTCTAATTTCCTCAAGTATCTTGGTGAGATATTTTATACTGCCCTCATCCTCAGGATTTCAGAGCCTATGTGATTTTTTTGGATGTTTCTCCCTCTTGGTATAAAGTTTATTGATCGTGACTCACCATGAGGGTAGTTATTTTTAAGTCTCCCTGTATTTGAGTCTGATGTTGTTGTTTGTCTTTTCCTGGTTAGGGGCTGCCACAGCAGAACTGCAGTCCACTAATGATTGGCAGTAGATTTTTCACAAACACCAAGGTGCCAGCTCGATGTCCAACCTTCAATGAAGGCACGCCCATTTACGCATTTTTTCGAATGCCACCCAACTGCGGGAGGACATGCAGACTCCACACAGAAGGCACGCCCTGCACTCCAGCCAAGAATCGAATAGGAGAACCTCTTCCTGTGAGGCAACAACGCTACCGCTGCACCACCGCGGTATACATTTGAGTCTGATAAATATATAAAAGGCACTCAAACATGTAGTAAATATATGTTAGCAAGACTTACCACATGCCTTTGTGTAAGATTATTTTTAACTCGTACCTGTGAAAAAAAATATTTTTGCAATACCAGGAGATGTTCACGGCATGGAGTCTGAAGGGGCCTTAGCCAACTCCACAGTGGCTGTGGCACAGGCAAAAAAATGTGGCTGAGTGGTAGTTGCAGTTTTCCATTATGGTAAACATGGCATCTGCTGTGGACATCAGACAACACTGAACAGATGGAATTAAAACAAAAGGCTTCCCATGCAACTAGATGGAAAGTTAGTGTCTGCATCTGATGTAAATGTACCAAGAGGCTAAAAAGGCATAAGCTTCAGTAGTCACACAGGATGAAAAAATATATTATATATATATATATATATATATATATATATATATATATATATATATATATAAAATATATATATATATATATATATATATATATATATATATATATATGTGTGGGTCTACATGAGTAGACCGAATTTTCATTTACTCAAATTTCTTTTAATTGAAAGAACAATACCGAAGTACCTGTAAACCAAAAGTATCTACTACCAAAATTTATCACTGGGAAATGAAACACTTGGCCAACAATTAACCTAAACGTACACCGCACTATGTTAGGCCCACCCAGATAGAGTCTTCACCCCTTACAACCCCCCCAACTAAATATACCAACTCTGGGATCACACTACAATGGGGTAAAGGGCAAATTTCAGCCCCTGCAAAATGTTATTGGCAAGATGGACTTTCAACTTTGGAACTTTCATTGTTTGAATGCCGATTCCATCTTTACCATTTCTGACATTTTGCTAATTCAGTATTACCAAATTTAGAAAATGAATTTAATCAAAATGTGGAAAAATGTTTTGATTTTCCACATTTTTATAGTAAGCCAGATATATATATATATATATATATATATATATATATATATATATATGTATATGTATATATATATATAGAGAGAGAGAGAAAGATACATATAAAAAAAATAAAAGTACAGATTCTTGGAGTGAGGCACAATAGTTTTCCAGCATGAGGATGGTAAGACATTTCCCTCCCATAATGGAAAAACAATAGAACAGAGTGAAAACTGGTACTTGAGAGCAACATAGCTGCTGGTTTAGAATCCTGACAAAATCAATGAAAAAAGAACCAAGCACAGTAGACAGGATCAGTTGACACTTCAGATTAATGAAGCACTTATAACTTGCTTAGAAATCAAAACTTTTTTTTACTGAAACACAAACAGATGAGTGCTTTGGCCCTGACAAGAGCTTTGTCAATTTTGATGAAGTTCTTTTAAGGATGAAAGCACTCATCTATTTGATTCAGTTATATGTATTATGGCAAACCTGAGATCTGCTGTGCTAAAGTGGACAGCAGGGCTTTGCATATGCACTAACTATATCCCCTAAACTAATCCTGATCCTAACCGTAAAAACTCAGATCCACAGACACACACACACACACACACACACACACACACACACACACACACACACACACACACCTAATCTATTCCCTTATCTACCCTTACTCTAACCCTAACCTGTTCACATACACACACACAAACACACACACACACACACACACACACACACACACACACACACACACACACACACACACACACACACTTGGTATACATCTAACTTACAGTTTTTGGCAAAGCATGTCCATTCGACAAACCAGTCATTTGCACAAATAGCAGCACACTTTCTGCTAGTGGCCAAAGCATTGGTCAACCAAATATGCAGCACTCGGAAATATATATATATATATTTATGTATATATGTATGTATGTGTCTATATGTTTTTATACATATATATATATATATATATATATATATATATATATATATATACACACACACACACACACACACACACACACACACACACACACACACACACACACACACACACACACACACACACACACACACATATAAATGGGTATACCACTTTTAATCTAAAACACTCTGTGTCAAATGCAATAATATCGACCACAAAGAGTCGAAACTAAAATAACTGACATAGAACTACATATGCTGAGAAACAGGCTCAACCCATGCAAAATGTAACTTAAAAAAAAAATAAAAACATTTTTTTTTTGCAAGAGGTCATGCTCTCCTTCACCCTCCTCATGCCCTGCTTATTATATATACAAACTACTAGAACTGGGTAAGGGCAAATTTCCCAACCCCTGGATTTCTGAGATCTCACAAACCTGTCAATCAGCTGCCTACCAGGCCATATGCAGGTGATTAGGCATCTGTTGATCTAATACTCATTCAACAGGGTCACTAGTACCCAGATACATAAAGATAGATGGAGCCATAGATGAAATAGAGATGTGGTCCCCATTATCTTAAAGGAGGAAGGGAAGTTACATTCCAAGTATAGAGGGATTGCTGTCTTCTGTCTTTCTTGTTAGAAAAGTGAATTTGTCCACCGCTGGGTCTCTGTTTCTGGTAATGAAATACAGATTGTGACTTGATTTTACAGCAGTGGATCAATGCTTTAACTTGCATAAATACTGGAAAAGTCATAGTAGTTTGTCAGACCTGCCTACATGTGTTTTAAGGATCTACTTAAAGGGTTTGGGAGAATGGCCTAATGGTTAAGTTGCTTGCCTTACAAACACAAGCTGCAGGGTTTGAGCCTCTTAAGGGATAATTGGCTACGCTTAAAATTGCTTGCAAGGGCAGTTAGCCTAGTAATAATCTATGCATATAGTGTAAGAATATATACACACACCATGGAGTATCTTGACAGAAGTGTTACTACCTTATGGGGACCAGGGGATATTCCTTCCTGCCAATGGCCATCTACTTCAGAAGCAAGACCTGTGTCTCCATTATCTTTATTAGGTCACATTTTCACAGTAGATCTACAGCTTTACTGTGTGTTTCGTTTTCCATTTATTTGTATTCTTATCTTGGACAAAATATCAAGGAGCAGCCAATGACTGGAATGTATTCTTTTGGGTGGGAGACTTATTCTCTTCTCTGCCTCATATAGGATGTTGTTCCGGGGCGAATGGAGCAAAGGTCAGGACTGCATGTGAATATCCTTAAAAATGGCTTGATACTGAATACAGGCAAGTTTGAAAAAAAATGTGCTCAATAAATAAGTAAAAATACTACGCTTTTCTTGAACTTTAGTTTAATGCTTTTATCTGCAAATCCAGGATTTCATCAGAACTAGGGTATAAAACACTAAAGTAAGTATTTAAATCAGCATCCAGTCACTGACAATCAACCAAATTTAAAATGGGATGTCAACAATAAATAAACAACCTCTCCTTATTACAGCTATACCTAAAAAGTATTTTTTATAGAAATTACATTTATACAAAACATATATATTTATAAAAAACAGCAACATACTTTATAAACATATTAAATCAATTAATAAAAACTCTGAAAACATTCCAAAATTACATTTTATTACTCAAATTGTTTAATTTCATAACTTTGCAGAATGGAATTTTAACATGCACTGAACAGATTAAAATTCATTTAAACCGGGGTTTTGTGGCATTTAATCTAAGCTGCCCCAACAATTCTTTATATTCTAATTTTAATTCCCAGGCACCACCTCTTGTAGCCACACTCACCCTTTCTAGTACTGCATATCTAAATTTATTAACATTTAGACTGCCATCACAACATTCTATGTTGTATTTTTATAAGGCATTCCCTTTATTTTCCTTAGTCACATCATATAGACGTTCATAAACTCTTTTTCTTACTGAACATTCTTTTTTTGGAGTATAAAATGCTCTTCAGTCTAGGCAAAAGGCCACATAATCCCTGTAGATGTACATGTTGCCAATACTTTTGGCTTTAAACATTCACCAGTAGGAAGGTTGTCACCCTCCCAAATATACCTGGACTGAGTGCTCACTCCACAGTTTTTTGTGGTCCAAATACCATTTATATCATTAGGAGTATTCCTACCCAGGTTTTTATTCTGTTCAAATTTGTTCTTCAAATTCTGGGCCATTTTATAAACAAAGTTGGGTTTATAACCCATAACTTTAAATCAAAATGAGTCAGCCTTAAAAAATAAATAAACAAATAAATAAAATAAAAAAAAATATTTCCACCAGTCTTCTAAAATCAGTGGCATTACTACTATAACAAAGTATCATTACCCATTCAAAATTTGTGGTACTTTTTTTCGGTTGACTCAAAGGTAAAATTTTTTTTAATCCATAACAAGGGCTTGGATCTACCTGCCCTCACTGCCCTAATTTCCAAAACAAATTGATCTATCAATTTTTCAACCTCTCTGCAAAAATATTTTTCATAGGGTATGAACTTCCAGCACAAAAACAGTCTAGTTTGACATTATTCTAGACAAATTATTTAGTTGCACCTTTACTAAACTACATTTCTGTTGCCATGGATAGCAATTCTTAAAATGCAGATATGAATTTGAAAAAATTGATTTTCTGTATAATCTATACTATCCATGATCACGATCCTCTTCTCATCTAGTTTCATCATCCTGGTTAATCTGATAAAAGATATTTAATAATTCTCTGTCATAGTTGTTTAAATTACTCGAACAATAATGTTCTCATGCTCCTAGAGCTTTACGAATATCATTTTCACAATTCTTTTCAAAAATATAAATCGGGATTTAGGGCAGGGTTAAAAATACATTTAACAAATATATTATTGTCATTTTTCACCATCCTACCTTCTGTTCCAAACAAGTGGACCAAGTTTAATTTTCTAGTGAATAACTTGAGTTCAATTAAGAACTCTTCCAAACTACCATTTACCTTATGAACAAAGAAAAGACATTTTCAAAAAGGCTAAAATGTACTCTGTTTAATTTCTTTACTACTGTAATTCAGCTATTATAACCACCATAGTTATAAACAATACTGTTCTGTGTAATGCCGGTTATTAATGTCTCTGGTTATGTTTTGTTCAATAACTGCTTCCTCTGTGATTTCTTTTTCCACCCCTTTCCCCTTTGCCCTTTCAATTTTGATTTATATTTCTGGTCTGCCAATATTTTTGTTGTCCACTAAATGTTGGGGTAATCTCTCTGATCTCCTCATGGGAATAAATGTCAGAATGTTTCCTAAAAAATAACTCAGTTCACTATTATTCTCCAATTCTGAGCCATCCTGGTCATTCACACTAATAGGGCATATTCATTATCTCCCAGGAACTATTTACCATA
Organism: Protopterus annectens; assembly: GCF_019279795.1. Taxonomy (NCBI): domain Eukaryota; kingdom Metazoa; phylum Chordata; order Ceratodontiformes; family Protopteridae; genus Protopterus; species Protopterus annectens. The sequence continues at coordinate 1,372,982,608 of NC_056729.1, forward strand.
CTTGTTATGCATGCATTTGTAAATTTTGTGTCCAAGTCTCCTGGTTTTGATCCATTATGTATAGGATAAGCCACATAGTTCTCTTAATTATGGTTATCATGACCATTTTTTCTGCTTCATAGATAAAGTTAAATTTACTTGTCAATCCATATTATTATTTCATTATAATCATTCAAATAAAATATATGTAATATTCATATCCATTACTTTTAGCTCTGAAAATAATTTGCTTATTTTATTTTCATTATCCTTAATAAAAATGTCCATTGATTTGCAGCCATATTGATCAAACATTTTAATCAGTTCCATATATAAGGTGAATTAACATTAATATTGTTTGTAAATTTCCAGATTCTCAGGCCTTTCAGAACCCTTTTAGTTTTAATACATTCTTTAAAGAAAACAATTGTCCAGCTGTGAAAGTGAAAGTTCATAGCTTTAGGAAAGACACCCCTTTTAATTTTATCTCTTTATTAAACTCTAATGTCAAAATTTCATATGCACAAATAAATATGTTTTTTACAGAGATTCAAAAGGGACAGTTACAAGGAAAAGTGAAAAGTAACGGGCAAAATAATTAAGGAAATATCTGAATTCACAACTGGTTTTGTGGTATTTATAATACATTTCTGTTTCTTATTATGTAGCCAGTAATACAAAACTTGTATCGAACAAATATCAGGCTAGATACTACTGGATGAAAAATTATTTTCTGGAGTAGGATGATGTCAATCTATATTCCATTTGTATTCATCTACAAAGGTGTGCCAATATCATGTCTGCCATGCATGATATGCACTCACTCTGTCCTCCTCCTCCTCTTTCAAGTTATCACTGCAAGATTTTGCTTTTGTCTAGGTTTGACTCCTTTGACGATTCTAACTTGCCATTATAAGACAGTAGGTATAGCTCTGGTAGATCCCTCTCAGCTGCTGCTTGTACTTGTCATTAAAAGATAATTCTCACATTTATGGTAGGCTCTTCCACACTTCCACACCCCTCCTCATTTATACTATATTGGACTCTTCCCCACTCCCACACCCCTCCTCAGTTATACTGTATTGGACTCTTACACACTCCCACACCCCTCTTCAGTTATACTGTATTGGGCTCTTCCACACTCCCACACCCCTCCTCTTTTATACTATACTGGTTGTGAATCTATTATTGTTTAATTATTGCATTATATTGTGTTAAACTGTCTTTTCCATATTCTAAGATTGCCTTTGTTGCTTTTATTTCACCTGACTGCCTATTACTGTGCTATTGTTTGCAGACAAAATAGCTGATGCCTGGAAAAAATAATCTGTATCATATCCATAAAGTATAAAAGTTTGTGCCATGCAAAACAATGCATATAATACTTTTACAATAAAATAAACTCAAACAGGAACACAGCATGCCATCATCATCGAAGAAAGTAAAGTAGATTAAAATGATTGTAGGTCTTACCTCTTAAAAATGTATTGTTGATTCATGAATGTACTATGTAATATTTTTAAATGGAGGATTCAAACCTTGGTTTATACCACTTTACCTTGAGAAGTACATGTGTATTGAAATGTTTATATGACCCCTATTCTGCCCAGAAAGTGAAGGCAGGCTTATATGTTCTTTTCCATCAGAGCAGTATTGACCAGGGCTTAGATTTAAATTTTTTCCCAGCAAGTAATTAATCACTGGTTAGAATGGTCATATTAAGTATAACATGACATGAATGTCTGAGATGTTATTCACTATATGTTATTGGAAATGCACATTTTAGGGTGATGATTCAAAGCTGATAATGCTCCACAAAGATTTAAAGTTTTAGACAGGAAAGTTCTGTGTAAGACAATTAGAAAAATGAATTACGTCACCTTAATAAATTGGTTTGTCCTGATTCCTTGTCAAATTTATGCAACTGTAGCTGTGGCATCACTTTATTGAATTTTCTAAATCTTTTCATTCTGGAGTTGATGAGAAAGGACTATTTCTTGAACTATTCAACAAGAAAGGCTATACTACACATAATGATTTATTTTCTGGAATTATCTGTGAAACTAGGCAGCATTGCTACTATAGTTGGGCTTTTTAAGGGAATTGTAGCAACCAAGTATAACTTCTTAAAATGTGATTGGGCAATAGGGAAATCAGATAAAAGATATAGAACCTTCTGTTTTTGACACAGATGGTAGGCTAAATGCTCTAGGAAACATGTTCTTGCTATAACAGAACAACTGGTTGCCATAGAAAATGGATAATTAAGGAAAAAGGTAGAATTAATCTGAAAATTTATAGACTTTCAGAAAAGATGGAGGAAAGTAACAAGTTAAATGTTTAATTAATTGGTTGCCAAAAATGTTAAACTTGCAAAAAGGCTTTCCTATCAGACATCACATATATTACTTGTAAAACCTGGCACAAAACCAGGAGGTCCACCAAGCTCAGTGTCTGTAATATGTATCGCCAATTTCAACAAGAAATTAATTTTAAAAACTGCCTGGCCAACACTCTTATAAGGATGGGGAGAAACAATATAAGATGTGAAAATGACTTGTAGAACCATGGAAAAAAGTAAAGACTGCAGATGCCTAATAAAAAGTTTTTAAAAGAATACCATTAAAAAGCATATCCTTTACCTAACTGCAGTAAAATTGTTTTTACTTAATTAGACAAAAAAGCATTATGACTGTGAAAAAGGTATTTCCTTTGTATATAAAAAAACTAATATTGCCACTAGAAGTAGTAAAATGGAATAGATTTATTTAAATCAGAATCATGGTGATAGGAATACCTGGAAAACTGTTGCTTCAACAAAGATAGCAAAGAAAATAAGACTTGTGTGCTACATGTAATAAAATACTTTGTTCATTAAATAACTTTGCAGTATATGTTTTCATGAATATAAAACGAACATCTGAAAAAAAATGAAATGAAAATGAACTGAATGATGTCTGTTAACAATATTATTTGAAGGGGTTTAACATTTATATAGTTCTAAACAAAGTAAACAAGGTTTTCACTTTTTTCTCTGAAAGTATATGCCTTAGTCTTAAGTGATAGTTCATGTTGTTTAGAGTTTGATTTTGCAGGTAACCCAAGTGCTTCTTTAAATTACTAATTAGCATACTTTAATATTTGATTTGCTGTTTGGTTTATTTTTATTTAAAGAGATTATTAACTTTAATATTATAAAATCTATAAAATAATATTACAATAAGAGTACAGAGACCTGTATGTAAATAGCAGGCTTTAATATTTAGTAATTTTGTTCACCCACATACAAGCCTTCCTCAGAATGAAGTTCCTTTAAAATATTATCTATACAAAAAGCAATTAAGTGAAATAATAGAATTCACCTATAAATAATTTTCTACTTTTACCATTAATAGATTTCTTAAAGAGATGAACATTTAATCAAGGAAAAACAGTTGCATTCAATCTTATTAACCACTCCACTCCATACATTTCTGAAAAAGGTTAATTTTTTATTGACATTCAACTCCACAGACTATAATAAAAAAAATTAAATAAAAAAAAAACTTAAACTTCCTTAAGTTTTTACAAGCTACACCATGTCCATAAATTATCAGTATGCCTTTTTGTTGCATGTGAATATAAGTACATCAATTTAATTTTCCTCTAAATTTTGTCAATGTATATGGCATCATACATGTTATATGTCACAAAATACACCATGCCTGTTGAAAGAAAGCTGTTTTTTTTTTCTTTTTGCTTCTGTATCTAGTATCACAAAGGCTGTCACAGAAGAGCTGGGATTCCATTTAATGGTACAAAAACTGAAGGAAATTAAGTTTTCAGTAACTTTAGATTAGTTATTTAAAATGCAGTTATTATTTATTGATTTCCTGCATGTGTTTAATTTACTATGGTATGTATTTTATTGATACACAGCAAATTCTCCACATCTTAGACTAGTTTCTATTAATAAATTCACATGGAAATTATAAGATACACAATTCTTTCCAGTAGTCATTTTGTTTTACTTGTATTCCTTTCATCTTAAGAATGCCTAGAGAGAATGATACAAGTAGATCAAAGGGAGAGGAAATATTTACTGCTTCTTTGTTGTTTAGTTTTTTTTTCTCTCTTTGTTGAGCTTAAAAAGAGCTGATGAGACTTCTTTGCAATGAAGGAGTGTTTATGCCCATTTGAAAGTTCAAGACTCTATACTATGAGTCCAAACATTTTGGTGTATTTCTACACATATAACAGCAAAGCATAAAAGTCACTGTTTCATATTCCTTAAAAAGAACATGAGTACATTTCAGTTGTTACAGTTTCCACATGTGCAATTTGCTTAAACCAATGATTTAGAAATTGAGGATTAGTGGAACTGTTTTGATGTTATTCAGCTTTGACCTGTTTAATATGTCTGCTCTTTATAAATATACATGATTAATACTAATTTAAAACAAAATAGCAGTAATGTATTAATGGCTTTAAAATTGCTTTCCATACCAAACAAATTCTGAATGTTTTGTTTATACAACTATTGAGGAAATATAATGCTTCCAACACCACAAAATCTAATACAATAAATTTACACTTACTAAAGCCTATGAACACAGTAGTTTGTTATATACATTGACTGAATAGTACATTATAATAGTCTGTAAACTTTTTGTACTCTTGTTTGAAGATCTTTTCTGTTTAGAATTGAACTATGAGATGGTGTCACAAGACAAGGAAATCTTGCTAATGTGTTTCGGTAAAATGATTAATTTATAACAAGATGAATTTAAACTCCAAAGGGATAGGTTGATTTAATTCCAAATGAGATCATGGGCAAGGCTTAAAATGGCCCACAAAGGCAGTTATCCTCATACTAACTTATGAATCTGTAGCTGGGCAAGGTAACAGCAGAGTCACATATTGTACAATAACAAGTTTACCATCCACATCTTCCACTGCTGAATCACTTTAAAAGTATATTTTTTCTTCAAATAAGTTGTTAGTTTATTTACATATATATATATATATATATATATATATATATATATATATATATATATATATATATAAACTCAAAGAACAGTGTTAAGACAATACAGAATCAAGCCAAGGCAAACACTAAACGCTGTGCTGTGATGGATTCCCAGAAGAGATGAAACACAAACTGAATACTTAAAAATGCTCACTTTTAATATAAAACAAAAACACGTTAGTATTCATTTAGCACTTTCATCCACACTAAGGTGGACTTCATCAGAATACATAAATAATTCAATTATCCACTTTTATACTAAACATTGGCACTCCAAAAGGAGAGATATCTATACCAAGCGATTGCAGCCCCCCAAACATCTCCAACGCCCAAGTGAGAACTGCTCTCTCCAAAGCAAAAACACAGCATCCATGGGACCTGATGGTGTCCCGAATTAAACCCACAGCTAGGACAGCTGTTTAATCATAGTCTTACCTCTGGATACGCACTCAGGGAGTGGCGCTGCAACTGTGGTCCCACTTCACAAAGGCGGTGCCTCCACCGACCCTGGAAATTACCGGCCCATTAGCTTGACAAGCCTTATCTGCAAAGCCATGGAGAGGATCATAATGGACCTCATAAATAAAGACATAGGGAATTTGCAGACTTTGGATCCATCCCAGTTTGGCTTTGTCAAAGGCAGATCATGCCTTCTAAACTTGGTTGACTTTTTCAAACAGTCACCAAAGCCATTGATGAGGGAAAGGCAGTCCATACAGCCTACCTCGATCTGGCCTTGATACAATACCCCACTGTATCATTGAAAAACTCATCAGCTTAAATGTTAACCCATACATCACAAGATGGGTTGCAAACTGGCTGAGTGACAGAACCCACAGGGTCAGAGTTGCTGGCGCCATGTCAGACTCAAAGCCTGTCACAAGTGGTGTACCACAGGGCTCAGTCCTGGGCCCACTCTTGTTTGGCATCTACTTTTCGTACAAGCAAACACAGGAGGGTTATGGCTGACAAAGTTTGCAGATGACTGCAAACTGGGCGCCATAGTAGAAAACACATCTGACACAGATATCCTTCAGAAGGGTCTCACAGAAACGGATAACTGGTGCCAGAGCCATGGCCTAAAGTTAAATGCCACAAATGCATAGTCATACCCTTCGAAAAACAAGGTTACCCCTAGCTACCAAATAGGTGGCAATCCACTGAGCACAGAAGAAGTTATCAGGGACCTGGGGACCCAGGTTGATAGTAGTCTGTCATTCGACACCCATGTAGCTAAAGTAGTTAGGAAGACCTTCTACATTGCCCACCTTATCATGAAGGGATTCTCATCTAGATCAAGGAGGTCATAGTCTCCTATACTCATCACTCATCAGACCAATGATTGAGTACAATGCCCCATTCGGAATGTATCTGACCCGACACTTGCAGCAGCTGGAGAGGCCACAAAGTTCCTCACCAAAAGGATAAAGGGTCTCAAACATCTGTCCTATGCTGCCCGACTGAAAGAACTCCAGCTCTATTCAGTAAAACACTCAGAGGTGACCTTTGCCTAACATACAAGGCCATGTCAAACCCAGATTTGATGAATATGCTTCACCTCAAAATCTAGATCTGTCAGAGTCACAAGGGCGGGAGACTTAAACCTGGAGGGATAGATTCATCACCCAAAGACTCCTATGCTGTGGAATAAAATGGCCTTGTTCAAGAGAAATCTTGACCAATGGATGGGAGATCGCAGATATACCCCAGGGATTACCTCAGTGTCACTGCTCAACAGAGGCACAGCAAAATAATGGGTATAGTTCCCCATACTAAAGGGGTGGCGAAATGCCCTCGGGCAGATAGCCTAGTATGAACCTATGAACCTATGAACCTATGAGTTACTATTAAGCTAAAAATTATTCAATTAAACACACTTTGCATTTAAAGTGATCCTGTGTTATGGTACTGCATCTCCCAGTCCTTCAAAAATATTGTATATACAGAAGTCTACAGTACTAAAACCATAAACTTCTATAAACATGATGTTACTGCAACATATTTTCTTCATTTGACCACATGAACTCAAAATATTCATTCCTTGATTTTCCTACCAAACATATACTATGTGAATTAATTTCCTAAATACGAAATGTATTATGTTTGAACAATTGCATATGTTCCTATGCTTAAATACAATAAAGGGCCATGGGGTGGGGTGGGGGTAATTATAAGGCCCTGTTGGGCCAGCAAGAAATCAAATGGCAAATATTAACAGATGCAGCTAATGAACCTGGGTTAAATGAATTTATTACTATTAAACCTTTATTACAGTTATAATAATATTAGTGGGTATATTTAGGAGGTAACAAATATATATTCTATATTACATATTTTTTTATTATGGATTTCTTATTTATGATTTAGGATGATATAATAGAGCATTACAGATAGGTATGAATTTATGAATTTATTAATTTTTTTTAATGTTATGTTTGTTTATTCATTTATTTTTTAATAATATGTGTACACAAACACATTTTGTATTTAAGCATAGGAACATATATAATTGTTCAAACATAATACATTTTGTATTTAGGAAATTAATTTACACATTTATGTTTGGTAGGAAAAACAAGGAATGAATATTTTGAGTTCATGTGGTCAAATGAATAAAAAATGTAGTAACACATTATGTTTATAGAAGTTTATGGTTTTAGTATTGTGGACTTCTGTATATACAATCTTTTTGAAGGACTGGGAGATGCATTACCATAACACAGGATCACTTTAAATGCAAAGTGTGTTTAATTGAATAATTTTTAGCTTAATAGTAACTCATGGCACCAACGTTTAGTAGAAAAGTGGATAACTGAATTATTTATGTATTCTGATGAAGTCCACCTTAGTGTGGATGAAAGTGCTAAACTAATACTATCGTGTTTTTGGTTTATATTAAAATTGAGCATTTTTAAGTATCCAGTTTGTGTTTCATTCTACTAGGAATCCATCACAGCATAGCATTTAGTGTTTGCCTTGGCTTGATTTTATATATATATATATATATATATATATATATATACATTATATACATTATATACATTTTTGTGTATAAAATGGAGAAGAACAGAGAAAAAAAAAGAAACAAACAAACATTAATATTGATATTTCAAAAGAGATACCAGAAATAATGCTTATGTTTAACTGAAAGTTAAACTAGCGGTGTTATTCATTAGATAGGTTCTTTAATGTAAACTTTACAATAAGATTGCATTCAGTACTATATAAGCAGTATTCAAAACAAGAATAACACTTTTCTCCAAAGTAAAGCAACATACTTTTTGACTTGATATAGAACTCAGAGCTTGCTTTGTTGCAAATAAATACAATTTTAATGATAGTTCAACAGCCGCTTGAAGCTTTGCATGCATCTAATTAAACACCTTTGAAAGTGCAAATTGGTGCTAAATATCCTGAATGTGTAGGCATCCTAAACAAATTATTCTATAGAATTATCAAATTTAACCATTGTTTCAATATAGCTTACTCAGTAGTAAATAATGAAAATTTACTCCCATATCTGCAACACATGCTAACAACCATTTATATCAATTTTGCAAGTACTTATGCTTCTAATAAAGCAAATATTGACTAAAATGCTAAAAAACTTGAGAGGATACTATGCAAAACATATCACAGAAAATAGCTGTTTTATCAGATGGATATCTTACCCTTAAGGAAATTTTGGATGTAATTTCAGTCTTTAAACCAGGTAAGGCCTCTAAGTCAAATGACTTTGAGACTTCCTTTTAGAAAACGTTCTCCCATACTGCTGAGATTATGTAACAGCAAGGATACAAAGTATAACAGATATGTAAATCAATTTAAGACAATTGTCTTTCTTAAGCTGAATTCCCCTCTATTACTCACTAAGAATTATCATTCAATTTCTCTCAGAAAATTAGACACTAAACATTATGCAACTATCAATGTTCAGCACCCAGGGCCAATTAAAATTTTACACTAGCAAAAGAAAATTGTGCACTTTGTTTTTATCCTCTCTTTAGAGCCATTATTTGCTAAAATACATTGTAATCCCAAAACAAAAATGAGAAAGTTTTTGTAATTCTTCTATTAATATTTTCAGTTTTGAATGATGTTTTGTTATGCTTTCAAAATCCTAATTAAGCCATATCCAACATGCTATAGATTGTAACTGATTACAGAAATTCTTTAAACTATAAAGTCAGCTTCAATAAATCAACTGTTTTTCTAGGCAGCAATCCACATATCACAACTAACTCTAATCAGGCATCAGTTATCACTGTACCTCTAAACAAGCTAAAATCTGTACATGTAAAATGTAAACTGAACAGCTGTTATATTATCTTTATTAATTTTATTTCAGCTACGAATGAATCAGCTTTTATGGAATAATCATAATTCCAAAGTTATTCTCACCAACTCAAAAATTCCAAACGCAAAGAATGACTAGAGCTCCCATCCAGTCAGCTACCCATCCACAATCCCTTTTTCCTATTCTTGTATGTGGAATCAGGATGTCACAACAATAGTGACAGTCATCTAGAACAAATGATCATACTGGCATGTGGCTAGAGTTTCCAAATCCTCTATTTTTTTTACACATGTTCCAGAGTAGTGACATGGTGAAATTGTCTAGGTGACATAGGTCACTTTAAGACAAAATAAGATGATAGCTAGTTATTTGTTTCTACAACTAGGATTCTTTTTAATAAAATGAAGATATCACATCGGTCTGTTCCCTTTCTTATCATATGTTTGGTTACTTTGTTAAACTTCCCTCTTCCATTAAAGTATTGATTCCAGTTGCATAAAACACTATAAATAAAACAGACCTGTTTAATGAGTTTATGTTATTATAACAACTTTCTAAAATCCCCAATAAGCAAATACTATTCCTCTGAGTTTTATTGTTTTTCTAAAGCTCCAAGACTTTTACCTGTGCCATTTAATGGAAAGTGTAATTTAATTCTAAGCTCAGTCCTGCGGACTGTCGGAATCAAAGCAGAACTGGCTTCTGCAAATCAAAGCAGTTTCTAAGTTAAAAAAAATACTTTGATACAATATCCCAAATTTGAGATGGCTTTCTTTTTTGCTGTACTATTCCAAAATGATATTGCCTTTGAAACTCAAACCTTATTTTATTCAGAAGTAAATATTTTTCATTATGGTAATTACATCCTCAACAGCTGAATCGACCTATCTTTCTATCCATCTATCTGTCTAGCTATCTACTCTGACTGACTATGTCTCTCTCTGTAAAATGTTTATCAGTCTTTACCACAATGCAAGTGTATACCTCAACAATTTATTTTACTGCACAATAATTACCTTACTCTCCATAACCTGGCTACTATATGTAACTTATTATATTCCAAATAACTTTTGTATTGGGAACAATCAAATGCAGACCTACTCCATATCCTTTGAATCTGTAGTTCTATTCAAATAATATGGAATTTTGTGCTGGGCCATCTCATAGATTTATCAGTTATTAAAAATAAATATGATTGCAAATTGCAGTATGCTGATAGTGCACTATGCCACTGAAGATAACTATCCATTATGTTTAATTCTGGATTTGATGAAGTTTTGTTGCCAAATGTTATGTTACCAGAAAATACATTCTCTTAAGCATTGATGTACCTTTATACTCCCAAACATTCGTACATGTTACTTACAAATTGGCTAATGTGCAGAAGAAACGTAATATGTCTTGTTATAAGAAATAACCCAAGTGTTTAACTAATCTACTGATTTTACAGTACATCGTCTGTTTTGTGTTTACTAGGTGCTTATGTATGCTTATTTCTAATGTTCTGTATCCCAGGTGTAAATATAAGTATTTACATTCATATAGTGTTTCTATTTTTAATATTGTCAGGATGATGTGTTTGGCACTAGAACATGACAGCTTTAACTATTTCTTTACAGTGTTTCTCAGCATTTACTGTATATTTCATAACTTTAAGATTTTACTACATTTTGTGCATTTTTGATGAAAAAAAGTATTTGCTTGTTAACAAGAAAGAGGAAGTATTACTTGAAAGCAATGATGTAAATTAAAAAAAATCAAAATAGATTTTAAGAAAATAATCCAAATACCCTTCAGTTCTATCTCAATCTATGAAGTAATGGAAATGTCCTATAACAGAATGTATCACTTTTGTGTTGAGGCATTAATAATTTGTCTGGTAGTCTTATTATTGTTATTTTTATTATCATTATTATTTATATATGTATTTATTTATTTATTTATTTATTTATTTATTTATTTATTTTCTGCTTGTTTAAAAATGTCTGATGTAGTAGTCTGAAAAGAAATGGGTATCTCTATCCATTGTCGGACTTAACATCATGTTACTTTCAAAGTTATTTTTTTCAATAGGTTTACTGGTTCCTTACTGGACTATTGACCCATAAGGATTTTACCAAGACAAGCTATGGATACCTGTGACATTGTTAGCCCCCATTTGTTAAGCATGAATTAGCCAGGGATGAGCAGAACATTTATATGCGTCCCCTATTCATGAGAGACAAGGGTCCTGCACCAGGAGGGAATTTGTAGTCACTGATCCATTTGTCCAAATTATGTTTGAATTGTATAAGAGAAGTACATTGCTTTATGTGGAGAAGAAGAGGATTCCACAAAAATGGTTGTCTCTGTGATACATGTCTATTTCTCCAGCATGTTCTATGTATGTTGCAAAAGAGATTTAGCTCTCATGAGCAGATGTTTATGCCCCCATTGGACTTGCAAATGTGCAGAATAGGTCTGTTCAGGATCTGTACATAAGGATTAGATTAACCCTCAGTAGCTTGTCTGATGCTGAGAAGAGTGACGTCTTTAAGTTGGAATACATAGATTTTTCTGATTAGGTGAGTCATTTTCCTAGTAAGCAAGTATTCTGGATATTCAGGTTGCATCAGTTCTTCGGACAGATACATAACAAAGGGCACTATACCCAGTGATCTACCTGAAAAGTGCAGAATATGGTAGAATGATCACTGGATACCATACCCTTAGTAATAAGCTGTGCAATGAAAAGCACTTTCTTCCAATAGTGGATACATCGTAAATGAAGGCTAGCTCATTGTTGACATATTTATTAATTCTGTAATGCTCCTTTCCTTAGCCTTACAGATAAGGCTGGTCATATGCATGGGTCTATAATTTCCTAGGTCCAGTAATGTTGAACCTTTTTGCAACGTGATGACAGTTGCTCTCCTCCATTCATATGTCACAACGTTTATTTGGTGGCTGACAATGAATATACACTGTATAAAGATCTGACAGAGCCTATTTCAGTCTGGTCAGTAAGCAGCCTGTCATGTTACCTGGCCTCATAGAAGCAGTTTTCTTGGCCGTGGATAGTGTCTTGAGGATTTGTGCATGGGATATTTGAGGGGGGGGGTGTAAATGTGGATATGAGATCTTGGGTTGTATGAGGAGAGATGGGACTGAATCTAGAGATAAATTTATCTTAGGGTAGAGTGGCTATGTCCTCTTATTCTGAATATGTTATACTATACACAGTGTTGTGTGTTATTTCTAAGGTTTTTGACATAGTTACATAAGTTTATTGATGTCCTTCACCTGGGTTGCAGCTTTCACCTCACATCTGGCTTTGGTTGATTTGATAAGAGTCTGGAGTTCCCTGTTAAGTTTAGAAAGAGCTTTTGTAGCATCTTTAGAGTTACATTTCTTTTTACATGCAATCAGTTTTTTTTTTCCTTTTTCTTTTATTACAAAGCCTGTTTATATCTGGGCTATGCCTTAGAGGTTTATTTTTGAATTTGGCATTATATTTACTTTGGAGGAGAACATATGTATCCATAGAGCTATTCACATGTGCATAGAATCGGAGAGTAAAGAATTCATCATAAGCATTGGGGTCATCGAGTAAGAAGAGGATGTTGAATTTAGCCAGATCATCACTCTGTTTCAGAAGATTAGCTATATATATAATCTCTGAATACAGAGGTATTAGAGGATGCTTCTGCTTTCAGTCTTAAGGTGAATGTGACAGAGTTCTCATCCAGTTTAACCAGAAAGGGATTTACAATTGGTAGGGAGCATAGCTTTCCCATATTGGTGAGGAACAAGTCCAGGATGTTAACACCCCTGGGTGAGGTGCAGACTTACTGGTCCAGAGATTTTGTAATGAATAAGAAATTGGGTATGGTGCAATGTTTATGCAAAGGAGAAAGTCAAACTAATCAATGCAGAAAAGAGCAACTCCAAAGATATTTGAAGAAAAATACAGGCCAAGGCATTTGGATATGGAATATTTCCCATTACAAAAATAAGAAAACAAAGGTGGACTAGTAAGGAAGATCAGTAAGGAAAGTCAAACAAATGGAAACTAAAGTTATGATTTATCTGCAAAGTAAAGGATTTAGTGTAGCAAATCCTACACAGGTAATATGACAGTATTATGGAACAATGAGTCCCAAGACTAAGGCGAAATAGATGGAGTGGGAGGTACCTGAAGACTTGCCACATGGTGATGATTTGCAGCCTGCGGCTGGAAATACAAGCAGCAGGAATCAGTGGCAACTTTGTTACAGAGAATGTTGCAAGGTGATTGGCTAATAGGCTGAGATGAAGCAGGTGGCATCTGAAGAGGATATGCCACAAAAAGTTGTTCTGGGACTTACTACAGAATACCCATAGTAAAAATGGAGAGCAGAGGAGGTCATCTTAGTCTGGAAGAACATGATCTAAGGGAAAAGATGCTTGGTTTAATAGAGTTGGACAGACATATTAAGACTGATAAAAGAAATAGAGTACAGAAAGTATATAATATCCAAAATGATAGAAGTTTGGTAAAACAAATAAACACAGTTATTAGGACTATTAAGAGAAATGCTTGTAATATAACAGAAAGCAATAGCATATATTACTGTGCAGCTAAATTAATAACAGATAATGTTTTACCACAAAAAAAAAAAAAAAAACTTGAGCAATAAGAGAAAGGGAGGAAAGAAATAAAATGCCACCATGGAAGCACCAAATAGAGAAAACTACAAAGCAATTAAGACAAGACATATTGCTATTATAAGAATATAGAAGAGAGAACAGATCTTCAAAAATACTTAAAAAGATAGATGTGGAAAAAGCAATGCACAGTATCAAAACAAACCAAGATCTCGTATACACTACTGCAAAGAATAAATTAAAAATATAAGCACAGGTAGAAAAACTTAAAATACATGCCAATAAATATAAAGAAAAAATTCAGAATAAGCAATTCATTGATGACCCCCCCAAAAAATTCATATAAGTAATTAACTTGATGACCCAAAAAAGTTTAATAGAGAAAAGGAAAAAAAAAAGTAGACACATTTTTTAGAAATATTTATGAAGACTCTATGGAACATAACAATGATGCTGAATGATATAAAAATTAAAAGAAACAGTAATCAGTTCTAATGTACAGGATATGAACTGGAATGAAGTAACAGCCAGAAAAATAGCAACTAAATTAAGAAAAACTCTTAAATGAAAATCCCAAGGTCCAAATGCAGTACCTAGGATTTGGATAGAAGTATTGACATTGTTACACAAACATTTAGCCCTGAGTAAGAATTACCTATATGCACATCCTAAATGGACACCGGCCTGGGTATCTAACCTGCAATCCATCCTAAAAATTAAAGACCAGTAACTTGCCTTCTGACAATAAACATGCTATATGCTGGAACTAATGCAGATGGAGAGTATAGTCATATAGAAAAATCTCAATTATTTCAATAAAAAACAAGGGGAACAAAATAAAGTGTTATCAAAGGATCATTTCTTACTAACTAAAACTATAACAGAGAATTGCAAAAAATATATATAATCTAAGTATGGCCTGTAAAGATTATCAAAAAGCATTTGACAGCATCCTACATTCATTGATAAAGAAATACTTACAGATGAAAAAGTGACAGGTGTGTATCAGAATGAGGAAAGCTGCCAAGAGCAAACATTAAAAGACTGAACTGGGAATTTTGAAAACCCAGAAGCTCAAACAACAAATACATTGGTTGTGTGGGATCACAGAACAGTGGGGAGTGAGGTCTTGCTCCTTTCTCCACTGTAGTGTGATCTCAGAGTTTGTATATATAATTAGCACAGGTGTGAACTGCAGTGGAGTTTGCCTCTCTGCAAAAACACAGATATTATTTTTTTTTTGTTTCGTTCTCTTTTCTTTTGTTTTTCAACAATATAAGTTTACAAAGCTAAAGGTTTGGTGTTTTTATGTTCACTCTTGTGACCTTTCATCATTTTGATATGGACCCATAGATGCACCCTACATTAGTTTGCATTACAACGACCATAAAACAGTGGCAATTACTCTGCAGCTAAGCCATTACAAAGGTTAAATTATTGTCCCAGAGATAAAAATTCAAAGGGAGATATTACAGGGTGATTTCTGTCACTGCTGCTGTTTTGTCTTGCCGTTAACCATTAAGCTGTCCACTTAGAAGATTAGGTTATGGTTACAATTTAGCTCCCATAAAACAGCCTTGATTAACGACTTCTCTCCAATTTTTTGTGGATGACTTAGAACTGTATAGCTTGTCAGATGAGTTAAAAAGAAATTGCAAGTGGGTGAAACTTTTTCAGATGATATAAACATGTCATTTGATCTTGATAAATATGCAAAAGCAATACTTAAAGCAGGAAAGCTGCAAAACCAAGAAAATATCAGTGTGTGACAGGAATGTGGAATAAAGGAAGTGAGAAGGAAGGAATTTATAAATGTGTGGGAATTGATGAACGATTGTTAATAAAGCAAATGCAAATCAAAGAAAGTAAGGAATACTTCAGAAGACTAAAACTAATACTGATAACTGCATTGGCATGTAAGAATAAAGTCCAAATTATAAGCCAATGTGTTCTTCTTGTTCTAACTTACAGTTTTAGGGTGATTAATTGGCTTCAAAAAGTATTTGATCAGTAGGACAGGAAAACAAGAAAAATGCTTCACGGTTATTAAATGATGTATAAAAATCTGTGTAAACCAAGATCATATATTCATTGGTCTCCTCAAAGTTGATTACATGTATAGATCTGCAGTCATGGAACTATATACATATCTGTTGACCTCACCAGTTTTAAAACATGAGGAGAAGAAGTCTAAGATGACTTTTTGCTGAATTTAGCAGGAGAATTCTGGTATCAAGTGGGAATGGAAATCAAAACAGAAGTAGACAAATGTCAGGCAGAAACTGAATATGACAAAAAACACACAAAAAAAGGAGAAGGATCAAATGACAAGGAAAGAAATTAGGGAAAGGAATAAATATTGTGATAAGTACAGAGATTTCATGGAGCAATCTCACATCAATCAGGATCTGAAACAAGAATGGTTAAGGAGAGGTGAAAACTGAAACCAAAAGATGGAAGGTTAATACTGGTGATGCAGGACACCAGACTATGCACACACTGGTTTACAAAGTCCATTGAACATGAGGGTGAAAAAGACAAATGTGGGTCCTGTAAAAAAAATGGAAACAGTTGCTGGGTGTGGTACATTAATGCAGAGGGCCTCTATACCAAACAGTACAATACTGTGGCAAGATTGCTGCATTGGGAATTGAGCAAAGGCTACAATACTGAAGTAGTTGGGAAGCACTCGAAACGTGAACCAAAAGCATTGTAGAGAATGATGAAGTTTATATCACATGAGATCACTCATTCTCAACAGTTCAAAAAAGTAGATGTGAGAAAAAACAGTTATAGTAGCCCAGGGGCAAAAGACAAAAGTATCATTGGTCACTGAAATTGCTACACCCAGTAATTACAGAGTCTTACACACAAAGAAACCCAGCATCATGAAATACCAAGATTTGCAGGCAGAAATGAGAGAAATGTGGAAGAAAGTACTTAGACAGTTCCAATAGCAGTATCAACAACAGGTCTAATAAAAAGAATTAAATATTTAGATATGCTATCAATGCATGTAACTCCATATGAATTGCAGAAGGAGTTAATTCTGGGTATATTGTGGGTGCTGCGAAGAGCACACTGGCTAACATCAAAGACTGAAACAATACTGATTTCATGCAATTTAATCATACCCTGAATTAGGAATAGGGTCCATACTTGTCATGGTATTAGAAACCCAAAATTGGAGAAATTAAAAAAGATTAGCCATGATCCAATAAAGGGTTTTGTTAATGGTAAGCTGGACTGTTATCTTGTCTAACTAGTTGGGAGATTAAGTGTTTTTTTTTTGCAAATATAGGGACAATGCCATCTTTAGTGTCATCATCTAGTGCAGTGCAATTGAAAGTGTGGTAGGCATTGAAACCCTGCATGCAATTGCCTTGAACCATTTCTGTGTAATGATGTATATACTGATGTTTTCCAGAGACAGGAGTGCTTACAGGGAATGGAAACTTTTATCAAGGATCCTAGTGTTGAGCAGTAATAACTCTATGTTGTCCAGATTCTATTTGTTATGTTGGAAGATTTTGAGGAGGGATGGCGCCTAAAAAGGCACTACATGGTAGACAACGATTTCCCCAATGTACACAAACGTTGGGTATAATGATACAGTCCATCTCATCACAGACTGATATATTTTGGACCCCCCCCCCATTGAATGACACCAGAAGCTAAGCATATTTGTGAACTCAATAAACTTCTGTTTGCATTGCAGTATCATTCTTGGTGATGGTAAAATGCTGCTCAAAGCTAGGTTTATACCTGCCTCTGGCACATATTTCAAGAGCTCGATCATATCTCCATTCATATAGTCCAGGAAGGCACATCTCAAATTATGTATACCCACTTGTACTATTACTATATCATGCATGTATGTGTGGTACAAGGACATGAATGCCTCAGTAGTGGTGCATCCTTTTATCTGACACTTGGCACATTTATGACTAGGATGTTGGATGATGTGGAGGCTTGCCTTATGGGCTATTTAAATGAGACACTATGGCTGACATATGTCTCAAGATGAGTGTGGCCTGTGATGTGTATTTTTGAGGTTGCTGAGGGTGCTTATTTCTTAGGTTACACTTAGGCCTTTGTGGTTTAGGTAGGTTACTTTTAAGAGCTTCAGCATATATAGGTCTATGTGTTTAGTTTAATTTTGTGTGATAGGTCTAGTGTGGAGTTGTGTGATACTAACAACTTCTTGAAATCTGTAGTGACTTCATTAGAAAATTTTGCCTCCAACAGCATTAAATAACTGCATTGCCCCCTTACTGTGTTAATTAATTTAAGTAGTAGGTGATTGTCAGAAAACAATGAGGCAATTCCTACACTGTAACCAAGCTGGCTACAGAGGCAGCTGGACAATGCAAATCCACGGTTCAAGCTGCTTAGTAATGCACATTTTCAGGCTTTCCAGTGATTGGCAATCTCCAGGAAAGTCAGGAAAATGTTCATCTGCTCCTCTCCACAGAAGCAAACAGAAGCTGTAATTCTAAACCAATATCTGAGAGGCAGGTACTAAGCTCTACAGGTATTGGTAGTTTAGTTCCAGATGTTACAGATTTTAAATGTCAGATGGAAAAAAAGGTTATTGCTCTATATATTGCAGTGTTTAGTAAGTGTGCATAAAGATATCAACAGAGGCTAACTCAAGTGGTAACAGTCTAGTCTTTAAGGAACATACTAAGCACAGCAGAGATGAAACATTAAAAAGTGTAAATGTAGTCTAATTAAAGAGGTGAGATGATCTGCTACTGTATTGCTAAAAGACCATGAATAAAGTATATTTTTGTATATAACCTTTCTATGTGCATGAATCTTAAGTTCTGCTAATGTGTCATTATAGAGACAATTATTAATGCTATAAGATTGTTCTCCTAGGATTTTTTTGTGCTTTATTCTGTCACACACAATGAAAGGACACACATACTTTTCTGTTTTGCAACATTTTGAAAGTCACTGATCTGAGTGGTCCAAACTTAAAAGCTTGTGGTCCCTGTGCCAGGAATAAAATAAAGTAACATCTTGTATAGCATCATCATGCATGAAAAATACCACTTAAAGTTCTAGGCATGAATGTAACTGATAATGAAATGAAACATTTCCGCAGAATCTATTGTCTGAATGTTTGATCATGTTAACAGAAACAAACTAGGAAGCACAAAGACAATCTTCACACATTTCAAGGAAATTTGAGAAACAGTACATCCCCATGGACAATATACTAGCTGAAACTTTCATTAAGAAGTGACCACAACATATATAAAATAACTCAATAAAGCATTTTATATTACATACATTTGGAAGTCTATTAAATCATTCACTTTTGGTTACATAGCATATCATGGCTTTTTCAAAATTATTCTGGCATTTAGAAACGAGACAATAGATGAGACTTTTGAATTTCTGAATATACAGTTTCCTTATTTTTAATTTTTTAGCCATCAGCTTTACATTAAATTCAGATGTTTCCTAATATAGTCTCCTTGATAGGAAACACACTTGAAGGAAAGATGATTTAAACTGAAGAAAGCAAATTGCAGTAGATTATTCAGAAATAATATAACAATATATTTATCACCTATGTTCTCTGCCACCTGCTGGAAAACATTAGGGAAACACCTTAAAGTAGTCAATATATCTTTGTAAGATCCAACAGAGAGAAAAAAAAGCATGCTCACAAATCTGACAGTTTGGAAAGTGTTACTCTTCTTTAGTATCTTGTTTGTGAGTACAATAATGTTGAAAGGTGTTATTTTCAGCATTTGTTACTAAAGATGAACTCTTGCATGGTGAGAATTTTAAAAATATCATCTCCAATTTGTAGAATGCAGCATGCATTACTGCTTACTTCCAAATTCATTACTGTATTCTTTCTGTTTTGTTAGAAGTTGAGTCTGCCTTGCTATGCTCTATGCAACAGGACACACTTTTTTCTTTTTTTCTGTAGTGAGTGTAGTGGTTATTTTATATTTTCCAAGGGTTTTCCTTTGGTTCTGCTAAACTGCAGAGATTTACTGGGTCTTCATTCTTTGAGTGAAGGTACAATACTGGGGTATAGCTAGATATAGTTATAGATATACATATAGATATAGACATAAAGATGGGCATCTCTTGCTAAAGTAAAAGCATGTGCCAAAATATATAAATGCTATAAATCACCAGTAGTGAGTCAAATTTCTTCCCTTTAAAGATGAAGTACTCATATAAGTGCACTAACAAACCAGCAATAATAAATGAAAAAGAAAATCTAGCTTTGCAATGAAATCTTACCATGTCCATAGTTCCAAACCATTGTCAAGAAAGCAAAAATACCAGCATCCACATTTTATCTATTATTGACAGCTCTTTGATATAAACTCTTAAACTGCACAACAAAATTCTACTATATCATGGTTCCTAGACAGAGTATGTGGATGATCCAGCTGTGATAATCAGTGAAATGCTAAATAACATGTTTGCAAACAATATATTCATATCATAACATTTTGTGTTAACTAGACATAGCATCTAACACACCACATCCCTTTTTCTATACAGACACACAAATTGACTAGGAATTACAGTAAAACTGTAATGGGAGTTAAACCCTTGTCACAGGTGAATGAGTCTTGATTAGGAACCAGACAAACAGGTTCAGATAACAGCTCGGACATTGGAGAATCCAGCCAGGAAGGCGGAGGAGTGGTAAGTGTAAGCTTGTTTACCTTTTACTGGGTAAGGAGTAGAATACGTGATTCTGGGCACAGCTGTTATCAATACATTTCTGGTGGAAAGAAGGGACCTCTCAAGATGCATTTGCTTATGAGGGAGACAGAATTATTGCGTGAGTGAGTTATGCAGCTTCTTACCATCCACTCTCTGCATAGCAACTCCTTCAGCATCCACACAGATATGTGTGTGTAAGTCTAGGCTTTAAATCCAAGATTCTCCTGATAGCTGTTTTGCTAAAGGCTTCACATAGATTGGGACTCTATCTGCAGAGAAGCATTGAGGATATTCTCCATGGTATTACCTTTGGTCTGTTGGTAACGGAGACAAAAAATATAATTGAAAATATACTGACATGCAACTCTAGAAATGTAGGACAGGCTTATTTATCAAAACCTGTCAATTTCTATATATGTCTAGAGTGAGGCCTTCATTACACATTAACATTCATTTTGACAGTAGGGCAATATTTCATCTGTAGTTTTACTTTCTGTCGCACCTTCTTTATCATTATTGTTAGTATTATCATTTCGTAACTGGGTTTGGTATTTACATCCAAATGCCTTTGATTAAAGTATTGAAAAACACTGTCTGATTCTGCTAAATGCAGAATATCAGACTGCAAGTGGAAAGAAAGTAAAGAATCTAAACCACCTCACTACAGAATGAAGAGTGTTAGCTGTTCACAGCGTTGAACAGGCCTCAGATTTACAGCTTATGTCAACTCAGTCATAACTATAAAATGAAGGTCAAACAAAGAGGCCCTTGCTAGAAGCAGTAGAAATGTAAAATGTAAACTTCTGATGTTTGCAGTGGACAAACTTGTATTTTTTTTATTTTTTAAATCACTCAGGCTGATTGTCTTTATCTGCAGTTGTTAAACACAGAAGCACATTCCTGGTAATGAAGTTAGGATAGTGTAATTCATAGATGGATGTGCATAAGCCATTCCTATAAATTAGAATCTTTTAAGGACATTTTCAGTGAATGTGAATCTCCATTAAAACAACAAGAGAACAAATATACCACATTTACATTTTGTGTCATATGTTACAGTTTAGATATTTGCTAACATTGGGTAATCGGATCCAGACGGCCCCGTCTATTAAAAAGAAAATAAGCTGTCCTTTTTAAACAGAAAAAAAAAAAAGTGGAAGGCTTATCATTTCTAAAGTTATACATTTGCAATAAGAAGCCAAACATATCCTTTAATATGCTGCACTTACCTTGGAACTGACAAATATTACCTTTGGTATTTTTCCTTCTTCAAAGTATATGAGATGAGTGTGCCTTGTCTAAGAGTTGTGATGATTCTGGAGCGTCTATATCATATTATCGTACGATGTAAATAGCGAATGATATTTCATCGTACTGATAATATTGAAACAAAATATCGAACAAACGGAACAGAAAATTTTTTGCCAGGGAAAAAATTTGCTGCTCTGTAAAAAAAAAAAATGTAAACACAAATTTACTTGGGGGGATGTGCCCCACACACCCCCTACTTAAATATACCAACTCCGAGATCACACCATAGTGGAGGAAATGGCAAAGTCCCGAAGATGACCCACTGAATTTTTTCCCTGGGAAAAAATTCGATGTTCCATGACTTCGCTATTTTGCCATTTCGACAGTATCGGATTGACTAAATAGCATTCGCTATTTAGTCCATTCGATAATGTCATATAGTCCCATTCTGGATCATATTGGTGAAATATTGGATCATATTGCTGAAATCACTTACCCTTCAGCATGTAATGCTTGCAAATAAGTCTACACATTTCGGAGTGCACACATTTGATCTAAGCAATTTGCATATGGCATGAAGCAGTTGAGCCCTTTTTAAAGCCAGCCAGTGCATAACAGATATAAAGGCATTTTTAATTATTTTTATTGTCACAAATGTGCTGTATAATATAAATTCAAATGCCTATATGGCTTGTTACACATTCTTCAAATTATGTTATGATTTTCTAATCTCTACTTTCTGATGCAGACTTTTATTAATTAATTAATTATTTCAGTGTGATAACTGGGCAAGTAGATTGGTTACTGATCATTTTTAGCTATGACTCAAGCACCATAGTGCAGGACACAGATAGAAAATTAGACATAGTATAAAAAATACACAGAGTTGTACATAGTACAATAACACAGGGCAATATATTTATTTTATTTACATTTATAAATGTAAGTGATATTATTTAAAGTATTTACATATAAGATAGCATTCAGCTATCAGTCATTTGTTAGCAGTATGTATTTACAAGAAAGATGTGACTACAGCATGAGCTGCAAGAGCATTTCATGTTCTTAGGAATTTGGGGTTTTTTTAGTTTATCTCTAAATAATTTATATTTTTCTTGCTGCATTTATACTTTTGATCACCCCTAGTATAACCTATGTTACTTGTGTATCTTTCCAATAAATTCTTAAAATTTCTGTCCCTCCTGTATGTAATCATCAGTTGGCATCCAAGAACCTACTTGATTCATCATCTACTCGAATGATATTCCAGTTATTAACCACTGTCTTTCTCCCTTCAGTAGCATAAATATTATATGTCATAACCAGATTTTTATATCCTTTGTCATTCTCCAAACTATTGGTAATTACATTTTCTTTGCAAAACAAATGGACATAAACCAATTCATTTTTTTGTAATCACCTAACTTGCAATTTGTTCAATTAGTTTATAAGGGTACCCTTTAGCTAAGTAGATGTCTTTTAGTGTACTGATTTCATCCCAAAAATTATTGTAGCCAGACACCATTCTGGCTGCTCATAGCATCTGTTCCTTAACTATAGCTCTTTTTGACAGTGATGGTTACAGCTGGTATCATGTAGCATAGCACTGGAATAGTTAATTTTCCTATAAATACTAGAACTAAAATGTTTAATGTTAACATCCATCACCAATCTCATATCTAAAAGATAAAACTGTATTAGATTGAGAAAAAGTAAAATTAAAAAAAAAAGGTTGTTGAATTAATATAATTTAAAAATTGCTCTAATCTTGCTACACTCCCAGTCCAGAAAATAAGTATGTCATCCAAAAATCTGTTATACAGACTCTAATTATCTTTAAATTCTGATTGGAGAATGTATTCATCTTCCTGAAAGGCCATAACAATATTAGAATAAATGGGAGCACATATAGCCCCTAATGCTACCCCAGTTTTTTTGAGATATAAGGACCATTCAAAATATATAGATATTATGTAATACCAGTTCTAGTAACATAATGATTTTATTAATCACTTTGGTCTCCAGTGTCATATGTTTGTTCAAATTCTCAGCCACCCATGTCAGCCCTATGTCATGGAGAATGACTGCAAAAAGATCTTTAATATCCACAGTGACAAAAATCAAATCATACTGGTATAAAGATGGAACAATATGAGTAAGAAAGTCCCAAAAGTCCTTTAACACAAACTTATTGTCCTGTAAAGTATCTTTCAGCAAAAAATCATGGGGTAAGTTTTTGAATTTGTAGTATTAAAAATACATGTCAGTGGTGGGTTATTCAAATCTTTATATATTTTTGGAATATCAAAAATTTCTGGTATTGTATATTGGGTATTAAGAAGCAATCTGTATATATCATTCGTAATTAACTCATCCAGCATTATATCATATAAATACTGGTCAGTTTTAGCATTTGAGATGTTGACTTCATTAAGTGATTCATCTTGATATGTATCATTGTTCTTTAACATAACATCCATTTTATTAATATAATCAACAGTGTTCCAAACCACTAAACCATCCCCTTTATCAGGTTTCATAATTCTTATAAATTTATCTAGACAAACCTCAGTAAGTAATTCCATTTCTTATTTGTAGAAATTAAAATGACCATTACATTTATTATCAAGCAAAGAATCTCTGAAATCTCTTTTACACATTCTTTCAAAAAGTTGAAATTCTGAATTTAAATGGGGTTGAACACCCTGTAATGATAGAACTCATCAGACATAACTGTACAGGTATTCTTAAACCACATGGCCAAATTTAATCTCCTAGTAAATCGATTCAAATCAATAATAAGGTTGGCTATATTAGCCTACCTTGTTGGTACAAAGTTTAAACATTTGAAAGCAAATTGGCATTTCTTTTATTCAACCAAACATCACTGTAATTACACATTTTAAAAATCATCACTATCATTAGTGATAATAACAGGACCAGCTGCTTCTGATGGAAATAATGTCAATGTCTTCCCCTCCCTTTTCTTGTATTTCATCCCCATTCTGAACATAATAAAGGGTATATCCCCCTTGATTCATTTGTTGGCAAATTCTCTCTGACCTGCGGACAGGTGGTATTTCAAAAGGGGCTAGGCTGGGGATAACATTCTCAAAAGTATTTCAACCTACATTATCATCTATATTAAAAGCATTATCATTGCTCAATTCATTATTCAAAATTGCACAACCATGAAGTTGAATGCCATGTGGTAATGGGTAAGCCATCCCACTATCATAATCATTTTTATTTGTAAGAAGCTTATTTTGCTTCCTACTTTGTATCTCATTAAGCATATGATCAACACCAACAAGCACTTTAGCATGTTGGTCAATTCTGACATCAAGCATTAGATCATTGTTAATATAGCATCAAGCTCATCAATGTCCCATAGTAAAACATCCATTTTATGAAGATTAAATTTAATTGCAAGCTCCATCAACTTGCAGCCATGTCTGTTGAACAAGCAAATTAAGTCTTAATAGATATCAGAACCTTGTTCTAATCTATTTGGAAATTTCCATGTCCATTGCCCTTTGGGAACCTGACCAAATTATATGCATTCCTTGAAGAAGGCATTTTCCAGTTGGAATTTATGACATTTCTCCAGTGTGCCTTGGAAACGTTTAAGATTCATGTTAAACAAAACTCTACTTGCGTGTTTCCCAACAACCATATTGAAATTATGTCCTTTATTAAGCCATTCTTGTAGGAACTGGGGATTCATAGCATTCTGAAATGTACTCATACTTTTATCTCTCCTGTCCAAATGAAACCAGATCGCTCTCCAAGTGTCAGTGCAGGATGGAGCTTCTGTATGTTCATGTCTCTCCAATATCCCTGGAAAGAAAGTGCTAGTAGGCCACTGAGCATTAACTTTTTGCAGTGGAGTGATTGAGCCATTCAAATCACTCCCCAAAGCAGGAAATTCAGAATTATAGTTAGTCAGCCCTGAAATTTGTTGTGAGAGATCCTGAACTAACACTTAGATTTCCAAGCATTTTTATTTTTATTTATTTATTTACATTTGTTGACCGGGAGTGTCCGACTGGACGTAGGTCCATTTTCAGCGGAGGCCCGGGGAGAAAAGATCCACAGTTAAAATAAACAGACAGTAGTTACATTGGATTACATAGTGATTAACAATTTAACATAGCAATTACTTACAACATATTTACAGATGAAGAACATAGTACATCAGTAGACAACTAGAATCTTTATCTGTGAAGTACATAACAGACATTAACAAATGTTACAATAAGAAGTTCCTGCTGTATAATAAGTACTAGGCTTATGAGCATCTGAGCTTGCTATAATCAAGATAGTTAGTGGGGTGGAAAGAAAGGTAGTGGTTGGATGGGTGGGTGATATTAAGAGTGGGAGTTGCAAGGGCATAGCCATCATGTTTTTAGGTGCACTTTTAGTAAAGTTTTGAAGTGGGTGCATGATGGTATTGAGGTAATTATGGGTGGGAGGGAGTTCCATAATTTGGCTATGGTGCAAGAGAATAGTGCTTCACCAGCAGAGTTATTGGCTTTAGTGATCTGCAAGTGATTTTTGTTGCTGGATCTTAGTGGTCTGGTGGTGCGATAGGGTTGGAGTAGATTCTGGAGGGATGGGACATTTAGTGGATGGTTTACTAGTTTGTGGGTGAGTGAGAGGTGATACCATTGAAGGAGGTGAGGGAGTAAAAGCCAGCCCAGTTCAGCAAGTGAGAGACAGTGGTGACTATGGTAGGATGCCTCTGTGGCGAATTTGGCGATTTTGTTGTAGCAGGTCTCTAGCTTGTTTAGATCGCATTGCCTTAGGTTGGTATATATTGGAGATGCATAAAGTAGGGTGGAGATAAGGTGGGAATTTGCTATTGAAATCTTTGCTGCTTTGGTGAGAAGTTGCTTATTTCTGTAATAACACTCCTAGTTTTTTGTGGACTTTTTTTATGGTCATGGATATGTGAATGTCAAATTTTAGTTTATTGTCTATTTCCATTCCTAGCAATTTGGTATGTTCAGTTGGGTATATAGTGGTGTTGTCTTTTGCTGTGATGTTAAAGTGAGAGTTGTTTTGAGTATGTTTGGTGGGTTGGAAGATGAGTAGTTTAGTTTTGTTTGGGTTGAGTATTAATTGGGCATCAGATAACCAAGTTTCAACAGAGGAAAAGGCTTCCTGTGTGACTTTTTGCAGTTTGGGTAGGGACTGGGCTGAGCAGATGATGGTTGAGTCATCTGCGTATTGTATGAGTGTGCCATGTTTGGTGGCAGAGGCTAGATTATTGGTGAAAACAGAGAAGAGTAGGGGTCCAAGGATGGATCCTTGGGGAACCCCTATGGTGACAGGTAGTTGGGGAGATATGTCATTCTGCCATACAATGGATTGTTGGCGGTCAGACAGATAACTCTGAAACCAGTTGTGACTGACTGAGAGAAGGACAGGTTACTGAGGACAGAGATAAGTTGTTTGTGTGGGACCATGTCAAATGCTTCAGATAGGTCTAGGAAAGTATCAGAGGAGAGATAGCCATTGTTTTTATGCTGAAGGATAGTGTTAGTAAAGGAGAGTAAGGCAGTGGTGGTGCTATGGTTTGATCGGAAACCATGCTGAGTATTGGAAAGGAGGTTGTTAGTAAGGAGGTAGTCTGAGACCTGAGAGTGTATGCATCTCTCTAGTATTTTGGAGAGTGGAGAGAGAATAGCTATGGGGTGGTAACTGGTTATTTCTGTGGAGGGTCCACCTTTGTGGAGGGGAATTATATGTGATACTTTCCACAGTGTGGGAATGTAACTTTCTGACAGAGATCGGTTAATCAAGATGGATACTGGGCTGGGGCACTTGAAACCAATTCACCCGCAGTATCAAAGTGTACCATATTTTGTTTGGATATCCATACACCCATGTAACAGTACATTCAAAAACTGATAACCAAACATGGCTAGGAAATCTTGTAGCCAAAAAAAAAGAAGAAAAAAAAACAGCTCCATGTAGGGACTTGAAATATTTCATAAATACAATGTTAGGCACTTTCATCCAAAATTTTCCTGGACTTCATCACAGCATTGCACATTCCCAACAGCTCATTAAAATAGCATATCCAGTTAATGACATCATTCATATTTTGCCGCACTCCACTTTTTAAAGCTGCAATACAGAATAATTAACAACACAATATTAACAACGACATATTGCAAACATATAAAAATATATATAAAATGTAAAATATGCAAAAATTTTTACTTAGAATTTTAACTGCTTTAATCTCAACATATTGTCAATAGAAATAAATTCAGTTAAACCTGGATACTTATCAGCACCAAGTGTTAATTGTCATTTTAACTCTAAGACCTCTAATATTGCTTTCCATGGACCACCTCTTACATCAATGTGTATACAATCTAAAATCTAAAATTTAAAATAATGACTAGAAAACTCTTGAACATGTTTGTCTAAGGCACAATTTTATTTGCATTATTCCAGTTTATATCATATGAATGTTTATACATTTGTTCTCTCATCATTCTTTCTGTATTTCCAACATAATCCTTGATATAACGCTACTTACACCACCCCCTCTGATGTACAAGTATAATACATTTTGTAATTATTCCATTCCTTTCCATTTATTACAATCTTATCACCTTCAAGAATATGTTTAAATTTGGTATGGGCGTACAGGCTTGACAACAAAATAATAAACAAAATAATGTATTGATGGAGGAGATCTTTCTATCAAACTGCTTTTGGAACACCCTTATAGCCTTACTTTTATTGAAATTAAACTACTGGAACCTTAGGTTTCTCCATGTCCCGTACCCTACAGGTGTGAAAGGTATTATTTATTTATCATTTGTTTACCGGGAAAGTCTGACTTGGAAGAAAGACCATTTTCAGTGAAGGCCAAGGGCGAAATGCTCCAGATGCATGTCTTTGTAATGTGGGAGGAAACCGGAGCACCTGGAGAAAACCCACACGAATGCAGGGAGGACATGCAGACTTCACACAGAAGGCACCCCAGCTGACAATCGAACCGAAGAATCTCTTACTGTGAGGCAACAATGCTACTGCTGTACCACTGCACTGCCCAGACTTGTTAATTATAGGTCTGTGTGAATCTAGTGGAATATATCAAAGCAAATTAGTTACAAGAGGGGCCAACATGGATTAACTATATGGTCAGCAGTTCAGAGCACCTTGTCATTTTCTAGATATGAGGTCCATTAGATTCCTATTGCACTAGCTTGATATGAGGAACACATTCCTATGCCAAATTATTTGGGAAAATTTAGAAAGTTTAGTTTACAAATTGATCTGAGGTACCTCCCCACTATCTAATCCAGAGTAAACTAAGACAATTAACTTCAAGGGAGGCCAGAGGCTTTTTAAAACTCACTAAATATGGTGAAAATGTCAGGAGGTATGATCTCTATTTTCTATCAGGATGCAATTATCTGGGAAAAATCTGAAAAGAAAAAGACTCTTCTTGTCCCTTAATCAGAAATTTCTTTAATGGCAAATGAGCTTTTAGTGACAGTTATTTAATTATCAAGGCAAGTAAGCCTAAAAACAGACAGCATCCACATCTAGTGGCTTGTCATATGGTGATATTCTTCTTAAATAATGCCATTTACGAGTATATCAAGGGAAGGGTGGCAATACATAGCTATTACCCAAGCTAAGACATCATTCTTGAAATCTTTAATCCTTCAGGACAGAAAAATCAGTGATTACTCAATGCTAGATAGCTCTGTTTGGCAATAGAAGAGTACCAGATATGATCCTTCTGTTGCCAAACAGGACTATTCTGTCATCTGAGCTCAGATACTTTATGGAAGGATGTTAGTGAAAACCAGTGGTTACAGGTTTACCTGATCCCGATGAGTCTACCTTGGCATTTTTGTGCAGTTCTGTTTAAAATTTGATTTAGCCTTTTTGTCAGAATCCTTGTCATCATCTCCATATTAACATTATTAGGTGACAAGAACCTATAATTTCATGTGTTAATGAGTTCTTTTTTGTCCTTGGGGAGAACAACAAGTCTAGCCTTATTCATCAGTGGGGTAACTAACTTAAACTTTTAGTGTTATTAAAAGCCCCCAGCAACCTCTGACTAACATTACGCTATTACTTTAAGAAAGCCCTATGAAAAGGTAATTAGCCCCCCCTCCTTTGTTCCTTGAATGCTTTTAGTACCCCTTGGAATATCTTCTAGATGGTGACAAGTGCCTAGAAGGTCCTCTTATTTCTGTTAATCAGTCTAATTTGCTAGCCGTGGTGCCTAAACCTGTTCACCTGCTGCATTCCCACTTGTACAAAACTTTTCATAAAATGAGAGAAATATTTTTCTTATTACTTTAGACTTGTGGGTGAGTTCTATATTATCCTCTCTGATCTCTACATTCATCTGTGTTTTTCCTCCTTTCCATAAATCTATTGACTTTTTATATATTCCTGTTGTTATCCCAATATGCCTTTCAGATGCTGTTTACTTTCATTGACATCAGTAATAATTATTCATTCTGACAGGTCAGATAGGATTCCTCTTCCACTAGCCTGAGATTATGCTAACAGCTGCATGCTGATTTCAGTAACTCAACCCCAATATCACTGATATATCCTTAACCTTCTCAATCTTTTGTTTTTTCTTCCATCCTCAGATTTGCCCTTAAAGCTGTTTCACTTGATCCTAGTAAACATTTCCTAACTTTTGTATTCCCCAAATTTGTTTTCCTTAATATGTCTGCTTTCAGCTCCATTAATTGAATTTGTGTAGCTGCTCTCTTTCAAGTATAATGTGTCTTCTTTTTCTTGATCTGTATTCTTCATAGTTAACTCATTACCATAAACTAGTAATCATGGGAAGATGAAAATATAGAGTTGGAAAATAGTTGTCTCTACTAACTTTTTTACCCATTACCAATTTCTCTTTCACTGTGATGTTTGTCACCGTATAGTCTTTCATGAAGCACATTTCCTTAACTGAAATTCTTATTTTCTGCTTTTACTGCAATCTTCATCCTCATTTCCTTTAACCCTGTAGTAATAATAATATATTTTTTTATTTTTGCAGTTAAATGTTTTTGTTATATTTATTACACTAACAGCATACTTATATAAAGCAAATCACTGGATCCCAGATACAATTTATTTCTTCTTGTCTTAATGTATGTTTGCCTGACAGATTTATCAGCAAAACCATTCAAAATCTATGACTTGATGATGGAAGTTAAAACTTCCCATCATGTGAAATGTGATTTCTAGCTCTAACTTATGAATGAAGAAACCACTCTCTACTTGACCCCCTACACACACATACACACACACACACACACACACACACACACACACACACACACACACACATGCATGCGCTCATGCACACACATTTGCCATCCATGTGTATAACAAACAATTTCAATAAAACATAATAAGAAATATTATTTTTGAATGAATGTTTAAAAATAGCAATGTAGCCTATTAAAGCAAAGGAAGTCTGTAAAATAACAGTAGCTTGTAGCATCCGAATTTCAGACTCTACATAATGACAACATGCTGCCCATAGTACTAACCTGAAAGAGAGAGAGAATTTAGTGTTTCTAAGATGTCCTGAATTTTAGAAAATAGTAAGCCCTGCTAGGTTGAAATGTGAAAACACTGAAATAAAAATATTGCAAACAGACCAAATGAATTAAATAAAAAGAACAGGAAATTCAGACCATTCACTAGGCAGCATAATGTAACCTTAACCATACAAGCTCAGTGCCAGTGAAATTGCCACATGAAAAAGCAAACAAAACTCAAACTATTACACTTAAAAATAATATAGAAATTACAGCATACAAACCTAGCTGGCTGTTTAGCATAATGGATTAAGTTTCTGAACCATAAATGAGCTTCATTTTCTAGTCTGTGGCTTTATTCCTTCCATCTCAATTACTGTCAGACTGGGAGTAAGTCATTTAACCGGACTAGTCTCAATTCAGTATGATAAGCTCTCTGTCTCTCAGTTTCATTCATGCCATTCAGCACATTAGTGAATGAGCGCCCCCTCCAGGCACTATGATAAGCCGCTTAACAAAATATATAAAAGTAATAAGAACTGAAGAAGAAATACATTAATTGAAGAAATTAATTTCCATTACTTTATCACATAAATACAAGTCTTAAGATGGGAAACAATGATCTGCTTTAACAATAGGGTTCCCTTCAAATTGTCAAAACCCCATATAATCGAAGACCATATTGTCAAGACAACAATA
>NC_056729.1:1373019732-1373104732 GCF_019279795.1 Protopterus annectens
CTATCTCATAACTCCTGGTCTTTTCCACTAGGGCTGGGGTCAGTACTGAACTTGATGGTATAATGAGATCATGGCTGACTACATCTGCAGGGGTCTGTTTTGATATACTCCATTAGTCCCCATTACCTAATGGTCTCAGTTGTACATCAGAGCGGTGGTTGTGCAATGGGGATGTGTTGTGTTTTGCCCCACATCTGCAGCAATGCCATGTCCAATACCCTGTCCCTCCTTTGGGCTATGCCTTCCAATTGCATTTTCCCTTTTGTCAAGCCTCATCACAGGAGATGCTTACAAGACTGCCACTCCACACCTGGGAAGGTAACACTCATCCCTCCCTATTGGTCCATCTGTCACCCATGATGTTATTCAAACCCAGGTCAGGTGAGCCATAGTCAGGGCTTTATCCCTTCACACCACAAGAGTGACCTAGGGTAGTTGTGTTTTATATTAAATAACAATAAGCAAGTTGCATGTGAGCCTTGTATTACACCACATCTATCTATCTATCTATCTATCTATCTATCTATCTATCTATCTATCTATCTATCTATCTGTGTGTGTGTATGTGTGTGTGTGTGTGTATTTTTCACAAATGAAAAGTGATTTTAATGGATTACAGAAGGCCCTTTTCTTTTACTTAATGCAATGAATGTTGCTAACTAATCAGTTATTATTTTATCAGTTGCCCATCCAAGAAATAAAAACAAAAAAAAAACATTTTAACACCTCTGATTACTGACTGTGATAATGTAAAGCAAATTTTGCCCACAGTTTTGTATTTTGGCTTGTTTCTCAGAAGTACACATGCACTTGTGCATCTCTGCATGCATGCACACACTCACACACACACACACACACACACACACACACACACACACACACACACACACACACACACACACACACACACACACACACACACACACACACACACACACACCACAAACACAAACAAAAATCATACACATTCACACACAAAGACATGCAAAAATATACATAAAATGTTGTGCCCATATTTGTTTGTCTTTTCGGCATTTCCCGGTTAGGGGTTGCCACAGCAGATGTGCTAATGATTGGCAATAGATTTTTATGGTGCCGAGTTGCCAGCCCAACGCCCAACCTTCAGCGAAGGCACGCCCATTCACGCATGTCTTTCGGAGGCCACTTGACCGCAGGGAGTACATGCAGACTCCACACAGAAGGCACTTCAGCCGAGAATTGAACAGGAGAACCTCTTGCTGTACGGCAAGAACGCTACCGCTGCACCACCGTGATTTCAAAATGCTGTGCCCATATATATGTCATATATGTGGCTTTAACAAGACATCCTTAGCTATCAATTTGTATGCACTCTATATTTGCCATAGTTTCTGCTTTAAACATCACTGTGTCCATTCTAAATGTAAGACCTGAGACTGTAATATATGAATCAGAAGCAATTCATAAGTAGAGGTTTTAAATATGTGTTGCAAACATATAAAATATTGTGTGTGACACATATGCTATGTGGATGGAACACAAATAATATATGATATCGTCTCTGTCTTTTAGTTTTCCGAAATGTGTAAAGTTTCTACAGCCAAGGCAGGAAAAGATCCCCATTCATAAGTCAGGATATAATTAAAATTCATGAAACTAGTATTGTTTCAGTTTTGAAGTTTCCCAAGAGTGATCTCTTCACCCACAATGTTCCTAGAATTGCCTCCTTCTGTAGATTATTTGGGCTTGAAAATTATTTTTTATTAGCCCTGTTGCTTCTTCTACTAATGAATCTTTATGTTTGTATTAATTCCTTTGCTTTATTGTCAGCTTGCATACCCTGAACTTTATCTATCAACCTCATCGACCAGCTATCATCAAGCCTCCCTAAAGTTCAACAGACAAATCAAAAAACTTTTGCGTTTCACTTTATACATCACCTCTAAATTATCTTGCAGTGGGGATATTCATCCCAACCACAGAACAACTCCTGCAAACCTACCTCTCCCTCAAATTCCTAATCTCCTCAACAGCCTAAATCAACTTCCTAGGAAACCTACTGTTTCTAAATATAAACCGTATAAGTATCTCCAACAAAATACATGACCTGCAAGCCTATCTTTCTCTATACTTGCTAGACATAGCAGTTATAACTAAGACTTAGCCACATATCAATGACAATGAACTGATTCCCCCAGGATACAATATACTAAGGAAGGATAGAAAGGACAGAAAAGGTGGTGGCATTGCTATATTATTTAAGAACAATCTCACAGAGCAAATATTAAGTATACAATATCTCTCTGTTGTCGGTGCAAAAATATTGTTCACCCAACTGCAACTCAACTCCAAAAAACTAATAAACATAATTGCATACTATATACCCTCCCGGTAACAATATGCCCACTCTAGAAAGCCTGCTCTATTGGTCCTGCTTATTTCTCCAAAATAAAACTATCATTCTGGGTGATTTTAAAATAGATTGGCTATCCTGTAACTCTTCCACCCCAACAAATCAAATTAATCTCCATGGCTTTACCCAAGCCATCCAAACACCGACAAGAATTGACAAAAGAATGAACAGGGAATCAATCCTTGACTGGATTCTAACTAATAAACCAAGCCACCCCTCTCTTGCAGGTTGCCTCCCCGATGGTCTAAGTGACCATCTGCCAACCTTCCTTCTACAACAACACAACCATAATCCCAAAGGCACAGTCTACCATCTCATTGGGAGAAAAAATAACTTTAACCCCACCAATTTCACTGTACAACTAAAACAGTGCACCCCTGAAATACCTGGAACTAAATGAGGCAGTTACTTACTTTAATATCATCATTTTAGATATATTAGATCTTCACGCCCCTCCCAGAACCAAACAACACAGATCTAATCCCACTCCATGGTTTGCCACAGAAACCAAAGCCCTCCTCAAAGCCAGAGAAAAAGCATGGGATCACTGGAACACTGTTAAGTCCCCAGCTGCAAAACAAAAATATCAGGAAATTAGGAATAAAGCTAAGAAACTAGTAAAACTTGACAAAATTAATTACTACTCCAATCTTCAAATCAAGTACCAAAATATCCTTCAAAAATTTTGGGCAGCCATTAACAAATTACTACTACCAGCCAAAAGTGGTACTCCCTCTCCCACCTTAATAAATAACACCGACAGCATTCTCACTCAGTTTAATAAATTCTTTACAGAAACTATTCTGACCCTAGCCAACCAACAGAAAAATCAACACTCACCCCCATCCACTGAACACATCATTACTCACATAAGGAATAGCTCCTTCCAATTCAAGCCAGTCTCTATAGATAGGATAAAAAAGTACCTCAAAAAACTTAAACCCACTACTCTGGCTGCTGACAAATTACCAGGGGAACTCCTAAAAACTGATACCGATGCAGTGGTCTACCCTATAGCCATGCTAATTATCAGATCCCTCTCAGAAGCCACTGTCCCAGAAATCTGGAAAAGATCTCATATAATGCCCCTGCATAAAGGAGGTAGCTCCAAATAGCTTAGAAACTAGTAACCTATAGCAATTCTATCCCCCCTAGCAAAAATCCTTGAAAAGTGCATACACTTTCAAATGATTCACTACTTGCACACACACAGGCACTTGTCCAACACCCAGCACAGCTTTCGGACCTTTCATAGTACCACCACTGCCTTACTGTCCTTCTCCAATACAGTAAACTCTCATAGAAATGACAGTAAGTTTGTTTCTACCATCTTTCTCGACCTATCAAAGGCCTTCAATATGGCCAAACATGAAATCTTTGTCAAAGAACTATCCAAATTAGGACTCTCTTCTCCCACCATAACCTGGTTCCAAAGGTAATTAGCTGGCCATCAGCAAGCAGTGTTTTGGAAACAAGAACTCCTACCCCCTTCTTCCAGTTACTCTTGGTATTCCCCAGGGTTCTATTTTAGTCACCCTGCTTTTTACTCTCTACACCAACAAGCTTCATTCCTCTACACCCAAAGCATCTTTCATCTAATATGCTGATGATTCCACATTAATTTGTGCAGCTTTCTCACTACAGGAACTTCACACATTAAAACAGGACTCTTTCCTCTCTACAGAAACATGACTATCCAATATCCAACTCATTCTAAACCCTGCAAAAACCAGACTACTACTCTTTAAACCCACGAGGTCCACCCCATGAACTTCTACTTTTAATATCATCTCCAGTAACAAAATTATTATCTCTCCCACACAGCACACCAAATGCCTGGCCATAGAGATTGATAACAATCTAACATTTGATATTCACATTTCCCAGACCATCCAGAAAGTTAACAAAAAACTAGGTACCCTCTATAGAAATAGACAATTCCTTACCCAACAAACAAAAGCTACCATAGCCCGCACTCAGCTAATTTCTACCCTCCTGTATGCCTCACCTATTTTCACCAACCTTAGAAAAGCAGACTTAGCTAAGCTCACCTGCACATGCTATAACTAAATTGCTAGATTTGCCTCTGACTCCCCTTTTAGATCTCACCACTGCTCATGCTTGAAGCAGCTCAATTGGTTAGAACTTCCTCAATTCCTGCATTACAACCAACTCTCTCTGGCCCATAAAATTCTAAATCAACTAGAAAAAAAAACCTGCATTGCAAAACTTACCTCACTTCCACACCAATAACAGAAGTCTATACTCAAGTAACATATCTATTCTCACAGTAACTAAATCTAATAATACAGCAGGTGACACCCACTTTTCTAATTATGTATCCAAAATATGTAACACTCTCCCCTGTAACATAACTATCACTTCCTTCACACAGCTTTAAAAAGCATTAAAACTGCATCTTACTAATAACTGGCTGTGGTCTTGCACTAAACCAAGCTAGACCCTCCACTATTCTAGCCCCTCCTCCTCCTTAACTATTTCACACCCCAGGATAAATAGATAAGACTAGGTTCCATGACTATATTATACATACAATATAATAAAAATAGATTGTTGTTATGGTTTAGACCCTAACAATCTTTAGGAACTGTTGGCTTACACATGCCTCTCCAGCAGTGATTTTAATATTCTTTATATATTTCTTTAGACTGGTGAATCTATTATTGCAGGATGTCGCTGTCTTACTAGATGTGTATAATATGTATGTAAAAATTACTATTAATTAAGACTCTCTGTATTTTGTATGTAATCTTTCTTTGTAAACTTTATATTCTTTGTTGCTACATATTATTGATATGTTTTGAGCTTTTCTCCCTGGGCCTCCACTGATAATGGACCTGGACTATCCCAGTTAACAAATGTAAAATAAATAAAATAAAAATAAATTATGTCTGCCATTACACAGAGTACTAGTATAAGTAGGTTTAAATATTTTAATGAATAATCCAACTTTTTTCCTTTTTTGTTCAATGACAATATCTGACAATACCTATTTTCTAGTATCTGTTTCTTGATTACTGGTATTGGATGATCCCATGAGATCAGTCTATCTACGGTATCAGTAATTTTTTGTGCTTCATATTACCAAAGGATCTCAGCTACCTGTATGTTATAGTGTTTGCAGAGTCTCGCCACTCCGGTGAGTGAGCCTTTCTGTATACATACCCTCAGACATGAGTATATCACAGCCAGCAACAAGATGTGCATGTGTTTCTAGTTCTTTAGTACAGAATCCACTTTTGTTTATATCTCCCACTAGACTTTGTAAACAAGCAAGTGCTTAGTCACAGACGTGGCCTCAAGTTATTAACCTCTCATCCTTTAGAATACATGCATCTCTTTGAAACTGTTTTTGTGTAAAACTCTTTAACAACAGGGAATTCTTCCATCATTTCTCTGTACTTGCCACCATGATTGTGGGCTCTGGAGTTTTCCTTCCTTCCTTTTCTTCTGGTCATAACGTTTATATTTCCTTCCTTTTCATTTTTAGCACTTTCTCTTGCTAACTATTTATTTGCCCACTTGTGGCTTATTTCTATACCTGCTCCATTCCTAAATGCCTCTGCTAGTCTGAGCAAAGATGCCATAGATGCCATCTTAAATGTTTTTTTCTTCATGGATTATAACTTATTGTTGGCCCTAAGGCCCTTTTAAGCCTAGCCAAGAGTTTAGCTCATGTTTAGACAAGTCAGCGACCATTGCCCCTGTCCATCAGGGACACAGGTGGAATCCCAAGGATGTATTTTCTGTTTCTGATGTAGTTATCCAGGATGTGCTTAAAAAGGAGTAAAGAGGTACTCTGGATGACGTGGACAAGGAGTCTATTCCACAGATTGGGGAGCCTCTGGGACACAAATCTCTCCCACCAACAAGCCCGATTGATGTTACAGACCAGGTTGAAGTCACGCACATGGGTTACTTGAATGGAGCTTGACTTGCAGATATGCAGCAGTCCCATCGAGGCAGGGTCCAAGAGCATCTTGTATGCCAGATAGTGGTCATCTTTGAGAAGTTTGTATGAAAATGAGTAGAGGGATAGGGCTTTTAGCCCACCTGTGTATGGTAGATTTTTGAGGCCCTGGATTCTCCTGGTAAGGAACCTCTGTGGCCTCTCCAGCTGCTGCATGTGCTTTGCGAGCTACATGCTGAACGGGGCATTGTACTCAATAATGGGCCTTATAAGGGAAGAATACAGGGATGTTATGACTTGCATGCATTCAGTTTCAAAAAGATCCTTACCACCTTCAGACTGAGGGGGTATACAATCTTGCTGTGATCTGTTTTCTGTATATCATTTGATAACCATTAAGCAGATTTCTTGTTTTTTTTTTTCTGCAATAGATGAAACACTTTTTGGTGGCCCAGTCAGTTCTTCCAAAGGTGTAAGTTAGGAAAGGAACAGGAAACTGATTTATAGCTTGAACTTCATTCCTCAATGCAGTCTTTAGTATTAGCTATAGTCATTTAAAATGTCTTAGTAATAATCCATGGATATCACAGGATTCACCCATGGTTGGTATGGTTTGATCATGAGGATGATGTTTTCCTGTAGCTTCAGTTTTCTCACTGTAAATGTTGCCTTTACATATTTATTGAGAACAGATGCCTATCTATATAATCCAAATAAGTTTTAATAATTTCTAATCACACTTTCAGTTGCTTGTCTGATGAGCTCTATACAGTTGTACGTCTTCCACAAAAAGTAAGTAAGATGCCATTTGAAAAAGCTGTATTCTGGAGGTCAGCTATAGCCATATTTTTGTTAAGTAAGCAAGGGACATTTAAAGCATATTTCTGAACAAAAATGCTGCATAACAAATTCTGTACAACATTGTTGGTATCTGCTATATTTTAGTTATGCAGGTTGACAAATATGAGTTATTATATGCAACTAAGGATAAAATAGAAGAATGTAACCAAGTAAACATTTCACAATATTTCATGACTGTTTCAAACTATTTATGAGACAAAGATATCCCTGTATATTTAAGTAAAAATCCCAAAACAGTCAATTGTACATAATGACTTTAATGAAAATTGTCAAGTTAACTTGGTTATCTAATAGATTCTACACAGAAAAAGAAAAAAAATCCAGTTTCTGATTTTTTCTGAAGACAAAATATATTCTTCCACTTGAATTTAGCTACATTTTATGGAGTTAATAAATTCCCAAGTACGTTTTGCATTGTACTTGTTGAAATTTGTTGTAGCGTAAAAGTGAATTAAATTCTGTGAAACAAGACAAAGAATCCTTTATGTTAAATAAAGCTCTTAAGCATTCAGTTGTTATTATGTCTAGGCTCAGTGAAGACAACATGTTTTGTTTATTTAGTGCTTCCAAGTATATAAACATTTTTATTCTTATCATTGTTTTTCAAGTCATATAAAATGTACATAGTTTCTTTCAAAGCTGTTTCCTATCATATTTAAATGTTTTGAATGGAAAACTTGCAGCCGGCACAGAGCAATACATTTTCTGAGATTAATGCTCTCATGAAATCATTTCCTGTAATATGTATGATGTAGAAATATTTACCATCTCCATAATAATATCCTGAACATACCACTGATATTTCTTTTTCCATAGTAATTTCACAAAAATGCCTTGTTGTTACTGTAACTTACATAATCTTCTGTTATGTTTGAAATACCCTCCAACACATCATCAACAGTATCTAGAATTTCCAAGTTCAAACTTCTCCGCAAGAAACACCTCACCAGAAATTCCCTTTGCTCTTGCTGTATGCCAGCATGACTTTCTCATATCACTACAGAACTTCTCCCCCACTTTCCAAGTATTTCATTTTTTCTTCTTCATCAGGCTGTATCTCCTGTCCTTAATAACCCTTTCTTTAGTTTTTCATTTTTTCTCTCTCTCTTATATATTGTACTCAAACCCTGAGCACACTCCACTCTACTCAATACTATACACACATATATATATATATATATATATATATATATATATATATATATAGTATGCTTTTTTGTAAATACAATTGGTTAATATGTTAGAGTTCAACATGTCAATGTCCAGCATGTCACAATGTTAATTTATTACTGTAAAATGTGTAGATACATTGTTGTTAAAATTTGTTTTATATTCTTTGTGGGTCTTTTTTCCAGGATTCTACAAGCTTAGATTTTTTTGCTATTGTAGTACATACCAATATTATGATGTTAAAATTTGTTTAAGATTTTTAACTATACTGGAGCTTTTCTCTTTGGGCCTCTGCTGAAAATGGGCTCCTGGCCCAGTCAGACGTTCCCAGTAAACAAATATAAAATAAATACATGAATAAATACTTGCCATTTACAGTTTGGAAATATAACAATTTCTCTCTCTTTACATCTGTATTCTTGCTTCTCTTTTTTATGTCTCACAGTAATGTTATTGATATTTGATATTATTTATACTTCCCTACTTATACTTCCTGTATATGACTTTAGATGAATTGACTATGGTTCATCAGAAATGTGTCTATGACCATCTATACTCATGTTTATGTTCTGTGATGTCCTGCACCTCACTTTGAGAGTCAAGGCAGATTAAACCCTATATGATCATGTTTAACTGCAAATCTAGTGGTTCTACAGGCATCCATACTAGGTAGCTACAGCTACACAAATAAGTTTCTCTGAAGAGGGAGGTCCCTAACTCAGCATATTCCCAACATATTCCCAGCCTGTGGGATAAGTTACAACTGTAGGTCAAATAAAGTACATAACTTTGGGTGCATTTATGACTAGTCTTAATGACTGAATTGGCAGACACACATTAAACCAAGACTGCCATGTATAGCCCTGTTCAATTTAAGAGATAAGTACTATAACATGATTAAACAGGGAGGTACAGATGTTTCTTTTCTTTTTTAATCTACATAAAGATTTGCATGGCTAGGCATATTTTGTACTCATGGATGGTTCACATGTTGTGGTGATAATGTGCTCCTCTGTTCCTGAGGAAAAGGAAGACTGCTATCCAGTAATTATACACCTTGTTCTATCATCGTGTTATTCTTTATATTTGTACAATATTCCACATAACAAAATGTCTTTCAATTTTACTATGGGAACTGAAAAGGGAGACCGAAAATAATATACCACACACTGAAACTGATACTGCTGAAATGTGATATGTTAAACTTCAATTTGGTTGTGAGGGTGGCCTAATGGTTAAGTTGTTTATCTTATAGACACAAGGTGCAGGGTTTGATTCTCACATGGGGTAATTCACTAGGCTTAAAATGGCCGACAAGGGCAGTTAGCCTAGTAGTAACCTATTAACTAGTGTGGATACTATTGTGCATAAAAGGTTGCATTCAGCGAAATCCTCTCCACTGCTTTTCTTTATTAAGTGGCATGCTTCTACCACAGTTTTATAGCTGCAAGCTACAATTTCATGCAAATCAGAGAAAGTAAGGAAATATGTTGATACTCTGGTCTCTATTTTTGTCTCTAGTACATGGGAAAACAACCACCTCCTCCACTTCATGCTGTAGAAATAATAACTCTGTTTAACCAGTACCTGAAAGGAAACAGAACATAGACAAGCTCTGCCAATGTAGAGTTTTGTGAAAAGCAACACACATTTATAGGCTCCTGCATTCAGGAAATACTGAAGGCTGAGTCTCAGATGTAAAATGGGAAGACTGAAAATAATATACCACACACGGAAACTGATACTGCTGAAATGTGATATGTTAAACTTTAACTTGCCTAAACAACAGCTTCTTTGCTGTCCAGTGATTATACACTTTGTTCTGTCATCATGTTATTCTTTATATCTGTACATCATTCCACATAACAAAATGTCTTTCAATTTTACTATGGGTGACAGAGCAATGCAACACTTATCACCATTGCATGACAGTGCTTGGTTATCCAGTTCAGTTTTTGGTTGGGTACCTTCTGTGCAATGTCTGCATGCCCTCCCTGATCTAGCCTTTGTTTTCTTCTTAAAGCTGCACCTTACTGCCACCACATTCCAAACACATGCAGGCAGGGGTAAGGAAAGCCGGTGATCCTCTAAATTTTGTGATATGAGTGTGAGTATATGCCCTGTGATGTACTGAGGTTCCATCCAAGGTTACTCCTCTACTGTATGCTTACTGAGTAGGGGGACAATGCCTGGATCTCCTGAAGACCAGAGCAGGATAAAGCAGCAATATGAAAGCTAATGCATGAATTGTTTTTACCATAAATCATTCTTTACAGCTTCTATAACTATCTCTCTGCTTCTGTTTGCCTTCATTCATTCAG
Source organism: Protopterus annectens (assembly GCF_019279795.1). Taxonomy (NCBI): domain Eukaryota; kingdom Metazoa; phylum Chordata; order Ceratodontiformes; family Protopteridae; genus Protopterus; species Protopterus annectens. The sequence goes on from NC_056729.1 coordinate 1,373,030,408, forward strand.
TTTACACATTTTTATCATTATTGCTCTCATCTTTCCACAGTTTTCACACTCTTGTCACTATCCTTTCCTAGATTTCATCTGTCTGCATCCTTATTATTTATTTGATGTTGTTTATGCATCATTTGATGCTGTCACATCTTTTTCTACTCACTGTATATATTGCTACCCTGACATCGAGAATTATTCTTAGCTTGTAATCCTCTTACCCACACTTTCCTTCTTAGACACATTCTGTCTACTGCTACAACATGTTTTCCCTTACCACATGCTTTGCAAATTACATGTATACTTTGCTCCCCTCCTCAGTACTGTGAGCACATAGTAAGTTTACTCCTTTGCTGTATCAGTTAGTGCAGTTCTTTCCAAAACTTTCTGTCCTAATGGTAATGCTTTATATGGCAAGACTTTTATGTTTTAGGGTGTTTCCAGCTTTTACCAGCTTCCCCAGAGGGACTGAACTAAAATTCATCCTACCATTCTTACCTTCCTCATGAATCTTTGCCATTTCTCTTTTTGTAGCACTGCATTTCATAATTTATTTTTCTTTATTATAATTTGTCATACATTTTTAGTCATGTTGCATAGATTTTTTTAACATAGCAGTTTGACATCTACTTCACAGTTTATGCATGTTGCATAGATTTTTTTAACATAGCAGTCTGACATCTACTTCACAATTTTTATTTTCAGTCTTCAGGTTTATTAAGTACTTTTGAATTGTACTTGATAGTCTGCATAGTCTCTCACTTTTTAAGCTAGACTGTTCATGAGCTATTTATATCATGGAACTTTATAGGTTCATAGGTAGGTACTAGGCTATTGGCCCTAGGGTGTATATAAGCCTAGCCAAAAAAGCTACTCTGGCTTTCGCCACCCAAGAAATTATTTTCCTGTGCCTTTGTCAAGCAAAGCCACAGAAGTGATCCCCGGGATGAATTTCCTATTTCACATACAATCATCAAGACTTTTCTTGGAGTGCTAATGAGGAGCTTTGTTTTATATAGACAGGTAGCTTGTTCCTGAGTATGGGAAGTCTCTGGGACAGGAATCTATCCCTCCAGCATGTTCTGTTTATTGTGGTGACAAGGTTTAGGTCCCTAGAGCATGTATCTCAGAGGGATTGGGATTTCTTTAAGTGGAGCATGTCCAACAGCTCTGGGTTTGACATAGCTTTGTATGTTAGGCAGAGTTGGCCTCTGAGCAGGCAATATGCGATGGAGTGAAGCTGGACTTTTTTGAGACGATCTGCATAGGTCATCTTTTTGAGGCCAGTAATCCTCTTTGTGAGGTATTTCTGCGGCCTTTACAGTTGTTGTAGATGTCTTCTAAGGTACATACCACAAGGGGCATTGTACTCTATAATGGGTCTAATGAGTGATGAATAGAGGGGAACAATTACCTCTTTTTTCCTGGATGAGAACCTTTTTATGATGAGGTGTGCCACGTAGAAGGACTTCCTGACTACTGTGGCGATGTGATTATCAAAGTAGAGACAACTGTCCACCTGTGTCCCAAGGTCTCTTATCACACTTTCGGTGTTAAGTAGATGACTGCCTATGTGGTAGTTCATGGGTACAGAGCTTTTACTAAAAGGGATGACAATGCACTTTTTGGCATTGAGCTTGAGGCCAGGGCTTTGACATCAGGCATCTGTCTCAGTGAGGCCCTTTTGTACGATGTCCACATTGCTAGGAGTTTCAATTATGGGTCCTAGTTTGCAGTCATCTGTGAATCTCATTAGCCAAAGACCTTCTGTGTTAGCCTGTACTTCAGAGAAGTAGATAACAAACAGGAGAGGACCCAGGACTGAACCCTGTGGTACTCCACTTGTCACTGGTCTGAAGTCTGATTTGGAGTCTGCTACTTTCACAGTATGGGTTCTGTCAGTAAACCAGTTGGCAACCCAACTTGTGACATAGGGATTTATACCTAGTTTACTAAGTTTATTTATAATTCCAGAGTGGGGGATAGTGTCAAAAGCCTTGGCGAGATCTAGATAGGCTGTGTGAACCACCTTACCCTTATCTACGGCTTTGGAGACTGCTTCAAAGAAGTCTATCAGGTTTATGAGACATTATCTGCCTTTTACAAACCCAAACTGGGTGGGGTCCAGAGTTTGGAGATTACCAATGTCTTTGTTTATAAGTTTCATGATGATACGTTCCATGGCCTTGCAGCTCAGGTTCATCAGGCTAATGGGGCAGTAGTTCCTGGTGTCCATGGTGGATCCCCCTTTGTGGAGTGGTATAACCGTCACTGTGCACCATTCAGTGGGCACAAAGCCTGAGGTGAGGCTATGATTGAATATGGTACTTAGGTGGGGTGCCAGTTCATTCTGTAGTTCATGTAGAATGCAGCCTGGGATGTTGTCAGGTCCCATAGATACTGTGTTCTTGGTTTTGGAAAGAGTGTTTTTTACCTGTGCAGCCATGATTACAGGAACTTTGCATTTTTCCAGTATAGAGATGGGCCCTTTAGGGGGTGAGAGGGGGGTAAAGTTAGCACTGAACCTATCTGCCAGGATGTTGGCAATGTCAGTTGTTTCTGTATATTTAGTGCCATTGTGCTGTAACTCAGAGCAGATCTGAGTGTTGCCATTGAGATTCTTGACATAGCTATAGAATGCTTTGTGGTTGTCTTTAGAAACAGTGGCAATTTTGTTTTTGTAACTAGCTTTGGAGGATTTTATGAGGGATCTCAGCTTCTTACTGAGGCTGACCAGGGAGTTCCTCCAATCATGGGATTTTACTCTTTTTTGCAGCAGTTTCTTTCTTTTGTTTGTAGTGTTTGTTTATGGCAGGGGACTACCAGATTGGCTTCCTTTTTTTTGGAGGATAGCATCTTGGTTCTATTAGGGATAGCCTGATCCATGCACTTGTGTAAGTGCTTATAAAATGCATTTGTGTAGGATTCAGCAGTTGTACCTCTATTGTCCATCTGCATGGGTGTCGTGAAGTTTTCCATTTCTGTCTTAAGAAGCATGACGTTGGCTTTGGAGAAATTTTTTACGGTGATTTCTCTAATGTGGGGTGGGGTGGGATGTGGATGTCTAGGGTGATTAGCTTGTGGTCGGATCTGACCAACAAGGAACTGACCTCTGGTGTGGAACAATGGTCCCCATGTTGGTAATGACCAGGTCTATGATACTGCTGGCCCTGGCAGGGGTGTGGATAAGTTGATCCAAGGCACTGGAATTTTTGAATCCCAGAAAACGTTGAGAAAAAGAGTCGGTACATGAGTAGTTTTTCCAGTTAATGGTGGGGTAGTTGAAATCGCCCATTATTAGGGTGTTGGGTTGTACCCTAATATTTTCCAGTGTATCAAGAAATGAGGAGTGGGAATCTTGGGGCATGGTGGGGGATCTGTAACAAGCTAAAATTTGGATTGAGGTCTTGCCCAGAGTTAGTTGCACATGGATAATTTCGGATACATTATGCTGAGCAACTAGCCTTATTAGTAATAATACTGTTGCTTTATGGTATTATGTTAGACATTCCTGATAACTGTATTTTAGCTTTGTATTTCCTGGAAAGGCCTCTCCTTTAAATGGGCTTGGCTAACTAGGAACCTCTTGGGCAAATAAAAATAAATTAATAAATACATAAATAGAATCTTTATACTAACAGAGTACACATGATTGTGTCAACCATTGTTTTAGACAAAAGGAGACACTACATAGTAGCGGTAATGTTTCCAATGGAACTTAAACCTAAAACAATAAAAGAAATAAAATATATTTCACAGAAGAAAAGGGCAGCATACATTCAAAAAGGAAGCTCACAGCCCCCTGCCCACCATTACTCATTTATGCGAACCTTTACTCTAACATTAGCCTTGACCCTAACCCCAACCCTACACATTAGAGTAGTAAATGTCTTTCTAAGCCATTCAAACAAAGTCTGTCTGCAGGTTACTGCTCAGGTATTCTTTCTTTCTTTCTTTCTTTTTCTTTCATTTTTTTTCTGTTTTTATCAGTTTTGGGTTTTGAGGATACAATGTTTTAATGTAAGATAGATATGACTGAGTTTTCAGCTTAAATGTGTGTTGGTAATATGAATGCATGACATATAATAACATAATGATATTGATGTACAGAGATACACGGATACATATAATTCTCTCTCGCTATTTATATATATATATATATATATATATATATATATATATATATATATATATATATGTGTGTATGGTACTTAAGTTAATGGGGGACTGGAGGATGCTTTTGGGGGTGAATGAGAGTGACTTTCCCCTGCAAAAACACACTTGTTAGGAGTGTAATAGCTTGGACTAATAATTACTTTGCTATTGAGCAGCAGACTTTAAAGTGCAGTTCAGCTGTTCACTGTAAACCCAGATACAGATATAACTAGCTCTATATGGATGCTAATATAGGGCTATAGCTGCCACTGTTGAAGTGACACCCCCTAACCCATGTGCCAAGTAGGACTAAAGGGTTGCAGATGGATGGATTGATGGATATAGATACAGACAGATATATAATATTTACATGTGTATACAGATGGAACACATCTATAGGGATGGAACTTCTTGTAGCATCAATAGCATTTGAAACCAGACATATGTGAACTGATCTTCAGTCCAAATACACCTGCAAACATCTCTACTCACTTTGTATTATTTTCAGGGCAACATAAAAGAGTGCTCTCTAACTGCAGATGAGGCTTGTTGATAGAAGGTACAGCGCACAGCATTCAGCACAACATGGGATGGGTTCAATGGATAACAGAAACAGTGCTAGAGATGCTAATTCCAACAGATAGGGGTGGAAATGCTGGGAACAGTCTATACAACACCAGGCATCATATTGCAAGCAGATATAAATTCCTGTTAATGGGGAAAAAAATGATATACACATCCACTAAGACATCATGCATTTTAAAACTTGACCTACTCTACACTCAGTTCTGTCATGTTCTTTGTGAAATTTATTCTGTCTAGATGAGTTCTTTGAAATTATGAGCTTTCCTTCAAATAAACTTAATAGCTATCATGCCATCTCCACTACTTGTCCTCAAAAAAAGTATGTTGTCATTTATTTACTTTTATTTATTTTGATTTGTTAATCAGATAGGTGGACTGTTTCTAGGACCTTTTTCTACAACTGTTAAGAGTAATGTTTGCATTAGAAGACTTGACATAATAAACATATCATAGTATATATTACTTGAGCAGGTCAAATTTAACACAATTCCACAACTATAAAGTTGGGAAAAAAGATTAATTTTACAGTATTTCTTATGACACTATGTCAGAATACTGGAATACTAATAATATAATTATAATTTCGAAATACTTGAGAAACACAGGATACACTACATCTCGTTTAAAATGTATTTATGAATAGATCATCTGACAATGCAGTAGAAATTAAATGTACATGCTAATGTATAATATTCAAATCAGACATTTTGCTAGAAATGACACCTACATAAAAAGAATACTTGTGTTGCAGTTTACATAGTTTAATTCAATTTAGCTTGTCAAATGAGAGAGTAAACAAGTCCGGGGATCTTTTTCAGCTACATTGCAAGCTAATCTCAAAGACAATGCATTTTCAGTTCATTTATTAATTATATAATGATTGCATATAAGACAATGACTTATCAGTATAGCACATACATTAACAATATTTCACATATATATGTATTACTAAATTAGGGGCCTCTTGCCTTTTCCCTAAAACTCTGACATTTATAAGCTGTAAGTGGTTGATTTATTTCTTTATATATTCTTATTAGTTTTATGCATGTGCTGCACATCCTATACGATTTCAGGGCATAGACATTTATTATATATTTTTGGAGAAAAGCCTATATAACTGCTGACTATGAGATTAATAGGACATACCATATATTTTATGGACCCGCGGTAGTGGTGCTGCGGTAGCGTTGTCGCCTTACAGCAAGACGTTGTCACGTTCGATTCTCAGCTAGAGCGTCTTCTGTGTGGAGGCATACATGAATGGGCGTGCCTTCTTTGAAGGTTGTGCATCAGGGCTGGTAACGCGGCATGTAAAAATGCACTACCAAACAGTAGCGGACCGGAGTTCCGCTGTGGTGACCCCTAACTGAGATAAGCCGAAAGAAACAACCATATATTTTATGGAACAGTACCTCACTGTTGTCCTTCATCTTATACATTATAAAAACATTTAAAATGTGTACTTTTAATAATATGTAGTATAAATGTTAAAGCAAATAAAAATAATAAATGCAAATATCAAATGAAGAAGTGACTTACATATTATGCCAGTCAGTAAAAGCAAGATCAAAAAAGTACATTTTAAGGAAGGTATTGTCCTGCAGATCACCAAATTAGTACATTCTATGTGTATGAAGCTTGATAGCCTATATGACGAGCTAAATATTTCAGGCCCAATTTAAAACCTTTAAGCATCTCCATGCTGGCAGATCCAAAGTCTGTAGTAATCAAAAGGGGAAAACTATCTCCTCCAGTAAGTGGGGCAGGGCTATGATCACCAATACCAAATTATGAAATATGATACAGAGCAGTACAAACAGGTGATTGGGTCTCAAACACACAGAGCGACATGTTCGTAATCATGTGTACCAATTTGTAACCAAGCAGCAGAATAACTGCAAATCATCTGTTTCTGTGTCAGAAAGGCCAGAGTTTAATACTATTTAAGGAATAAAGATATAAAGTTATGGAAAGGTATGTACAGCTGAGAGACTTTCAAAAGGTATTAAGTGTTTGATTATGAAGATATTTCTCAAATGAAAACAAAATTAATTCATCATGGCTGATATATGGTCACAGATGTCAGATTTTAAGGATAACACCAAGATCACAAGCCTTAGAAATAAACTCCAGCCTATTACCACCAAAAAAGAATACATGATGGAAGTGGCAACACAGAAGAATCCCATAAAGTATCCTGCATAGTTAAGGCTTTGGTTTTGTACCTGATGAGCTTCATTAAATGACGAGCAGGAGCTTTTAAACTGTCCGTGGGGAAATACACAAACAGTGTAAAATACTGACAAAATGCACTATATAAATAGATGTTCTCAGTATACCATTGATAAGAAACCTTCTCCTAATAAGATCCTGATAAGATCTCCTACCAGGGCAATGAACTTTGTAAACATGAATGGACTCATTAATGTACTGTGAGCTGATGCGGGCTCCACTAGGTATGAGTAAGAAGCCACACCTCTGGGCACATTCTGATAAGCAGAAAGCAAACCAGCAGTGAAAGTTGCAGAGAAACCACAATAGGACTAAAGACATTTGAACAGGATCATGGTCAACACTATAACAAGCATGAGAAATGCAAAACAGTAGTGTTAATATTTCACAGCACTATTGTCATTTACCATCCAAATGTAGGCCACTACAGTGATAGGATGAATGAGAAAACTGGAGTGTCGGTGATCTAGGAGTATATGAACACATAAATGAGACTTAGTTTGCAAAAAAAAAAAACTCTATATTCATGATAAAGAATGCCAAACTGCAAAAATGGAATAGTTATCCAGACAGAATCTAGAGATGACATCTAGAAAGACAGACTCCAGAGATATCTTCTTTTTCCAAAAATGTTTTTATGTCACATAATAAGGTAATGCAGAAATAATAGAGAAAAACAAACAAATAATAAATAGTACTCAATCAGGCAGATAACTAATTACATGCAAATTGCCTTACATACAAATGCACTATTGTTATATCGATTATTGTTTATACATAAAATGACTTTAATCATACCAGTTATACAAATTCAGGCATCAAAATCATAAGTACCAAATAGACCCAAAAAAATGCCCTAATCAGTCCAGACAAGGATCGACAGTTGAAAAGTCCACCTACTCAGATTTATCTTGCCCATAATTAAAATGTCACTTACACATTCCCAAAGAATGCATCCAAACAAACCATACTAGTGCATTGAGAGCCCTGCGTTATGCTCAGTTTCCACTTTGTCTACATTCTCTGAAACTCTATGACCAGGACATCTGGGAAGGTGTGCTTTTCTTGTTTCTAAATATATGTACTTTTATCGCAGATTGCATAAAAGCAATGAGGTTCTATAGCGGGTAGGGAGAGAGATATAGCAGTAACAGGAACAATAAATAGTGAATGAGAAGTGCAGGATACACAGTCAGTGTATGTGCATTATCCATGCATTCTTACCAAAATATTCAGATTATAGGGAAGCACCATTACATAAGGAAGTGGATGTGTCATTATTACCACATCTTAAAACACATGCATACACACACACATGAACACACGCGCATGCACACACACTCACACACACACACACACACACACACACACACACACACACACACACACACACACACACAAACACACACACACACACACACACACACACACACACACACACACACACACACACACACACACACACACACACACACACACACACACAGACACAAACACACACACACACACACACACAGACACAACACACACACACACACACACACACACACACACACACACACACACACACGCACACACACGCACACACACACACACACACACACACACACACACACACACACACACACACACACACAGACACACACACACACACACACACACACACACACACACACACACACACACACACACACATACACACACACAAACACAGACCACACACACACACAGACACATACACACACACACACACACACACACACACACACACACACACACACACACACACACACACACACACACACACACACACACACACACACACACACACACACACAGACACAAACACAAACACATACACACACACACACAGAAACACACACACACAGACACACACACACATTCACACACACACAGACACACACAGACACACACAAATACACACAAACACACACACACACACACACAAACACACACACACAGACACAGACGCAAACACACACACACACAGACACAAACACACACACACACACACACACACACACACACACACACACACACACACACACACACACACCTACACAGAGGATTTACAAACTTGACATGTCTTTATAATCCATGTTTGTTACCAGCATTGCATGTTAAATGAAGCCTTCACTTGAAAACCTTCCATCATTTTATTTATTTACTTACTTATTTATTCACATGTTTACCAGCTTGGTGCACTGGGTAACTGGGCTATCAAGGCAGTTTATGGACTAAGAAATCACATTTATTGTAATCAAATTTTTGAAACACAAATTATGCCTATTCTGTGAGTATATGTGAAAGTTATGAAGAAAGTATACTATAGTACAGGAAGAATTTAGTTTAAAAAGACAAGTAGATCTACATTTATCTAAACTGTACATGTACAAAACAATCTGAGAAAGCATAACTGCTACAAGTAACATAAATGAGCAGAATCTCAGTTTAATAGAGGATTTTAAAGGGCTATCCTGTTCAATTTAGTATTTTCAGTTAAATATAAGCGTATGCACTTGTTCACAGTAGTATTCTTAAGTGAGTTGATGGTAAGAAATAGTGATGGAGTTATGGTAAGTGAGTGCTGAGTTTGTAGGTTTAGGGTATAGTGAGTGAAGGTAGGTGAAGAATGCAAGGGATTAAGTGGGATATGATAAGCACAGAGGTAGGATAAGAGAAGAAGAAGATGAAGTGTGGAGAAAAGGGATAAGAACATGTTGGGGATGAGAAGAGTTTTAGTAAGGAAGAGATTTAGGTGAGACGAAAGTTGTGGAAGTGTGAGCACAGTTGTGGAGGTTAGTGAGTGTTTAGGTGAAGAGGTGTGTTGAGAGTTTTAGGTGAAATGAGGAGGTAAGTTAATAGGGCACAATGGGAAAAGGGAGAAAAGAGAACACCTCAAAATAGTTGGAATGTAAAGAGATAGAGAGAAAGTTAGAGCAGAATGAGAGTAAAGTTGGTGGATATGGTGGATAGATGGGGGTATTGTAGAGTGTAGTTTGACATAGGAGGGGAAAGTAGTTAGGGTGACGAGTAGACAGTGGAAAAAAATATGAGAGAGATTGGAACACGTATGTAGGAGGAGAGTAGAGGTGAGGTTTAATTAGCGTGGGGAATGTTAATTGTTTAGTTAAGGTAGGAAGAGAAAAGGAGAGAGAGTGATTGGCTGGGGGAGGGAGGAAGAAGAGGTGCTAGATGGGAGGAGAAGAACTTTGTTAGTTATAAATAGAATGTATTTAGGGGTAGATGGGAATGAGCGTAGGGTAGCAGAGTAGAGTGAACACAAGCATAGTGAGGGTAAATAGAGTAGACTGGAACAGTGCACAGGAAACTCGACAGAGTACATGAAAGAAAAAAGAGTTAAGAAAAACAATCTGTTAAAGCTATTGTAGTAGGGGGAGCTGCAGGTAAACCCATGCAGTACCTGTTAGATAGCCAGGAAAGAGAAGGTATGTGTGAGAAGCTAAGGGTAGAGGAGAGCAGAGTTGGTACAAGGAAGGATTACAATATTGTTAAAGGAGCTTGGAGAATAAATAAAAAACAAACAGTAAAATGGAAGGAGTTAGCGATAAAGGACAGCAAGCAAGAGGGTAGGCATGGTTCAGTGCTGTGCTATGCAGGTCATTAAAAAGGCAAGCTGCAGAACACATTAAACAAGGGCACATGCATTCACAAAGGGGAGCACTGTTGTAGTGATTTTTTGTGATTTTCTGTCTGACTTGAGTAGGCTAATTATCACTGTAGTCTGGGCAGAGGGGAAGTCCGCACCATTGATTTAAGCTGTCTTTACTAAAAAGGGAAGAATGAAGCCTTAAAAATTGTAAGCCTGTGATAAAATCAAATAATGAGAGACTGCACAATCTGTATCTCCATGGCTATGGCTATAATATTTTTGTTTGGGGGAGGGGAGGAGGCGATGAAGACATTAGCCTTCTACAGTCATCACTACAGAAGATTTAGTAGATTGGTTGCTGGAAGGATGAATGCTTTGTTTTACGTGTGTGAACACTAAGGTATTACACCCCCTCCACTCCCTTACACACACACACACACACACACACACACACACACACACACACACACACACACACACACACACACACACACACACACACACGCACAAACACACACACACACACACACACACACACAGAGCTTTTTTAACAAATTAACAGTTGACATTGCTCGCTTACAGGTATACAGGATTCTAGGAAACCGCCAGAGAATATTACATATTTTTATAAATTAATCTAGCTATGTTTGTTCAAGTAAACATTCTAAGGTGGAAATGATGATTTTAGTGTGGAAATTTCCCCTGGAGATTAAAAAATTAATAGAAGTTAGGCCCTATAGATCAGCTTTAATACACCTTGCAACCTCATTATCCAGAGCAATATCTGTGGTCCCAGTGTTGATGTACTTTGTTTCTTAGTGAGATGTTTAATTCTGTCTTGACCCACCTCATCCGTGCTGATGACTGGTGGTTTTAATGCTGAATAACTGAATAAAAGACTAACACAAATGCTGTCAAATGGTGTTTAAAGCTATGATGATGATTACAAAGCCAGTAGCACCTTCAGCCTTATTAGACATCTGGTGAGTGTTGTGCTCAGGTTAAGAAACGTTCATATGTACAGCTCCATCAAGTGTAAACTCTAGCCAAATTGATTTTTGCTGGAATTACAAAAGATACTCTACCTCAAATCACTGATGCTGACATACTCCAGACCTTCTTAACTGACCATGCTGCTGTCTCCTGGTATCACATTCACCAAGGAAGGAATCACTAAAATTAAAACACCTTGATATAGCTGTCATGATCAAGGATGGGATAAAATATTATTACATCTTAACCCAAAGGGAACCTTATCCTACATAAGTTTGTGGACATCACACAAGACAGAAATAAAAGGCCTTTGCGCTGCTGCCAAATCAGCTCTTATGCCAAATTTTCAATTGCACTGGACAGCTTCATAAAAAAGTAAAATTAACTCATGAAAATTGTGAAAGCTCTATATTTGGATGTAAGGAGGTATTTCAGTCCTATAAAATTCTAAATTAATCACTTGGTCTCTTTAAGCAAGAAAAGCACAATTATGTTTTCAGAGAGTGGCATCCTGTTCAGGGGTACACAGTGATAAATCAGGTAAGATACTGGCACTAAAAGCCAGATAAGGATTCAGTCAAGGCTTGATCCCAGGTGTATCTTACAAACACACAAGCCAATGACCAGTTTAACACACAAATTTAACTTCTTAATTTTTTTAGTCTTCCTTGTTAATATAGTGGTGAGTATCCCCACCTGTTGCATGGGGGGCAGGAGATGATTCCCTGATACGGAGTAGCTGTATCTTTCTTTAGATGGAGTTGGCAACTAACATAATGGTAAAGGTGTTTACCTCACAGACACAAGGTAAAAAATTTGATTCTCACCTTTGAATGAAACTGGCAGTGCTTAAAGATGAAAAAGATAGATTTTTACAGTTTTGACCAATGCCCAGATGGAATTGCTTAGGAAACCCATTTCAGCAGCAGAATTTCAGAAAGCCATAAAAAATATATATATACCTCAACTGTCAAGGCTCCTGATTCTGATGGATTACATTCAGAGTTATACAAATTGTTCCTCTCTCATCTTGGTTATTATTGCACTGTAGAATCCTGGGAAGCCCTACACAATTTTCAGAACCATAGACCCATTTTCTTATTAAATATAGATGTCAAGCTTTATACTTGAGTAAACTCAAGAAGATCCTCCCCTCTATTATTTCCTCCTCACAAATCAGAATCATCTAAAGTCGATCCAGCACAGACCAGCTATGCACAACAATATGGAGGACCTATTGAGAGTTTCAGAGTGCCAGCTGATTCCATCATTTGGTCTTATATGTAGTAGTTATGAAAAACAACCATTCCCCCTTAGACTCATTGAAGAGACTTGTCAGTGGTGCATTTTTTCTCCAGCCCTACTTTTGCATTGATTACAGAATAGATCGGTTGGCATTATAAAAACTTAACAGAGGGCACAGTTTTTTTGCCGAAGATTGTCTAAACTTAACATAAATCTCAAAATGAATATTCTTAACTTACCATCATTTTTGAATGAGTTCATAATTTTTTCAGGTCTCCAGCCAAATATTAGCAAATCAAAATCTTTATTGTTAATGAAGTTGCAAGCAGACATAACGCATCATTAGTTACTTTTTTGTTTTCATAGCATTCTCATTTTCCCCAAATACTTGGTTCCTACTCAAGATGGTCTGTTAACCTAACAGTCAGCTGGACGTAAATATACATATGGCTGCATGGCTGGATGACACTGAGACTTTTCCTTATGGATAGAATAAACATTGTGAAGTGTTTGCTACTCTAATTCCATTCTTTTTAAATGACTACCATATGAAAAATTGCACCTTTAAATCTCCTAATTGATCTGCCACTACACTTAGGACACCAACGTTTCCTTGAGGGTGCCACACATTCATGCTCAAGGCTCGGAATCTGTGATCTGAAAGCTTATTTTGTGCACTCATGTGATCACAGCTTTTCTCCTGTGACAGAGTCAACCTTCTCTATGGACTCATTTAAAATTATATCCTCTTAATGATCCTACCTCATTTGCACTCACTTGGAATGAAAAAGCTCTATCAGGTTGTCTAAAACCAAGACACCAGATGTGAACAGAAACAGTTCTCTTAAATTCCTGTACAAAGAACTTCCTCTTAAGGTCTGAGACACTGGGTCTTCATTATGGGGTGGGCCAGGTTTTAAGATAATACCCAAAAACACTCTGAAGGAATAGGACTTGTTCCATTTTAAATATTTAAGAGGTATTTGGGTCTCTGTATTAAGGACCACTATAAATATCTGTGCCTCACATTCCCCATTAAAGGACTGTTTAGTGTACCTCACTGATTATTGGAGAAATTGCAGATAATAAAGTTGTTTTCTTTTGAAAAAAAAATAGTTTCATATACAGAAGCCAGGTGTATTATAGAAACAAAAAAAAACAGACGGGGGGAAAATAATGAATGATGTAGTAAAACGCCATAGGTTTCATGCAGCAAATCAGAGAAAAGAATGGGATACTGGTGCAGAGAAAAAAATACAAGTAAATGGTGAACAGCAAACTGAAACAGGAACAGGCCAAAACTGAAACAGGCAAAATCAGCAAATGACACAGCGGGGATGAAAATTCACAAAACAAATTGCACCAAATATAGTCCATATTGTTTCTACACTTGTGAAATATACCCTTTTCAAGAGCATTAATTCCTATCTGCAGCAAGCAGTGAACTAATAATCTGGGGTCTCTTTTGTTATTTGTAGGGAGAGGAAATGCCAGAGAAGAAAATTACACCAGTCACACTGAACAATCAAATTATATAGTCTTACAGGTTATTCATCCCGCCAGATAGACACACACACACACACACACACACACACACACACACACACACACACACACACACACACACACACACACACACACACACACACACACACACACACACACACACACAGACACACACACACACACACACACACACACACACACACACACACACACACACACACACACACACACACACACACACACACACACACACACGCACACACGCATACACAAACCCTGATGACAGTGTTATAATACATAAAAGTGATGAATCATATTACAGTGTCACAGTGGTGCCATGGACAACATGTTTATCTTACTGTGCTTGTTTTATTGTCTGGTTCACAGCTGAGGTACCTTCTGCATGGACACTGCATGCTCTTCCTGTGTCTGGGTTCTGCTTATGTCTAAAAAGTATGATGGCATTGCATGAACAGGTAGTCTTCAAAATTTACCCAGGTATGAGTGAGATATATGAATGAATGTGTGCATATGTGTGTGGGGGTGTGGAGGGTGTGGGTGCATCTCTGTCAACATGTCTGAATGTATGTCTGTCTCTCTATGTCCTGCAAAAAACAGCATTCTGTAAAGATTAGAGCTATTAGTTTATGCACCCATTTCTAGCCAGGATAGGCTTTAGTTAATTTAGAACTCTGAATATTATTGACTGAGGACTGGATAATGAGCACACAAATAAATAAATAAATGAAATAATGACCTATACTGCTTTGACTTTTATTTATAATATTTTATGTGCCAAGTCCCCCTGATAAGAATCTAAAAACACAGTTTCATTTCTCAGAAAAAAAAATCAATTACATCAACTCACCATAAAGCACCATGAGTCCATGAGTACAAGAAAAGACTAGATGGGCTCCAAGGAAACACAGTGTTACAAAAAAGCCCTTCTACAGGCAGCAAAGGAAATCCCATCTCAACTGACTCATGCTTCATCCCAAACAGCAAGAAGTGAAAGTTAATCCATCATCCTTCATCCCCCATCCTCCCAACATCACTGTGTCTTAAGGGGAGATGCAATGAAGAAGGAAAACTGTTCCTGGCTTGCACTTCTCAGTCTGAAAGGTTCAGGTACTTCAAGATGAGGTGTCTAGGAAAACTCGTCCTACTTATGAAGCCATATATTGCCTTACTCTGCAGCACATACTCCTTCTCCTCTCACACATAATGCAGATCTATCTGTACCAAACATTTCAAGCCATGGCAAATCCAACCCTCTTTAAACTTTCATTCCTTTACACAACAAATGGCACTTCTAATATCCGGTTAAAGGACATAAACCTTCATCAACACATAAAAAAGTCATGCTGGAGTAATAAAATCATATCCTAATTTATTTACTAGTAAAGTCTGACTTGGAAAGAAGTCAATGTTCAGTGGCAGCCCGGGGACAAATGCTCCAGATGCATGTCTTTCAGATGGGGGAGGAAACAGGAGCACCTGGAGGAAACCCACACGAACACAGGGTGGACTTGTCGACTCCACACAGAAGGCACTCCAGCCCAGAATCAAACCAAAGACCCTCTTGCTGTGATATGACAATGCTACCACTGAACCACTGCACCGTTCATGCAGCTAATGTATCCCTCACCTCTGCAACAAGTTAATACTTCAAGTCAAGCAGGGTAGCACCCTAAACACCTTCAAAGTAAACTTAGATAATCATATGGACATTCTCAAATTCTCCTCTGAACTATCTTGTTTTGCCCTACTTGAGGTCAGAGGGTTTTTTTACAAGGCTGGTAATAGTCTTCAGACTAATTGCCCAGTATTTATGTGTTTGTCTATGAAATGATGAAACTAAATCCATGTAGCCTTCCCAAGATTGACCAGGAATTCAGACCTAAACCTATAAGATACACTAAATCTTCTTTCCACAAAGGGACTTCCTTTAGTTATAGATGACTTTATAGTTAGGCATATAGATGTCACATTCACCAGACTGGACAAGAATAGGGTGACTGTAAGTTACTTGCCTGTTGCTAGGATATGTGATTTTTCACAGGGGTCCTAAGGTCCTTTAAATGAAATGAAATATGACTGCAACCTACTGCTCACCCATGGTTGAATAACCAGAAGTGCTCCACCCACAGATCATGCAGAGAAACATGACTGAACTTTCTATGCATGTGTTAGAGGCAGAAAAGATACTGATCTTGAGGAGTATCTTGCCTTTACTAAGAATGATGCAAGATAATTAGTTTTAACATGTGGCGGTTTTAATCACTGAACCATTCCAGTAAACAAATCCATCCATCCATCCTCAACCCATTTTCCCATTTTGTACAATGGGGTTGGGGTAATTTAAGTAATTGCTGTCATTCAAAGGGGATCCAGTATGTGTCAGCCTGGGATGAGACTGTAGATGAGACTTCCTGTTTCACCAAGAAGGGCCTTCACCTCTCATACTAGGGGTTCCGCATACTGGCAGGACTTCCTCATACTGGCTAAATAAAGCTTTTGCTGCCAAACAGTGCCCTTTTTTAGACAGAGACCCCCTGTATAGCAAATTGAAATTCAAATTAGGTCAACATTATGGTGGCATTACTAAGTGCTAGGAGTCTAAACAGAAATATGCCAGAATTTGAGTGCCTCTGGCAAGTGGAACACTCATATCATTGTAGTTACTGAGACAAGGTTTCAACACAATGATAGCACTTCCATTGTACAAAGATTTAGCACATATCCTTTCTTCATGCCATTGAGTAACTGCTTGGTGCTAACTATATTTATCAGAAATATCACCACCTTACCTCAATTTCTTCAAGACACAAACTCAGAGCTCCTGGAAAGCACCCTTAGTAAATTCAACTATTGTTTCATTGCTAGCAATAGATTCCCATCAATATCACCTGAAGAGCAAGGAAATGAATACATTAAAGAGCTGAATATCAACCAGATAATGTCTTGATAGGAGACTTTAATTACCTAAGCCTTAACTGACACTCTTAGACCTTTAAAATGGATATGCTGAATGACTCTTAGATTTTATTAGTACCAGTACATAGGAAGAAATTGGAAATCAACTGACTAGGAGAACTAATAACCTTGACATTGTCCCTATTAACCTAACTTGTGCATTTACCCCACTCTGCATCTGTTTATCCTTAGTTAAATCTGACAACAATTCAGTCTTCCAAACACCACGCCTCGCACGTACGGCATGCACGGCCAAACCAAAAGTAAAAAACACAAAAGGCCAGCATGAATAGTCCAATGCTTTATTGGAAGTTGTTTAATAGGACATGAGAATGTCCCAGCGATAAATCCAAAATTCAAACCGGTTCAACAATTCAGTCTTCTCTGTTAGGCCTAGTAATACCACCCAAGCACCAAATGCATGTTTCATCAAGAACCGTATGAAAAATTCTCAAAAGTCCCCAACAAATGGAGGGCTGCTGTGTTTATCTCGATAAACAGCTGCATAAAAAAGTCAGTGCTTGTCTGCCTTAAATACAATAGTACATTGAGTAATTAAGACTATTTGACAGAGCTCTCATATTAATAAACAGTATAACAAAATATGGAAAATACTGAAAAGCTGAACCTACTCCCAATTCCCTACTACAAGACTGCACTGAAACATGCCAGCAAGGAACATATGAGCATTGTTAGAAAGGAGTATGACCTTAAGGTCACTATACAAAACAATCTTTGTTCAGATATGTCAGGAAATTATGGAATAATGTCCATTATACAACAACCCCCCATTAATATTCCAAAACATGCATGCTGACTGGTCAGTGTGCACATTGTAAATCAGAGTTATAGTAATGGAAAAAGGTCCGGTCACCCGGACTTTTTCCATTAGTATAACTCTTTTTTTTACAGCAACAGAGAACGCAAGATCTCTGTTGCTTTTTACAACCTGTCTCGCTATGTTAAACGAGTTTAACATAGCGAGACAGCTTTAAAAAAAGCAACAGAGCATCTCCGTTGCTTTTTTAAAGCTGCCTCGCTATGTTAAACCCATTTAACATAGTGAGACACTTTAAAAAGCAACAGAGATCTTGCTTTTTCTGTTGCTTTTTTCAAAACTGTCTTGCTGTGTTAAATGAGTTTAACCCAGTGAGACAGCTTTAAAAAAAGCAACGGAGATGCTCCGTTGCTTTTTTTAAAGCTGTCTCGCTATGTTAAACTTGTTTAACATAGCGAGACAGGTTGCAAAAAGCAACGGAGATCTTGCTTTCTCCATTGCTTTTGCCCACAGCTCTGATGTACTGCATATGTATACGCATGCACAGTACAACAGAACTGCCGCAGAATACCAGACAGCTGTGGAAGGGCAGCAAGGAGGCATTATACAATGCAATTATTTAAGAAAAGTAATTTTTTTTCTTAAATAATGTCATTGTATAATAGCAATAACCCACTTCTGGGTGTGGGTAATGCTGGATTTACCCACGGTTGTCTTTGTTTGGCCACTCAGGCTTCGCCCTTGTGACCAAACCACACCAACCATGGGTAAATCCAGCATTACCCACACCATAGCAATGGTTATTGCTATAACAATGCACAAGCTTGTCTATAATAATAACCCAAGAGTATTTACCCACTTGCCCCAATACCCATAGAAGTTTAGTTTTCCACGAAGTTACATTGAAACTAATTTGCTAATCCTTAACAAAGGAAACAAATAAGGCCTACATGTGACCAGACAGAACACAAGGATTAATTCACATTAGTTCCAAACATACAATATCTGAGCATCTGCTTAAAGCTGTTCAACCTTAGCCTATCCACAGGATCTGTGCCTAATGCTTGAGGATCACCCTGTGTGACCACCCTGCAGAAGGGTGGTCCCTATACAGATTGGGGTAGTACTAGGTCCATCTGCCTCACCAGCCTTATTTGCAAAACAATTGAAAGTATCACAGCATAACTCATTTCAACAGATATAAGCAACTTAAATAATCTAGACTCCAGTTTGGCTTTGTCAAAGGTAAGTCTTGTATCTTCAACATGGTACACCTCTTTGAAAAGATTACAAAGACAGTCAAAAATAGTTACAACGTGCACATTACTTATCTTGACTTGGCCAAATGTTTTGACACTCTGTTCCTTGCTGGTAATATTGAAAAACTTGACAAATTTCATGCAAACCTCTGTGTTGCCTGCTGGACTGCAAATTGGTTATCAAACATATACCAGTTTTTGAAAGCTGTTAGTGTCCTTTCTGAACATAATATTGTAAGGACTAGGGTACCACAGGGACAACTGTTGGGCCATGGTTTCATTGGCATTAATTTTGCAGACACCCAAATCAATATCCCAGAACTGTGGTTGACCAAGTTTGCCGATGACTGCAAGCAGGACACTGTTATCTGCTCATCCATCTATATATCTATCCATCCATCCATCCACCTAGTACCCCTTTTCTAATTTTTGCACATGGGGTTAGGGTGTCATTTCAGCAGTGACGATCATCATGAGCCAAGGTTTACACCACTAGGTGGCTAGCCGTGCCACTGTAGAAGAGAATCTTCAGGATTTGAACCCTGGCTCACCTGTGCTTTGACCAGGAGCTTACTGGTTTACACCCTATGCCACAACTCATCCACTATTACTAAACAGTTCCTGCCGGTGCTAGAATATGCATATAACTTGTGTCTCAAAAATGGTCTCAAGCTAAATAAAAGAAAGTGCAGCACAGCAACATTTGGCAAAATGTTGTTCCCACCTCATATGTTATAAATGGTAATAATCTTCAACTAGATATGGCCATAGCAGAGCTACGTACTAATGTAGACAACTCATTTTAATTTGATCATTATGTTTCCAACATAGTAAGGAAATCCTTTTATTTGGATCAGTTTCACTTCTAAGGGAATATCATCAAGATTGAAAGATGTCACAGTAGCACTGTACTCTTCCCTTATCATACCCATTATGAAATACAGTGTCCCTTTTGGTATGTACAAATCCAAGCACTTCATACAACTGGAAAAGCATCAAAGATTTCCAAGCAACAAAATGAAAGACCTTAAATCGCTCTACCATTCCACTAGATTAGCATGACTCTTCTTGTACTCAATAACCTACTGGCTGCTCTGAGATGACCTGTGTCTTGCTTTTTGAGCCATAAAAGACCCAATCCTATTTGGCTTTCCATTTTTCTACAAAACTAGTAGCTCTAGAAAAACACCTGAATTAGAGACCTAATCCATGTTGGAACATGTAAATTGTCCCAGTATATACTTGCTCAGCCAGTCTCTGGATTATTCATACCTGAAACATAAAGGCTAAAAACTATCATGCAAATTAAAATCTATGCATCCTAAGATCCTACGAATGTACAAATATACACCAATGAACAGGCAATACAAGTTGGAGGGAAAGGCTCCTCGCTCAATGCATTCCCAACTTACGGAGTAAGTTACCACTACAAATAAAAGTGCTGCTTTGTCTACTTCTAAGTCTAGTCCTGATGGATAATTAAAATTTTACATAATGTACATTCCAGCTCATTTGGGGAGATGGGCACTATTAACTCTTGTAAAGTGTTGCAAGAACTTTTAATAACTCTACGTAGAAATGTATAAGGCTAGGATTCCTATGGTCCCCATGTTTGCTTGTGTAATATTGTTCCTATGTTCCTATCTATAACAGCAGTATACTAAACAAAAAACTGTGCTACCATGGCTGCAAATTAGATTGGCTCAGGAGGATGATCCACCTCCACTAGGTCAGCTAGTCTTAAATTTGGGAACCACATTTTGCTCTTGAGGACAGGTAACTATATGTATTTTATCTAAGTACTCTTCACTCCCTAAAAAAAATGATGCTGGCTCTTGAACTTAACTGTTTACCCCCATTATTTGCATTTTTATTTCAGTGTAGTATTTGTTAACTGTATAATCCATGGCCCATTTTCAGTCATGGCCCAGGCCACAACAGTAAGGGTAAATGCAACATATACGTATATAGGCAATTTAGAGTAAGCAATAAATCAACATTTTTTTGAGGTGGGGCAAAACCAGATCAACTTGATGAAAACCCCCAGAGGCACAATGACAACATGCAGTGTCTAAAAAGATAGTGACTAGAAATCAGAATTGACTCCCCCCACCCCCCCAGTCCAGGATCTGTAAGGCAGAGATTTTTTTTTTCACTGAGCCATAGTGTTATCGATCTCTTCGCATAAAGGCTTTACATCTGGGTCTGTCCACTGTGGGGTGAGTCCAAACTCAAACACTCTTCCTCAATAAGGTTTGCATCTTTCATTACCATACTTAACAAATTTGTGATATTTGCCAGGGATACTTGGGTCTTTTCTAATATTGCTTCTAACATGATTCTGGTTGCCTCAGTGACGCAATAGCAAGTTAAACAAGTGGTCGTGCAGCACTTCCCTTACTCATGAACTATCGTGCAATACAGGCAACTTGAGTAACGGCTGAGATCTATGCAATGAAAGGAGCAATAGCCTAAGTACATGTGTATAAATAAGAAGGCTTGGATTAAATAAATCAATAATAAACAATCAATTAAAAAGTGGACATTTAACCTGATGTTGCTTCTTTACACATTTGTAAAATGTTGGCTTTGTTGTTAACTAGTGTTCCATGTAGCCACAGAAAAGAACAATGTGTAGGTACTTTGGTCCCTTCGCAAAGTATATGCAGAAGTATACTGCACACACTAGCTTACAGACTTATGACCATCTTCTGGAATATATTTATTTATTTATTTGACATTTGTTGACCAAGTTAGTCTGACTGGGCAGCAGCTCTTTTTCAGCCAAGGCCTGAGGAGAAAAGCTCCAAAAAGTACCAGTAACAAAAGTAATCACATGACAGAGTTATAACTAAAAGCACAATAGTTACAATATGTATGAGATGTATGTTGAAACAACGTGCTTAAAAATGGTTATTAAATTGAAAGCATAATATGGTACGAAGTTTCATACAATAGTAAACAGAATGCAGAAAATACAGATAAGTTAGTAAAACAGAAAGTAACAAATATAAAAACAGGAGATAAGCCCACAGGGCAAGAGCCAATTTCTAAGGCTACAGCTGTGGAAGCTATAAGAACTACTGACTATTAGTAGACTTTATTAGAAGAAGATGCAGAGAGAGGCTGGAGCAAAGGCTGCTGCAATAGTATTATAGGAGGGGAGGTGGATTAAGTTGGGGTTGTTGCAATAGTGTTATAGGTGAGAAGGTGGATTAAGTTGGGTCATAGCATACGCATGTCCAAGATATATGTAGACTTTCCTTTAGTGTTGTTTTGAAAGACGTGGGGTGAGATATCTGCCTAACACTTAGTGGTAATTTAGTCTAAGCATTTGCTACTGAGTAGCTGTTGAGGAGTTTACCAATGTTTTTGTTGGGTGCATAGACTTGCAGAAGATGCTGTTGGGAGCTATGGAGGGTATGGTTGGCAGTATAGGGCTGGATGAGAGTAGGGAGAGAGGGGCATGAGGAGGGTTCATATAGGATAGAATGAGATATGAAAAGCTGGGGTTCTAGGATTTGATGATGAAATTCCAGTCACAGTAGGCTTTTCAAGGCTAGGCAGTGGTGAGAGCGGTAGGGTTGGTTAGAGGCGAATATGGCAATTTTATTATAGGTGAGTTCCAGTTTTGGCAGAAGATTGGATTGGATATTAGTGAGAATAGGGACGGAGTAAAAATTAGTGGGGAATAGAATGTTTTTACAAGAGAGAGCCTAGAGACATATGTGAGGAATTTTTTATGCCTATATAGCAGGCCTAAGTTTTGATGTGCCTTTTTGATGACCTGCAGAATATGGAGCTCGAACTTTAGTTGTTCATAGATAATAACTCCTAGCAATTTGATTTGGTGTGAGGTTCAGCAGATGATGGTGTTGTTAAAGGAGCAGACAGCAAAGGTAGCTTGATGATGTTGAAGAGATTTAGGGAGGAATAGGAGAAGTTTTGTTTTCTTAGGGTTAAGTAGCAATTGGTTGAAAGTTAGCCATTTTTCAACTGAGTGCAGAGACTCCTGGGTGAGGGTGTGAAGGTGGATAATATTGTCAGAGGAGGAGATGATGGTGGAATCATCAGCATATTGTATGACAGGTGAGAGTGGACAGGAAGAGTGTAGGTCATCAGTTCCAAGAATGGAGCCTTGGCGTTCCCCAGTTTGTGCTGGCAAGAAGGGAGAAAAGTTAGATTGCCATTTAACTGCCTGGAATCTGTTGGTGAGATAGCTGGAGAACCAAGAAAGTGCAGAGTTGGAGAGAATAAGGGTAGCTAGTTTGGATAGAAGCAATTGGTGGGAAACAGTGTCAAAGGCTTTGGAGTGGTCCAGAAACAAACATGAGACTACCTTGTTGTTGTCATGGGAATTTGCAATTGAATTCTTGAATGATATAGCATTAGCTTTACTCTGATTTGGGTGGAAACCATGCTTTGTAGGGGTAAGCAGATTTTCTAGGAGCAGGTGATCAAGGAGCTGTTTGTGGATACACTTTTCGATAATTTTTGACAGGGAAGATAGAATGGCAATGGGCCTGAAATTTGAGGGGTGAGTTGAGTTGCCACATTTATGTAAGGGTATGACATAGGATTTCTTCCAGATTTCAGGTACAGTGTTTTCTTTTGATTGACCTATTGATTAAGGGGTCTATATTATATGAATGAATTTTTATAACTTCGAATACCATATGATTGACACCATATGGTCGAAGTTATAATACTTCGAACAGTTAAAAAAAAAAAAGTAACCTAACGGGTTAAAGCTGGGGGGCAAACACTCCTGCACCCCCCACACCCCGCGCCCTTTAAATATGCCAACACCGAGATCGCACTACAGTGCAGTAAAGGGAAATCTTCCCTTTACCGCATTATAGTGTGGTCTCAGAGTTGGTATATTTAAAGAGCGGGAGGTGTGGGGGGGGTGCATCCCCCCACGTGGGGGGTGCAGGGGGGCTTGGCTCCCTGCCTACAACCCTTAGTTTAGGGATGGTTCTTTTTTTTATTTGTTTTATATATTCAAAGTTTTATAACTATGACCATATGATGTCGATCATATGGTATTCAAAGTTATAAAACTTTTGAGTATATAATATAGACCCTTGATTGAGATGGAGATAGGGTAGGCGATAGAAGTGGAAGCAAGTTTTAGGAATTGAGACGGTAGGTTATCAGCTGATGGAGAGCATGTTTTAAGTCTGCTAAGGAGTGACTTGATATAAGTTGTGCGGATTAGTTTAAGAGAGTAGGGGGTTGGGTGGATTGATGAAGGAGGAGTGAGGTAGGTGATGGTGTAATTTTTGATTAGATTGCGAACAGAGACAATAAAGAAGGAATTAAGAAAGGTAGCAGTATCAGTGGGACAGCTGTTAGAGTATGAATTAGGTGATGAGGGTCTACCAGGATGTAGTAGTTTATTTACTGATTGCCATAATTTTTGGGGGTTGGAGTTAGGATTATGTAGAAGTTTTTAGAAATATTTTTTTCTTGTCAAGGGTGACCTTTGTTTTAGTTAAGTTAAAAAGCTCTCTGTAGGACTGAAGATCAGTGGAAGTATTAGATTTTTTCCATTTTTTTTTCCATGCACTTTCTCTCGTATGCATACGTGTATGAATGGCTTGTGTTAGCCAGGGGGCATATTGGGTTTGATTCTTATTTTTCTGATGGGGCCAGGGAGTTAAGTATATCTAGAAAAACATAATGAATAATATTTTGATGGATGCTCAGGAACAAAAAATTATTTGTTTTGGTATATAGACTATGCCTTCTGAGCTTTTGTTGTTAATGTTCAACCTTACAGCTGTTCCATCAGGTTGTCACTTGATCATTTCCTATTACAGCGGTGGTGGTGCTGCGGTAGCCTTGCCGCCTCACAGTAAGACGTTGTCCTGTGCGATTCTCAGCTAAAGCGTCTTCTGTGTGGAGACATGCGTGAATGGGCGTACCTTTGTTGAAGGTTGTGCGTCAGGGCTGACAACTCGGTACGTAAAAATCTACTGCCAATCATTAGCGGACCGGAGTTCTGCTGTTGCAACCCCTAACTGGGAAAAGACAAAAGATACAACAACAACAAGAACAACACCTCGATGTTAGGTTCATAAGTTGTTAGTACATGTTTTAATCTTCGAATGTTTGATCACCGTCTTTACAGTCACTCTGTCACTAGCCTCATTTGTCGCAGATTATTTGCTATATGGAACTAAAACTCATACCTGTAAACTGGAGCAGCTGAATCATGGCTGCATCTAATGATTTGATAATTCCATTAAAGCAAAATTATCTGCATATTTTCTAATCACAGAATTCTTTTGATTCAAATTGTAGAGTGAGTATATAAATAAATTAAAGACTGCATTGTGTGTTTTTGTAAGTGTGACTTCTAATTCTTATTCAAATAATGGTAACCACAAATACATATTTAACTGCTCACCTGATTGTATTTATACTAGGCAAGCAGGTTTACCTGCCCACCTAATATAAATGCAATTAAACTTTGAATAAAAGGTAAAATAAAAGAAGTAATGTCAGGAGATCAGGAAAATTGCTAAGAAGGTGCTGAATGAAGTACAAGCTGAACACTGAGAGAAGACATTGCTGTAGATAAAGGGGGAATGGCCAGTAGTACCAGATTATGGGTCCTGGACAAAAAGGGAGTTCTACATAGTAGGCATGGGTCCATTACAGAGACAGGGAACATGGGGATGGTTGTTGGACATAAGAGTAACCAAGAAGTGATAATTAATAATAAAAAGTGATGTTTTGATTGTTGAATGTGGGTTGGGCTCAATGTAGACAACATGGAAAAAAACAAGGGGTACGTTGTCCTCAGGGTGACGTAATAAGCTGATCACTATGCAATTTGCATTGTAAGGAACTTATATTTTCTGATGCTAATAGACTTAGGATGACCATAATAATACAGAGGAAAACCCTATACACTGATGTAAAAATAAGAGTGGTAGCTTTCAGGTATGGCCAAGCATAATGGTGACCAACTGAAGTTTTGGAGTGGAAATGTGAAGGATGGTACAACATTACTACAGTAATAGTGTAGGAATGGTTTGAATGAGGCAGCTACAAAATGGGGGAGTGGTGAAGTTGCCAAGCACAGGCTCCATAAGGAATGTTTATTCAATGCTATGAAATACCAGGTGGTAGTAGCATAAGTCTCAAGACCAGGCATACTGGTAGCAACGTAACCTGTGGGTCATCACTGTGAAGGTCTGACTACATTTAGAACGGGAGTTTAAATTCTAGAATGTTTAAATTAGGTGGGCAGTAAACCTGCTTGCCTAGTATGAATACAAGGAGAACTGGGAAGCTTTATATGAGGTAAATGCACTGCAGTAGTGCCTAATAATTCTTGCCTCCAATGAAACTCCATTAGAGGACCCATGTCAGTCAGACTGTACAAACTTTGATGGCCAAGCATAGTAAAATAGAAACATGACAATAATTTCACAAAAGTATTGCATTATGAGCAGTAGCTTGGCTGTTTGTATCTTGTACAGTGCACATGTATCAGGGAAGGAAACGTCTATAAAATGTAGGCAGAATTGAATTATCTATATGATCAATGAAACTCATCACAGAGAATTGAAACACACAGCCGTATCACCAGTGGTTTGTCTGACATCATCCTTAGTGATTTATGTGTGACAGTTGTACACTGCCTGTAACTGGTATGTTATCAACTCATTAGTAACAGTTGTCTGTTTACATCTGACAATACGTTGCAATAATAAAATATTTATTATATCACTCTCATTGGTCAGACAGTTGCCTTTAATAGCCGTATATGACATCACCTTGTTGAAACAGATAACACTAAATTATTCAATGTTTGACCAGTGAAAATTTAGGTGAGTGTTGCCAAAAATAATTCTTTCATAGATTTGAGGTTTTACCTATGTTGTTAGGTGCCTAAACATCAAGCAGTAAACGTTATCTGGTATCTTTGTACCATTAGAAGAATGATGTATAAAACATTACCCACATTATTTGAGGTCTGCACAGAAGAAGGGCAACAGCATATCTTTAGAACACAATTACAATACATATCTCTACAGTATAGTGAGACGGTACTAGACACTCATTAAAATCAGTCCGTGAGTTTCATCTGTACCATGATTTGAATGCTAATAGACAGTTGTAAAGTACTGCAGCCTTTGCAACAAACAAAATCAGGACAGAGATGTAGCCAGCAACTCAGTGACTGAACAGAAAAGACAAACAGTGTAGTATGTTTTGGATGACAGCAGCAAATTGCATACAGGGGCCAACACCCAGCTTGGTAGAGAAGAATGCTATAATCACGTCTGTTTGCTTGTTCCTTTGCTTGTCAGATGTAGGACAAATGTAAATCAGAAGACACCTTGTACCTTCTGGCAGCTTATAAGACAATACACTGACTTGGTGATTATCCTTGGAAATGGAATCAAGAAAGGTAAAAACTAAAAGGAAAAAGGAAGAGTATACATGTGTTAATCCAGTTCCTTCTCATGTTGTTTTATGTGACAGAGGGAAGAATAGCATAGGGTATTTAGGTATCCTCAAAGACTGAGAAAGGAAGTCAGTAATAAGCCTAGCATTCTGTAATAAGGATTTTTTCTGTCTGTAATTCCATTGTTCATATATTGTGACTGTTCATTGGTTTGAAGGAACAGATATTAGCTATGACTTCCAATTAAGCTAATGGCAGTTTTGAAGAGGTAGTTTATAAGAAATAAAAAAAGGAGAACCAAACAGTAAAATAATGTAATGATGTAGTGGGACTCTGAAGTGTGCCAGTGAGATTCAGGCTGGTCAATTTGAAGTATAGCAGTGAGATTCAGGGTGGTCAGTTGCCCTGAGGAAAGAACCCCATCTCACTGAAAAGAGCAGAAGGAATATGAGTAAGGATCCAATTACATGACTGTGTTAGGAAGGAATGACAGCCCTGAGTTTGTGCTGAGCTCTGAACAATCGATTTAAATAATCTGCATAACCTAGCAGGTTAGAATAGATGATGGTTTTCACATATGAAAAGGGCGTGGGCGAAGGAAAAGAAATGGCAACATGAATAATCTTTTCTATGCACTGGAGATCCTCATACTCATAAAATTATTTAAAAATATGTAATAATTCAGGGATGACACTCTTACTGTACACAGTGATGTTGTGTCTATTATTTGGAAAGGCTGTATAGAAAAATTGATTGGTGTGACATATAACATCATCATCATCATCATCACCATCATTATCATCATCATCATCAACCATCCTTTTCCCATTTTCTACATGAGGTTGGGGTGTTGTGTCACTTGACATCCTTTCTCTTTGTTCAATGCTACTGTCCTACCTTCTTTGACAGCCATGCCTGACTGTCACAGGTCCTCTCTCACACAATCCATCCACCTCTTTGCTGGATGCACTCATTTCCTCTTGCCTTATCCCTGTCTATCTCAAATCTTCTTCACCAGATTGTCTACTGACTCATTTCCTGCACATGTACCTGAACCACAGTAATCTGTTCTCTTTGACCATTTCTGTAACTGGAGCTACTTTGGCTTCTGCTGTTATGTCCTCATTTCTTCATCAACCCCATAGTGTGTATCCTACCACCCATCTCAGGCACTTCATCGCCATCATTTCTAGCTTCCTCAACTGCTCTGCCTTTATTCCTCAAGTTTCTGTACCATAAATTAGTACTGGTCACACTCCTGTTTTGAATATCTTACTTTTAGCTTCTTTGGCATTCTTCTATCATGCAGTACTCCTCACACTCTGTGCCATTTGGCTGCAGCCTGTCTGATACTAGCTTTGACCTCTTGTTTGGACTTCCATTCTCCTCAGCCATCCCTCAGCCATCCCTCCCAGATACTTGAAGCTGTTATCCCATTGCACTGTTTCCCCTTCTATCACAATTTTCAGCTTTTTCTGATTTCATCAATTTGCTGCCATTTCAACTGACTTATCTGTACTTGGTTTCATCCCATATGCCTTTAGTTTTGCATTCCATTCTACTATCTTTTGCTGAACTTCTTGCTCAGTCTGCCTGTATTTGCACATTATCGGCATGCAGCAGCTTTGTTGACATGTGCTCTCTGACCTGTTTGCTAATGTAGTCCATCACCAGTATGAACAGCAGCGGGCTCAGAGTAGAACACTGATGCACACCAACTCTCACTGACAACCCTTCTGTAAAACCAAATGTTGTTCATACTTGAGTTATTTCATCCTTGGATGTAGCTTGCACTAATTCTGGCAATGTTTCTGGGACTATGAACCAGTGCAAGACTGGCCAAATCATCTTTTTTGGGACCTTGTCATATGCTTTCCAAGTCTAGGAATGCACAGTCAGATTCTTTACTCATTTATAGCTTCTTCTCAAGTATCTTTCTCACTGCAAACATTGGGTCAGTTGTACTACATCTTGATCTGAATGTGAAATGCTCATTTCCCATCTTACTTTCTGCTACTTGGCATATTAATTTATTAATCACCCGCTCAAGGACTTTCATTATTTATTTTTATTTATTTATTTATTTAGTTAACATTTTTTACTGGGAAATTTTGACTGGGACAGAGCCCATTTTCAGCGGAAGACCGGGCAGAAATGCTCCAGATGCATGTCTTTGGAATGTGGGAGGAAACTAGAGCATGTGGAGGAAACCCACATGAATGCAGGGAGGACATGTAGACCCCACACAGAAGGCAACCCAGCTGAGAATTGAACCAAAGAACTTCTTGCTGTGAGGCAACATGCAATGTGATAGGAGTTTGATACCTCTACACTACCCGCATTTGTGAATGTCCCCTTTGTTCTTGAATGCTCTCTCTACTATACTTATTCTCTAATCATCTGGGATATGTCTTTCTGTCCATCTTGCTATGAGTACCCTAAGCAGCCATTTCTACCCTAACACACTAAACATCTTGATCATATCTGCTGTGACCTCATCTGAGCCTGCTGCATTCAATGACTTCATTTTCCTTATTGCTGCTCTTACGTTTTCTTGGGTGGGCCAATCCTCTTCTCTCACTATAGGTGGTGTCTGAGGTAGGGGAGCTTCAGTGTTTTTTTTTTTTTTTTTTATTCTGAAGCTACTGGTAGTACTGCTTCCATCTGCCTTTGATGTCCTGTGGGCTGGTAAGCAGGTTGTTGCTGGAATCCCTTATGAAGAGTGTCTGAGTAGCTTCTTCATCTTTCTGTCTCTGCCTTGCAGCCTGTTAGAGTTTCTTTTTGCCATGCATTGAGTCACTTTCCATACGTTGGTAGAGTGCATCTGATACCTTCTTTTCTATTGCAACTGCTCTCTTAGCCTCTTTGTTTGTCAGTCAGTATTCTTTCCTAGCCTGGTCTGTCTTTTCTAACCCCAACTTTTTCCCACACTCTTTTCTTTTGAAGACTTCCTGGACTTCCTATTCCACCACCAGATTTCCTTATGTACCTTATTTCCATACCTGGCTTGGCCGCATATCTGTTCTTTAGCCCTTGCACATGCTGTTTGGAGGTGTTTCCATTCTTCTTTAACTCCAACTATTCCTCTTCTTCTTGAGGTGCTCAAGTCCTGAGTAATTTCTTGATGTCCAGCTGGCATAATGGGTAAGGTCTTTGACTACCATGCACATGGTACAAGCTTTGATCCTGACTTCCGACTAATGCCTATTTGGAGTTTGTATGTTCTCCATGTGTTTTTCCCATCTCTGAAAAACATGCTGATTGTTTCCATCTCCAACTCACCTAACAATGGAGCTGTGGACAGCAGCACATGATCTTGATGGTGACCTATGGGGGAAGAGTTGTATAAACCAACTACTTTGGGCATCAACTATAGTGCAAAGTATCCTGAAGACAGCAGAACACAGATGACAGACTGTGTGCCATGGCAAGGCTAGCCACTCGACAGTGTAAAAAATATGGATCTAGATGATCTGGTTATATTTACTAATGTTGCCAAAATGGTATTTGCTGGTGATTAGTGGGTTTAGGACCAAGCCTACACCACAGACCCATGCTAACAGTGAGAGGACTATATGTATTGGCCAGTATGTGCTGGCCATAAAGCTCAGCAGCTGTACTGGCCAGCCGGTGTCCAGTTACCCAACTTGGGTTACCTGGGATAGCTCTGCTATCCAAACTGATTAATCCTAGAACTGACTATGGAAGTCCAGAGTAAAAGGTGTAATGGTACATACAAACCAATCCTTAATGGAAGAAATAGACAAGAAGGATTGGTTAGTAGTTTTAACTTAAATCAAATAGGGTTGAACAATATGAACCAAACTAATTTATTTAATACAGTAACCAATCAAAGATTTAGGTTGAGTTTCATAACTACTTTTAGTGTAGATGCTCTGGGTGTCAAAAAAAGTTATTATTAAAGACTGGAACTTTCTAAGTACTGATAGAGAAATTGTAAACAAAATAGGTGACTTCCCCATAGTAATTTTCAGGAGAGGTCTGTATTTAAAAAATCTTTTAGGGAGCTTAACATCTAATTTAACACAAAGTCCCGAAATGTATAAGTGTGAAATGTTAAAATATTGTAAATTTATGGAAATAGGCCATAAATTTCTCGTTAGAAACACTTCATATTTCACACAAAGAAAGTTTAACTGTAACTTAAAAATGATTGTTTACTTGGCTCAATGTCAACCATGCCCTGCCTTCTACATTGGAAAGACCGACCAGAAGTTCAGGGAAGGTGTATACAAGCATATATATTGCATTAATAGAAGTAAGTCAGAAAATGCATTGGCTAGACACATTATAAACTTTCCTACACACCAGTTCAAATTTAGGGTCATGGACCAAGTGTATTTGGACACTAGAGAGGGCCCAAGTTCTATCCTTTCAGAGAAATTGGAATTATTGTGGCAACTGTGAGTTAATGCTTGTCAATATCCAGGTTTAAACAAAACATGTGCAATATTATGTCATCTGAAGTTGAAAAGTTTAACTAGATAGGTAGAATTTAGAAGAACATATTAGTATACTGGTTAGGAAAAAGATACAGTATACACTTAATACTAATACTTTTGAATATTTTGATTATTATTTTCCTTTTTATTCTCACCACAACATTTCAAGTGTCAGTTAGTTGGTGCTGCTAGGTGTCTAATAACTTTGAGACCTTTTTAAAAAAAACATGGTTTTATTGTTCATAAAAAGTTAGAAAAGGGTTAATAGGTTTCAATTAAGTATGTAAATCGCTTTTGAGCACATGACTATGGTGTATTTAAACAGTGTGAATGTTAAATTATTATATCTGAAGAAGTTTGAGTTATTACCCACTAGAAAAGGCAGCAACAAGAAAGGAAACGTCCACAGGGAGTACGCCAAAATACTATAAGGCACAAGGACAGACACAATTCCAGTTCCAAGCACAGTAGAACAAGTGTTTATTTAACGTCTCACAATAAAAATAAAAATAAAAAGATAAAAAGTTTGAGTTATTACACTGAATGAAAAGAGCTTCATGTTTATTACTTTTTAATAAACAAATTCGTGGACTGAGGATTGTTTCTTTAGTTGCTGTTCCTGTGTCAAGTTCATAGTATTTGTGGACTTATGTATATTTACTAATGTCGCCAAGATGGTACGTGCTGGTGATTAGTGGGTTTAGGACCAAGCCTTCCCCAGGGTCCCATGCTCACAGTGAGAGGACTATATGCATTGGCCAGTATGTGCTGGCCATAAAGCTCAGCAGCCGTACTGACCAGTCAGTGTCCAGTTACCCAGCTTGGGTTACCTGGGATAGCTCTGTTATGTGAAAGCTGGACATAAAACTAATCAACTTGCCAAACATGAACTAAGAATGGCAACACTCAGTGTAGATTCACTGACAGGAACAGACTTGAATGTGGATGACATGATGGTAAGCAGGAGCCTGGACATCTTGTGTATCCAGGAGACAAGGTGGAAGGGCAGTGCAGCAAAGCCACTTAGCTTAGGATTCACAGTATACTACTCAGGAGAAAGACAGACTAGAAGTGGTGTGGAATTGTGATGATGGAGAAGCTTACAAAGACCATAAACTGGGAAAAGTACTCATGTACCAACTCTTTTGCTCAGCGTTTTCTGGAATTCATAAATTCCAATGACTTGGATCAACTTATCCACACACCCACCACGGGCAGCAATATCCAAGACCTGGTCATTACCAACATGGGCAACTGGTGTTCCATACCAGAGGTCAGTTCCTTGCTGTTCAGATCCGACCACAAGCTAATCACCCTAGACACCCCCCCCCCAATTAGGGAAACCACCGTAAAAAATTTCTCCAAAGCCAACTTCACGCTTCTTAAGACAGAAGTGGCAAAATTCACGATACCCATGCAGACTGACAATAGAGGTACGACTGCTGAATCCTACACAAATGCACTTTATAATCACATACACGAGTGCATGGATCATGCAATCCCTAACAGAACCAAGATGCTATCCTCCAAAAAAGGAAGCCAATCTGGTGGTCCCCTGCCATAAACAAACTGAAACTGTTGCAAAAAACAGTAAAATCTCATGATTGGAGGAACTCCCTGGTCAGTCTCAGTAAGAAGCTGAGATCCCTCATAAAATCCTCCAAAGCTAGTTACAAAAACAAAATCACCACTGATTCTAAAGACAACCACAATGCATTCTATAGCTATGACAACAATCTCGATGGCAACACTCAAATCTGCTCTGAGTTACAGCACAATGGCACTAAATATACAGAACCAACTGATATTGTCAACATCCTGGCAGATAGGTTCAGTGCTAACTTTACCCCCCTCTCACCCCCTAAAGGGCACATCTCTATACCGGAAGAATGAAAAGTTCCTGTAATCACAGCTGCACAGGTAAAAAAACACATTCTCCAAAGCCAAGAACACAGCATCCATGGGACCTGACAACATCCCAGGGTGCGTTCTACACGAACTACAGAATGAACTGGCACCCCACCTAAGTACCACGTTCAGTCATAGCCTTATCTCAGGCTTTGTGCCCACTTAATGGCACACAGTGACACTCATCCCACTCCACAAAGGGGGAGCCACCACGGACCCTGGGAACTACCACTCCATTAGCCTGACAAGCCTGGTCTGCAAGGCTATGGAACGTATCATCGTGGAAGTTATAAACAATGACATTGGCAATCTCCAAACTCTGGACCCCACCCAGTTCGGATTTGTAAAAGGCAGATCATGTCTTCTAAACCTGATAGACTTCTTTGAAGTTGTCACCAAAGCCGTAGATGAGGGTAAGGTGGTTCACACACCCTATCTAGATCTCACCAAGGCTTTCAACACCACCCCCCACTCTAGAATTATAGATAAACTCAATAAACTAGGTATAAATCCCTATGTCACAAGATGGATTGCCAACTGGCTCACTGACAGAACCCGCACTGTGAAAGTAGCAGACTCCAAATCCGACTTCAGACCAGTGACAAGTGGAGTACCACAGGGTTCAGTCCTGGGTCCTCTCCTGTTTGGTATCTACTTCTTTGAAGTACAGGCTAACACAGAAGGTCTTTGGCTAACAAAGTTCTCAGATGACTGTAAGCTAGGAGCCATAATTGAAGCTCCTAACGATATGGACATCCTACAAAAGGGCCTCATTGAGAGAGATGCCTTGTGTCAAAGCCATGGCCTCAATCACAATGCCAAAAAGTGCATTGCCATCCCTTTTGATAAAAACTCTGTACCATGAACTACAACATAGGTGGTAGTATACATAACACCGAAAGTGTGATAAGAGACCTTGGGACACAAGTGGGCAGTAGTCTCTCCTTTGATAATCACATCACCACAGTATTCAGTCAATCCTTCTATGTGGCACAGCTCATCACAAAACGTTTCTCATCCAGGAAAAAAGAGGTCATTGTTCCCCTCTACTCACCACTTACTAGACCCATTATAGAATACAGCACCCCTTTTGGTATATACCTCACAAGACATCTACAACAACTGGAAAGGCCACAGAAATACCTCACAAAGAGGATTATCGGCCTCAAACAGACGCCCTACGTAGACCATCTCAAAAAACTCCAGCTTTACTCCATAGCATATCGCCTACTCAGAGGTGATCTCTGCCTAACATACAAAGCTATGTCAAACCCAGAGCTGTTAGACATGCTCCACTTAAAGAAATAACAATCACTCCGAGCTACACGCTCTAGGTACCTAAACTTTGTCACAACAATAAACAGAACATGCTGGAGGGATAGATTTCTGTCTCACAGACTTCCCATACTCTAGAACAAACTACCTATCTATATCAAGCAAAGCTTCTCATTAGCATTCTTCAAGAAAAATTTTGATGGTTGGATGGGAGATAGGAAATTCATCCCAGGTAGCACTTCTGTGGCTTTGCTCAACAGGGGCACAGAAAAATATTTTTTTTGGGTGGCAAAAGCCAGGGTACCTTTTTGGCTAGGCTTATATAGGCCCTAGGGACAATAGCCTAGTACCTACCTATGAACCTATGAGAGATGTCATCCTTATTAGTGACAGACTCATAACAGTCAGACTCCAGTGTAATTACAGAGCAGTATTCATAATCTCAGGGTTGTGATAGTGAGGAAAAGAGTACATTCAGACAACAGTTTGAGGACCTACTTGATAAAACAGGACAATACGAATTGGTGTTGATAATGGGTGACCTGAATGCACATATCAGGACCAGAATAGGATTTGAGGACTTCCTTGGTCTACATGTGTGGAGCAACAAAAATAAAGAAAGAAAGAAAGAAAGGCTATTCTAGACTTCTGTCTAGCAAATGGCTTGATGGTAGCCAAGACATGGTTCAGAAAGAGAAAAAATCACAAGATCATATAGAAAAGTGGCCAACATGCAACTCAGGTAGATTTCCTCCTAGTAAGAAAAGGGTACTGAAGTATAATCAGTGATTGCAAGGTCATCTCCAGTGAAACAGCTGGTCCACAGCATAAAGCACTGGTCACCACAATCAGCTGCAAGCAGTGGTCAATAAAGGCTGTAAGGTCAACTGGGACTAGGCTGAAGACCTGAAAGTTTACTGGAGAGAAAGCACAACAGTTCAAGGACATGTAACATCCATTCACCGCAAATGTGTGCCTTTTTTAATATTTGAAAAATACAAGAACCGTTTAAGCTTCTGCTACCTTTGAAGTGCATTGCAGCTGCACAGAGTACAGACTGGATCAGCCTATTTAGCTGTTTAACATATTTTATTTAAGTAAGAAATTCATTAATTGATATGGTGATTCACAAGCAACATTCTGATTTCATGTTTGTCTGCGACTTACAGTTTATTTGATGCTAATGCCATTTACGTGCTGCTCCTGGACACAAAATCCTGATCATTACCTTGAATATGATTGCATGGCATATCACCATGCCACCTTACTTATTTGTATGATCTGGCTTGCCTTCTTCTGCTACAGCTGGGCATTTCATCACTACAAAATTAGGACTAGCTCAGGAAATACAGTTTTAAATCACAATGTGAACATATAAGATATTTACTTCATATGTGTGAATTTTAAACTGAATTAAACAATGCATGTTATGCAGTATAACATTAATGTGAGTCAGTCTATAAGCAGATTGCAAGTTTTTTGTCATGATATAAATGCCTTTCATCAATAAAAGTTGACCCTGCATTCGCAAACTTCTAAATTCAGACTTGTACAGATAAATATTTTAGTCGGCTATGAAAGAAGCATTGGACTCTTTGTTCCCTAGACTGAACAATAAGCATTTATGATGGATTCCTTAGCACAGAAGGATCTTTGTGGGGGAGGGGGTCTAACAATATTTTACAGATATAAGGTATTACCTCATTTATAGAAGAACATCAGTGCTTTGACATAGAGGTATATTGTTTTGTTTGGTACACAAAATTATTACTATTCTAATTATCATTTTTAATTCCAATCTGTATTTCTCTTTGTGCACATATGCTGAATACTGATAAAGTATGGTTCAAGTGACTTTAGCTTTATTGAAAGTTCTATGAGTGTGGCACCAACTCATTTTCATCAGATTTCGGGGACAGGTGTTTCATTCACAGGAGCAATGTGTTCCCTGTCAGAAGTGAAATGGCTTTTTTTAAATGCAATAGAAAGGACTGCAGTGGCCTACGGAGATAGTGGTCATTGAATGAGCAATGTTATCTGTGAGACGAAGCCCAAAGCATTTTCTGAAAGGTGTGAAATGAAATAGGTGGGAACTTAATTTTATTTGCAGAAACAGTGTCACCTGCTAGTAGCTTTGGTAGATTGAACACTGCAATTTTGTTTAGAAAGTCAAAGGACATTTTTTTTCCATTTGTGTCCTAATGTCAAAGTCTAGTATTGGAAATTGTTCTTATTTCTGTAATAAATCATGTTGTTTTGAGAATTTACTTATTTTCAAACTACAAAGCCAAAGGATGAATCATATTTTGTTATAGCAGGTACAGTTTTTTGCTTTTACTTCTGATACAAGTTTCTGAAAGTACAGGCAAGATAGAATAATACAGCAGTATGCACTCAGGGCTGTTTTTTTCTGTGTAGAGCTTTTCATTGTCTGTTATAGATATGTGTACAGGATCAGCCTGTAAAAGTTTTTTTTAAAAGCCATACCTTGCAAACTTGTATTTTCTTGCAGGTGCTTTGTTAGTTGTTAAAAAAATAATTAAAATCTAAGCAATAGTTTTTATTAAAAATCCACGGCACTGACTGCATCCACATGTCTCACTAGCACTGTTGATTCCTCTATTAGTTTATCAAATCAAACTCAAGATGACTGCATTATAACTTTAGTCAAATCTGTCCCAAGATCCATTGCTTATCAATTATATAGCCTGGGTGCTAGGTAGCCATAAACAATATTACACATTTGTAGGAATAATATATAACTACATACAGTTCATGTTACCTATTAATAGCAATGTGCGAAAACAACATGCTATGTAAGAAATATCAAGTCACACAATAAACATTTCTAGCACTAATATAAATATGCTGCATTTGCGTTACATATTACACAGTGCAAAATGTTTAATTTTTTCATGCATGAGACATTTGAACGATTATGCAGAACATTGCATAAAGAACGTATCCACGGTCTAAAAGTCTTAGGCAGATGACACGATTGCATGATGCAAGCTAAGGACAAAGCAGAATGATGTGCACTCAAGGATGACAGAGGTGATTAAGTATGAAAGGAAAACAGTGTGACAGATAAAGGCATATACTTTTGATGGAAACCATTTTGTTTATCAATGAAAATGTGTTCAGGTTCTACTTTGCTGATTGTGCTTTGTTGACTCACATGTTATCTGACATAGAGTTAGAGTAAATTATAAGACTATTAAACTTCATAGGCGAGTAAATGTTTTCCATTCCCCTTCAACGTTAGGACCTTACAATAAATATACATAGAGCTGTGGAGAGGGGATGACTTGCCTCCTTCAAAACCACATTTCTGTGCTTGTTAAATGTAATGAGATGTGAAACTGACTTCTTAATTTCCTCTTATTTAGGATTTGGTGATTTGCAGTTTTGTGACTTAAGTATGTCATCTTTTTAGCAGATAGCAGAGATGGTTCCAGATTTGAGGGGGGTAGACAAGTAGTGGAGAACTGGCGAACATTATACATACCGGGTAATTAAAGTGTGAATCTGTATCATTTAGATCCATTGGTAGAGTATCATGACAATCCCATATTAAACTCTGCATAGATTATATTCTGCCTAAGAGGGGAGAGAAATGATCCCCCTGTTATGGGATCTAGGAGAGACGAAGGGTGCCCAATTACGTGAAGTTTATTATGAGAGTGCATAAGTACAGTAGCACCATTATTTTGGAATATAAGACTATAATGCTATGCTGTTTGTATCAGCCTGCTGTGAAGGAAGAGGAAGGCATCAAGCATTGGGATTTTAAACAAGAGGATCCCAGTAAAAAGTATTTTTTAACTATGTGCCATTTTGTTTCAGTACCATTTTACACTGATCTTCCTCATGAATGGCTAGAGTACCACATTTAAAAATTCTGATGGAAGTAACTTAGAGAAATTTTTTTTCTGGGAGTGCACAGCAAACCGTGGCAGATCATACTCAAAGTAGGGGAACAAAATATCTACATCTGTTCTTGCTTCGAGACAGAGGCAATTAGACATAATCCTGGTGAAAAATAGCTTGACTGGCTGATTGAATGAACGATTGATTTTAATAAGGCGCTTCAAGGTGACTTCCTCATTTAACCAACTACCAAGACATTTAAAATAAGTGTGGTTTCTACAGGACTTCCATGATGGTCATTGGTATTTTGGTGAGTTAGTGTTAGTAGATAAAGTTTATTTGAGTCATCTTGTATGCTGTCATTAAGGAGCCAAACATACTTCTCAACCTATTAGTGCAAGAAATCTGTACAAAGTTTAAAATAATGGGGGACAAATGACCAAAAATAGGGATAGCTTTTAAATATTTTTCTTATAAACTTAGACAGTTGCAAGAATAATACGATTTTTGTTATCATGAAAATTTCTGAAAGATATGAAGTATGAAACTCAATTGTATGTCATTATTTAGTAATTTCAATCATCAGTGATTTACTAGAAAACCACACATTTTATAAGTAAAAGACCAAAAATTAGAGGCAAAAATGTGGATATTCTGCAAAGAATCTGCACAGGTGAGAGGTATGGAGCCAAATAGAAATGCTTTTGAAGTGAATTTTTAGATGGGCTTTCATGATGGCATTTGAAGGTGAAGACCGATAGATGACCGTGTAATAGATGTAAAAGATTCTCTTGAACCATGGAAGTTCAAAGTAGTTGTGGTTGACAGTGAGGAAGAAGAGTACTGGGGGAAAAGCACATCCTTAAGGGGCTATTTGAAATGTCTCTTGTCCACTTTTGACAGTACAGTTTATTTGATGGAGTAACTGGAGAATCATTCAGTTACTCCGGTGTTGAAACCTCTACTAGGAAGAGATGATTTACAAAGCTGGCACTTGATTAAATCAAAAGTGTCCAAAAGACAAAATGTCTGGTAGTTATAGCAGAGGATTAATATTATGGTTCTTACGTATTATCGCAACCAGATTTTTGCGGTTGTGAAATGCACAGTTATTGTAAGTGCTTGGCAGTGGCAAAAACTGGACATAACTGTTAGGAACTGAAACAAGTTCAGAAATAATCTTCCTTTTTTTGTATCCATTACAGATGCACCCTTCAGTTATCATGCCTGCTTTTGTACTGTCGGTCGCATTATTTACAATTTGTGGAAAGAAGTGTGCAGAGAATAGTCACTGTCATTAGTAAACTTGCAGGGAAAATAGTTCAAGTGAAATAAGGTGAGAAAACTCCACATTTCTTTTTATATCAAGGTACTTGAGAAACAAAATGATAATATGTAAATCCCCCTATTTTTACTGATGAAGTTCTGTGGCTATGGAAAGACTTCTACTGAAAAGGAGCAAGTATCTGTTGGGTAACTTCACTTAATGCACTTATGCCTCATTAGCATTTCATTACTCAGTTAATTTCTGACTTAGAAACCTTAAAACATAATGCCTGCATTTCTGATGTCCGAAACTCCCATGAAAACCATCTAATTCCGTTTGCATTTGTGTTGGTATACAATAGTATGTGCAGTAAGTCCATACTGTTTTATTACCATTGGAAATGTTTGTGGAGAAAAGAAAAATGGGACAGGAATCTGTTTTTTGAAAAGACTGTTCAGAAACAGTATTTCAGAATGATAATTATGTCGGTGTACAAGAATGCGGGTTTATGTGATAACCGCTTCATTCTTTTTTCTTCCTTGCTTGCATTATGTTACGGCGGTACAGCGCGAACCAAAAAGAACAATTTGACCGTTATTCCTGTTCCTCTTGCAGAAAGCACAGCATGACACAATAATGATTTGCAGTCCACACACCCCTTCTCAATGTAATGTGAAGTTGTTTCGCCAACATATCAGCAGTTACACCAGGTTGAAATCTGGTTACGATAATACGTAAGTACCAATATTATAAGTTATTTATCATCTTCATCCAGTAATCCAGGCTTTAAATCATTCAGCCTCTATATGCATATTGTATAACTCTGAAGAAGTCATTTAACTTGCCAGTTCACCTGCACATTTGTAGATGTGAAGTAGCTATGGATCTTTCTACAGCCCCATTAAACAAACAAAAAACGGCTTTGAAAAGACTATGAAAAAGTGCATTTGAGGTAGCCCATGATTCGTATGACATTTTAAGTTAGGGTTCATAAGATCGTCTTTGTACTTGTCATGCTCCAGACTTCATGCTGGCGCCATATCTTCAAGGGCTTGACAGACTTTTGTGTATACTTACTGTCTAACATGTTTTTCATAACTGGAACAGACAACTGAGCCTAAAGTAGCATGCAGAGTTCAATGTCATAGTTTTGAGTATGGGTGCTATAACCAATCTTTTCCATGTGTATTGAAAGATCCCTATCAGTTGATCAAGTTTTCAGAAACTTGGAATTCATATGGTCGAGAGCATATGATCAAGTTTTTGAAAACTTGAAGCTTTTGAATGGAGATTGCAGTACAGTGAGGAATGGGAAGTGTACTCTTTTTTTTCACTGTATTGTGATCTTAGAGTTGGTGTATATAATTTGCAGGGCATGTGCTGGTGCAGGGGGGCTTGACGCCCTCCCCCACTGCATAAACATAAATTATTGTATTTTTTTGTTTTTGATGTTTGGGTTTTCAGATACTTGATCATATGGCCTTGCCCATATGAATTTTGAGTTTCTGAAAACTTGATCATCTGATATAAATCTGTATTGAAATGCATTTTAGATGATTTAAATATATGGAATGGGGATTTGTTATATATTCTTAATAGATTTTTGAAAACCATGGGCA
Organism: Protopterus annectens; assembly: GCF_019279795.1. Lineage (NCBI taxonomy): Eukaryota > Metazoa > Chordata > Ceratodontiformes > Protopteridae > Protopterus > Protopterus annectens. The sequence continues at coordinate 1,373,072,586 of NC_056729.1, forward strand.
TAGACCATTGAAAATGAGTGCCTATGTTTAGCAACATGATAAGTACACTCAGTGATTTAATTTATTTGATGAAGAAAGGAAGAAGTGTAAAAGAGGTGCCATTATTTGGGGAACTGGGTATCTGAGTGTACTGAATTGTATATAAATGGCATTTGAAAGAAATGTAGAGAATTGTGAAAGGTAGCTATCTGGGGTGAATTCTGTTGTGGTAATAAAAAGAGTCATAACTGACAGGCAAGTTTTGGAGGCTGCACTTGTTAGGACAGTAATTTTCTTCCAGATATTATTATGCCATTGAATGGAAATATCTGTTCACTTCAATAAGTTGCAATGTTTGTCATGTATTTGCTTTGCAAGTTCTGTCCTTCAAACAGATGATACTATCTCTGAGGTCCAAGGAGAGAGAGGCTCAGTTTTTAATGAGACCAATAGTTTTTATCTCAGAGGAAAAGAAGATCTAACAGTTCTTTGTTCATCCATTCACTTTCACATGCTTTTTTTCCAGCCTAGTAATAACCTGGCAAATATAGGGTTTCCAGACAGGCTATATAGCAATACTACAATCTTTAATAAGGACCATATAGGAACAGTCTATTGGACTGAGGCAAGGTAAAAATTGAGTAATTTTGTCCAGAGATTTTGTACAGAAGGATGTGTGAGCTGGGCTAGACATTTGTAACTGCTTCAGTTAAAGTAAATACTATTTGAAGGATGGCCACTTTGTACGAAGAATGGGGAGTGATCTAACTTGTTCAAGTAGATTTGGGGTCAGTAGGTCAAGTAAGGAGTGATTATTACTACTATTTGTCTTGGTAGACTTATTGATTATTGATCCATGCCTGAGTTAGGAAGGGCTCCTATTATTTAATGTTTCTTTTAATATAGCAAATCCAAACTATGTTATGTTTCTTTGGTATAGCATGAAACATAGATGGCTCTAAATCTAAAAATGTTTGGAGCTGTTGGGAGCTATATTAGCTACAGCATCCAGCTCATGTTGTGACCATTGTTGTTTTTTTTTTTTTTTTCTGAATTCTGCTATTGATATTATTTTAAGGGTTATTTGAGAATTAGAAGAGTCAGCAAACCAAATTCAATTCATTTCCTGCTATAGATTTGCAGATATTTTCTGGACTGAATTGGTGAAAGCATCTTTAAACAAGAATGAAGTAATGGCAATAATGTCTAGACAGTAGGAAGCGTGCCACAAAATCTAATATGTCCTGCTCCCCCTGTCTAATTAGACAGCATTTGATGGCCTGTCCTTTATCTATGTTGTTAGGAAGGAGTATAGATACAGCAATATATTTAATTTAACCAGGGACTAGTACTGTGCCCTCTCCAGGAGTTTCATTTTCCTTTGATTTTTGAATGGTCCGGATATTAAAATACAAAAATGTTTCTCCTACCCAAGTTTGAAAAGTCACAGTGATAGAGATACTATAAAAGTAAATATTTTATGTACCAGGCTATGGACTTCAATGTTTTCATCTGCTATATGCTTGTATGCACAGAAAGAATAAATAAAGGTTAATTGTTAATTAGGGAATAAATTAGGGGAGTTATTTGGTACAAATCTTCCTGAGAAATGTCATGAAAAATTAATAGCAATGGGCCCAGTGACTTATTTTTTTGCAAACTAATGTATAGAGTGCTGTGTAATTGTAATAATAATAATAATAATAATTATAATAAAGCACTCTTCAATCGAGCCACTATTAAAAATAACTGCAGAAGACAAATTTAAACCGTATTAGATTGCTAATTTAGAAATCTAATCTTAAAATATCATTAAAGAATAATGATCTTTAGTAACTTTTTTCAGAGTGCTACTCAGAAAAGGTACAAAAGATCAATGTTCTTGGTATACAGATAAATAGATTATAATATATAGGCAATAAATGAAGTTTCTACTTTTCTGCTGCCAAAATTATAACTGCAATTATATTAACTCAAGTTTACAAGTTCACACTGCAGAGCTATGGAAAGGCTAGTCTTTGTCCTAGGCATAGATGAATATTATGTCCATAGGACAATTTTGTACACTTTCTCATAGGTAAAATACTATGACATTCAAAGCAGTTAAAGAAAATTACGCCTGACCAGACAAAAAAATATGAGTATAACATAGAAGTAGACAGTTTATTTAATAACCAGATATGAGAAAACAGACAGATGACTGACAACATAAATCATCAGTAAAAGTCACAGCAAAGGGTACTATCCCTGTTCTCAAAATTTGAGCGGATTACATGAAGTAATGGAATACAGGTACTGCAGTCTGTTACATACTAATTGTGTGTGGATGTACAAGGGTGGCATCTTTTAAACTCATAAACTAACGTGATTCAACATATAATAATTATCGTCTTGAATGATATGGTGTTGTTCGGAGCAGCCTCTGAATGGACAAAGTACATGAACCTTGTTAGGCTCAAAAATGTGTAAACCATAATATTCTGAAATGGAGGCAATGTGCAGAAAGTGAAATAAGGCTTAGTTGTTGGTCTATGGTTTGTTTCTCAAGAACTAGACGTCAGAACACTGTTTTCACACTGTTAAATTAGATTGCACTGGAATTTCGGTTGAGCTTGGAGTTGCATTTCTGATACCAAATGTCTGTGTTTCCATTATACTCTGTGCAGTGATACATTCAAAGAAAATTTACAGGATCTACATCAGTAAAGCAAAGGTTAAATACATTACTTATCTCACCCAGATATCAAGCAGTGTGGAGCTTGACAAACTGTACACTAATCAAATCTACACAGATAAGCATAAGTATATCATGTCATCATACTGTTCAGACCTTGAAAATAATTCAGGGACAACTTGTTTATGTGTCATTACTGCCCATAAAGCACACTGCGTTATGTACCATTCCAGTGTTACAGCTCATAATTCATCGGTTCGTTGATGATACCATAATTGTGACATGGGAAAAGCCGTAGAATGTCTCACTCTGCACAGAAAATGAGTGCGGCTCACTTAATGTATTTTAAAAGTGTATATCTGATGAGAGAAGAGAAAAAGTGATATGGTTTGACATACTGTCTCATCAAAAACCAAGTCAGAGGTATATATATGTGAAAGAGAAAGAGAAAAGGAGGACACAATGAGAGAAGACTGGGAATAGGTGATGAGTGTAGGTCAAATAAAGGAAGCAGAACTTCTGAGTGAATGTTTTGGCTTCTGGGAGCGATTTTCAACAGTTGTGACACAGTACAAGTTAACAGAGGGATTATAAGAGGCTCAGAAAAGGATATGGAGAAGATAAGGAAGGCAGAGATGGATCATGAATCATGATCAAATGGTGCCTTAGGCAGGGTGATTAATCTGGGAACCAGTCTCCCATTCCAGTCTCCCATTACTTGGCTATTTCTCTCCATTTACCATAAACACTATTCAAACCTGTCAGTGCCTATACTATTTTCTTCTTTGGCTCTACAATGATTACAGATATTTGGATTTCATTTAAAATGTTTATTTCAAATTTTATAACACAAACACTGAAAGACATTGCCCATGAATCTCACATTCATTGAAACAGCATGGAAACCCACCTTCAAATAACATGCATCTGGCCAGTGATGGATTAAGTTTACTTTGGGGCAGTTTTCAAACTTTAGGCCCATTGCACACATTTTTAGGATCATGCATACCTCCTGTATGTGTTCTTTGATTCACCTACCTGATTGTATTAAATTATATTCCTTGTATAATATAGCACCACTTGTTAGAGTAAATTCACTGAAAAACACCACGCTGGACACAAATGATAGAATAGGATTAGCGCTTTCGTTTATACCAATTCGATAAACTTCTTCAGATCTGAAGAAGTTTATCGAATTGGTATAAACGAAAGTGCTAATCCTATTCTATCATTTGTGTCCAGCGTGGTGTTTATCAATGAATTTACTTTGTTTGGTTTTTATTCTGGAGTTTTGTTTTTGAGTACCACTTGTTAGAGTGTTTTAAATTTGTAGTTTTGAACATTTTCCAAAAAGCAAAGAAACAAAATGTATGAACCAATAATGGCAAAACTACCCATTTCAGAACATTTAACCATAAAAGGCCCCTCAAGCTTCTGTCATTACAGTCCACCATTAGTCAATATGCACAATCTCTGCAGAAGTAGAAGTCATTTGAGTAATTCCACATTAAAGTGATCTATAACTAATGAAAAGGTTGCTACTAGCAAACACTTTATACTTCAGTGTTTCATCTACAAATTCAATGCCTGCTGACCTTGAAGAATAAATTGCCTATGTTACATTAAAAAAAATTGGTAAACTGCTAATATTGCAATAAGGAATGGATGGCAAACTGACAACAGGCCCATAGATACAAGGCATTTCATCTAAAGGAGTACACACGCATGACTGCACCATCCCACTACTCCCATCTTAAAGTATAATAGTATCAGCAATCCATCTACATGATGTGGGTGTAGAACCCACAGCCTTCTGCATCAAAAGCCAGAATGCTACCTGTTGTATTACTAAAATTGCTTTCAAACTATCTAGCACAAACAGTAATGACTATTTGCTAAACAAAACAGTTGCACACTGAAAACAGACTTAGCATAAGCAATAAACTTCTCTTCCCTAAACGTCTAGTTACTAAGGTGGAGCCTAGGGCTGCAGGCATATGACATGACAGTGCAGCACTGTAGTGGGGTCAGCAATGCCAAGGCAGATGGGATCTCAGGCTTTTTTCTCTCAAGCAACATTTCTCAAGGGTCACATTAAAAACTAGCTTGAGTCTTCAAAGGGAGGAGAGATGGGATGACATGAGGTATTGCCAGCTATGCCAGGAGAAGTAGGGCAGTGGATGTGTAACATATGCCAACACAGCTAGCTGGAATTTTGTAAAGAATTATATGTCATTTGTATATCAGACTGATTTGTACAGATGCTTATGTTGAAAAATGTATTTGTAAAGCTGCTTGTGTTAAAAATGTACCAACAATGCACCCTGTTGGACAGAAAATAAATATACCTGCATTATTGTAACTGCTTAAATGTGCATGTTTTAACAGAGGGTACTGGAAGAAAAGAGGTTTATCTCAATCCACCTAACTTTGAAAATAGTTTGAAATTGAATTATCTGGCTTAGGCCATAAAGATTTTATGTTACAGTTCTCAATGCAGTCAGACACAAAAAGTCTGTACTAGGAAGCTTTTTGTATTGTCTCTGGGGTGACCTAATTGCTATTCTGGAAGGGTGGAGGTATGACATAGTTTTATGACTTCCAGAAACTGCAACAGATCTGAGCAAATCTCTATGGGTGTGTATTATTGATACATATGTGCTAAATCCTGGCAATTTCTAGCAAATGGGGTAGCATGGGAACCAGAAGTAAGAGGACCAGATGTATGTGATGTTCTGTAATCTAGGACAAAAATGATGCTTAATACTAGGTGAGACTGAAGTCTCATTGCAGTCTGTTTTTGGAACCTGACAGAACAGGATCCCTCACCTACTTCATCTTGCCTGCACTAGTAAGTGAACCAATGAATAGTAATCTTTTAGATCAGTCAGAAAAATATAGTGAGATTAGTTAAGTACTGCTTCTTCTGTATCAGTGTGAATCTATTCATCTGTGTTATTTTAATATTCCTATGAATGAAACTCTGGAGTTTACTGTAAATAGACATTTGGTATTTCCATGTTATTTTCTTATTTGTTATTAAATATATTTAAACTTTTCATTGTGGCTGTTTTTTACAGAATATTTTAATGTCTGAGAGTACTTATATATATTTAGTGACAGTTCTGGCTGCTCCTGAAAGCCTTGCTGTTGGTCAAACTACCATTTGTATTAATATTAATTTCACTCAGTATAACTGGGTACTGTTGCAAGAGCCTTAGAGTAGCTGGCTTTGGAGTGTCTGGTGGTGGTGTAACTACCTTATAGTCTGGGCAGAAGAGGACATAGCTAGTAAATCTGTGCCACCCTTTCCCATGTGGGTGTGTGTATGCATGTGTGTGTGTGTGTGTGTGTGTGTGTGTGTGTGTGTGTGTGTGTGTGTGTGTGTGTGTGTGTGTGTGTGTGTGTGTGTATGCGTATGTGTGAAAATCAAATCTCAAAGAGTGTGTTTGTCAGCTGTTTGGAGCAGGGACAAAACACACTGGTTTCACAGAGAGGGTGCTGGAAAACTTGGCTTGGACACTTGGCTGAGGTCTCAGCTCTATAGCTGTGCCAGTGGGAAGTCTTACTGGGGACCTGGAGGGAGACAGATAGAGAAATCCAGACCCTGGACTGAATGTGTTCCCTGTGTGCTCATCAGGGAAATTATGCTTGATGCAGAGAACTGCATCTGGAAATACTGGGTGTATCCATTTTTGTTCCAAATGAACATCCCTCTCCAGTGTCAGTGATGAGGATTCAGGCTCCTACATTGCCAGCCCAGAGTGGGGATGTCAAACCCTGAAACACTCAATTCCCTTACAAATGCACTGAAGCTCACAGTTTCTTGCAAATGTACTGAAGCTAACAATTCTTTGAAAATATATTGAAGCTCACAGTTCTTTGCAAATTGTACTGAAACTCACAATTCCTTTCAAATGTACTGAAACTCACAATTCCTGTAAAATGAAATGAATCTCATAATGGAAGCTGGTATAAATGATTCAGGCTCTTGTATCCTGTAACTAAAGTACGGGGTTTGAGCCTAGTTAAAACAACTAATGTGTCAGCTCTAACTAGGGCATTTGACACACATGCACACACACACACACACACACACACACACACACACACACACACACACACACACACACACATACACTTCAACAGTATAACAAAAAATCTGTTCCAGTTTAAATCTGTGTGCATTATACTAAAGGCACACATACAGACACTACTCTATGTGTTTCTTTAGAAAAGAAATGTAAGTTTGTGAGATGATTGCCTTGGTCACCAAGTGCTGAATCTGGACCTGAAGGCAGAGGTATTAAATGGATAGCTGCATAGTTGTCCCAGCACTGGAGAGAAGTTAATATGGAAAGCTACCCATCTGTTAGCAATGACATATTTTATATGCAAGATTGATGATAAGTAATAATTAAAAAAAATAGTGCACAAAATATTCAAATCTACAAATCAAGAAAACAAAGTTTCTGATTTAGCTTCTGAATCCAGTCATTACAGGTATAACGACTGTATGATTTGACTTGAATACACATTTGGCATAATGCCCATTTCAGCAGACAAAATCAGACCTTCTTCCCAATTGCTAGAAGAAAATCAAAAGACACTTATCCTTTAATACCCAACATCAAGAGTGTCACTGGTCTACCATGTATCTGCTCTGAGTGCTTTATAACTCTGCACACTGCCCACCTAATCTACTTTTTTACTACCTCTTCTCTCCTATCCGATCCTTCATTTTACCTCTTATATATCCAAAACACTTCCATTAGATTTCTGCTTCATATCTCTATTTCTTTTCATTGTATTATATATTTTTCCACATTTCCTTTCTAGGTTAGGCCCTTACTCCTCTTTATCTGACCTAGTTAGATATGCCTAATGTTTCCCCTCATTACATTATATTTAAAAGCTGATCAGTAACTGTATCTAGCAGAACATTAAATCATTATATAATTACTTCTCACGTAACATTATAAAATAATATAAATCAGTACTTAGATTATTTATTTTAAATGGCAGTGTTGAGTGAGTATATCCTGTCATAAGTAACATACTACAATTTTCCAATAAAATTATACACTTGCTTTCTCATAATTTTCTGTTGTTTGGTCACCAGGGAATGGACAGAATTATTCCGTTTTTGAAAATGGTTTATGTGTTGTATATGGTCAGCTTGCTTAACTTGTGTGCCCCAATTCCTTAAGAAGTTATGGATATGTTTGTATTTTGCATTATTCACTTCAGAACTGTGCCATTTACCTTGGTTATGGATAAAAAAATATGAAATGAAAGCCGGCACAAAACTGACACCAAGAACACTCTCTGTATGCTGGAAAAACAAGGAATTCACTCAAGTGATGAAAACACAATTTATTCCACGATGTGATAAAAACTCCACAGCATTAGCAGCATATACAAAATAAAATGTATACTCCACAGTAACACAATATCCACAGTCAAGCGCTTTCGTCCATCCGGACTTCTTCAGAAGTGCAAAAATAAATGAACATTCTCTATTCAAAAAGACATCAACCAATCACAATAAAATTTAAATAAATTATGCAAATACATTTTTTTTAAAAATACATACTTTAAAACACTCTGATTTTGTTATACGTGTACACATCAGTGCTGAAGTTAATATACCCTAAAATCACAATTTTTGTGCCCTATATTTTAATTTGGGCTTAAGAGAGAGATAAAGTCATTTAACCCGGTGTAACATTAGAATTATAATGTAGCTGCCACTTCATTTCAACTCTTTCCAAGTCGTTCTTCCAATCTCCACCCCTTATATCCTTTGGCACAACTTCCAGAATTCCAAAAAGAAAAATATGATTAGGGTTGGTTTTAATATGCCTATATAACCCATTATTTTCATCCTGTTTTCTAATATCATAGAGGTGCTCGTATATCTTCTTTATCACCATCCTCTCAGTTTTACCTATGTAAAAATGGAAACAGGTCTGGCAAACAGCAATATACATCACCCCATTTGTGTTACAGTTACCCTTTGCCAACTTAATTTCAAAACTAGTCCCTTCAATGTGAACTACTGGGGATGTCATAATGTGCCTGCAATATTCACAGGCACCACATTTCATTGTACCTTTTGTATTTGTAAAAGGTTTAGAAATAGAATGTTCTAATACAAATGTCATATTATTGTTGGTCCTAAATGCAAATGTTGGTTCTGCTCCAAGAATTGTTTCCATCTCTTTATTTCCTTTAAACAGTAACCAGTTTTTCCTTAAAATTGATTTTATCTTGTTACTGTTCTCGCTATAAGTGATAACCATTGACTGGGTAAAATCACCTCTAGATTGAGTGTTATTTTCATTTTCATCATGTAATTTAGCACCCGACAGTGGTTTATATCTTACCCCCCCATTCACTTATAACCTGATGACAAATGGGTAGCACAAATTCATAAGGGTACTTCCTTTCTACAAAAAAACCTACCAGTTTACTCATTTCTAACTTAACTAATTCTAAATTTGAGATATCCTTGCAATACGGACCATTTGGCCCTTCACTATATTCCTCTTGATATACAATGGATGATTACTCATAAATTCTAAGTAATTATTGGAAAATGTAGGTTTTCTGTAAATCCTTGATTAAAAACATTTCTTTTCCACATTCTTTGACAATGTAACATCTAAATAATCAATCTTATTAACATTACAGTTACCTGTGAAATTAAAATATTCACAATTAAGTAATTGATAAAATGTTCATGTTGAACATTATTTTTCCACAAGATAAAATATCATACAAAAACCTTAGATAACTGATCCAGCAGTCCACAAAGGGAGTATTATGTATATAATGTTCCTCCCAACCCACCATAACCAGATTTGCAAATAAGGGTGTTCAGCTAGTACCCATAGCAACACCACATATTTGTCTTTAAAATTCCCCCTCGAAAAATAAGTTGTTTTTCAAAACAATTTCCATCAACGGCATCACAAAATTCATCATAGTGTTACATAACGAAGTCCTTTCCAGTAAAACTCTATGGAAATATTCCAACGCTATTTCGTGGGGAATAGACATGAAAAGATCTACAACATCAATAGTAGAAAAAGAAGTATCACAATCAAAATACTCATTTTTTATTTGACTTAAAAAGTCCCAGGAAAAATTGAGGGTATAATAAACAGTTCTTAAAGATTTTCTTACCACTCGGTCAATAAATACACCAAGTGAATATGTTGAACTATTTTAACTAGTAATTATTAATCTGTAAGGGGGATCAATTATGTTTTTGTGTGTTTTTGGAATTCCAAATACAATAGGTACTTTTGGATTATTGTTAATTAGGAATTCAAAAATCTCTTCACTTATGACTCCTTGAAATAAGGAATCTTCTAATGTTAACTGAATTTTCCTATGAGCGATGTTAACTTCATTCTTAGAAATGCTCTCATATTTACCTTCCACCTGTAACATGGTAAATATTTTAGCATTATAATTCTCAGTAGTCTCTACTACCATCCCTCACCCTTTGTCGGGTTTCATAAATCTCAACCCTTCATTTCTCCATAACTTTGTCAACAATTCATTCTCTTCTCTATTGAAATTATATTGTTTAATTTTGTTCTTACCTTGTATGTCATATATCTCCTAGGAACATTTTTTCTCAAACTGAGCTATCAGAGGATGAAGGGGGGATTGAAACAACTTTTCTTCTTTATAATATTCTTCCCTGACTCAACATTATTGTCCTTAAACATAAGTTTCAAATTTATTTTTCTTGTAAACATTTTTAATTTAGTAATAATATTAACAACATCATCCTTTTTTGTGGGTACAAATTTTAAACCTTTACTTAAAAGGGAAATAACTTTTTATCTACAGTAATACCTGCATAATTGTAAATATTAAAACCTTGGTAGGACAATAATATTCCCCCAAAGGAGCTAATAATCTCTGTAGATTCTTTTAATTCTTATTGTAGCTGTTTTTCCTCCTCTGGTATTGATTCCTGTATGATTAACTTCTACCCCCTGTTAGAGCTTCTAAAAAAACTTTATTAGTACCACTAAAATTGTTATGTTTGTTTTGCAGTCTTTCTAACCTCCTAATAGTTGGGTATTCACTGGCATAATTCATCTCTCTCTCACTGTTAAATTGATAACCACCTTGTCTTTCCTGTGTAGTGGGATTCCTAAAATCACTAACACTTTCTCTAGTGTTTTCCTTGTAGGATTTGGGGAGGGGGTAGGCAACCTTGTTTTTATACTCATTTTCATCCCTTATTAATTTCCTTTTTTGCACTCTATATTAACCTCAATGTCTTCTTCAATCTTATCAAATAAAGCATTGTATTTCAAAGTAACTTTGTCAAAGTAAGAAAAAAAAGCAAGTAACCGTTCTGCCAACTACAAACTGTTTATTGAATTGAGCGCTTTCATCAGGCATTCGCCCCAAGACTTCTTCAGAATAAAAACAGCTGTAACCAACTTCCATTTAAAATAGCAACCAGTCAAGTCACATGTATGAACAGTACTGTATATCTTATTGCATGGACTGCAATTCCCAGTCCTCAAAAGTCGTGAAACACTCTGTACATGCTTTTTAAATGCGTATATTTTCTCAAGTAGTTCGCAGATTTGTCAACCAGAATGTGATACTCACTTCCCTTTTAATGTACATTAGTAAAAATGTCATTTTCTTTCTGGAGCTGAGAAAGTTAGAACTGTTTCCAGCAAGAATGCGTTGAGAGTTCAAAACTGTTCCCCTTTACCTGGTTAGTGAGTTTAAAGTGAGAGTTGTTCTTCCAATCTCCACCCCTTATATCCATTGGCACAACTTCCAGAATTCCAACCCTAATCACACTTTTCTTTTTGAAATTCTGGAAGTTGTGCCAAAGGATATAAGGGGTGGAGATAAGAAGAACGACTGGGAAAGAGCAGAAATGAAATGGCAGATACGTTATAATTCTAATGTTGCACCAGGTTTAAATGACTTTATCTCTCTTAAGCCTGAATTAAAATATAGGGCACAGAAATAGTGATTTTAGGGTATATTAACTTCAGCACTAATGTGTACACATATAACAAAACCAGAGTGTTTTAAAGTATGTATTTTTAAAAAATGTTATTTGTATAATTTATTTAAATTTTATTATGATTGGTTGATGCCTTTTTAAATAGAGAATGTTCATTTAATTTCACAGTTCTGAAGAAGTCCAGATGGATGAAAGCGCTTGGCTGTGGATATTGTGTTACTGTGGAGTATACATTTTATTTTGTATATGCTGCTAATGCTGTGGAGTTTTTATCACATCGTGGAGTAAATTGTGTTTTCATCACTCGAGTGAATTCCTTGTTTTTCCAGCATACAAAGAGTGTTCTTGGTGTCAGTTTGTTTCTCTCTGTGCTGGTTTTCATTTCATGGTTTTGGATTTGGTGGCTGGAAATTCATTGGAGGTGCCGCACAAGGGAAGTGCCTTCCTTTTTTACTAAAGACACTAATATTAACGTTTCTTGCCATTTTCTTATGATGTAAGATTTACAATTATCAAATGTCTTTGAGGAAGACATTTCCAATGCTTCCTTTTCAAATGCTCAGGAAGCAAAATTAGCTGAGAATAACATTTTTCAGCTTATTGTAGCATTAACCGATAAAATCTCTAAACTACAAGAAGCAGTAACCAAACTACAAAATCTGATAATCTCGAGTAGTGATGCAACAGACGTGCATCATGAACATGTGGTTGGTGAAACATCTACTGCGGCATCAGTCAGGTGTTTTAAGAACACTACTAATAAAGGAATATCTTTGACAGCGGAATATATACCTTGTGGCCAAAGAAGAACAAAACAGACTACTACAGCTTCTAATAACCGTTTGAAAGTATGGTACAATGAAAATTTTGGGTTGTTCAATAAAATACAGGAAACTAGGGAAGAAACTATGGACTGCAGACTAAAGGAACTTGAACAAAAACTTTTGAGGGTACGTAACTTACAATGTGACAATGCATATCTAAAAGAATGTGTACTTAAACACAGAGTGCCTAGGGGCCTGCATGTTTATAAATTTCCAAATGGTTTGAAAAAGGGGTCAGAAAGAGTGTGACAAACTTCTTGATATGTTTGACTGTCATGGCATAGAATTGATGGAACTTATTATTACAGTGAACAACAACAGAGTGAAAGAACTGTTAACACAGATAGAAAATATTAATGATGTTATTTTGAATGATTTGCACTTTGACAAAGTTACTTTGAAATACAATGCTTTATTTGATAAGAATGAAAAAGATGTTGAGGCTAATATAGAATGCAAAAAAGGAAATTAATAAGGGATGAAAATGAGTATAAAAACAAGGTTGCCTACCCCCTCCCCAAATCCTATGAGGAAAACACTAGAGAAAGTGTTAGTGATTTTAGGAATCCCACTATGCAGGAAAGACAAGGTGGTTATCAATTTAACAGTGAGAGAAAGATGAATTATGCCAGTGAATACCCACCTATTAGGAGGTCAGAAAGATTGCAAAACAAGAGTAACAATTTTAGTGGTACTAATAAAGTTTTTTTAGAAGCTCCAACAGGGAGCAGAAGTTACCCATACAGGAATCAATACCAATGGAGGAAAAACAGCTACAATCAGAATTAGAAGAATCTACAGAGATTATTAGCTCCTTTGGGGGAATATTATTGTCCTACCAAGGTTTTAATATTTACAGTTATGCAGGTATTACTGTAGATAAAAAGTTATTTTCCCTTTTAAGTAAAGGTTTAAAATTTGTACCCACAAAAAGGATGATATTGTTAATATTATTACGGAAATAAAAATGTTTACGAGAAAAATAAATTTGAAACTTATGTTTAAGGACAATATTGTTGAGTCAGGGAAAAATATTATAAAGAAGAAAAGTTGTTTCAGTCCCACCCCCCCCCCCTTCATCCTCTGATAGCTCAGTTTGAGAAAAATTGTTCCCAGGAGATATATGACACACAAGGTAAAAACAAAATTAAACAATATAATTTGAATAGAGAAGAGAATGAATTGTTGACAAAGTTATGGAGAAATGAAGGGTTGAGATTTATGAAACCCAACAAAGGGGGAGGGATGGTAGTAGAGACTACTGAGGATTATAATGCTAAAATATTTACCATGTTACAGGAAGAAGGTAACTATGAGAGCATTTCTAAGAATGAAGTTAACATCACACATAAGAAAATTCAGTTAACATTAGAAGATTCCTTATTTCAAGGAGTCATAAGTGAAGAGGTTTTTAAATTCCTGATTAACAATAATCCAAAAGTACCTATTGTATTTGGAATTCCAAAAACACACAAAAACATAATTGATCCCCCTTACAGATTAATAATTGCTAGTTAAAATAGTTCAACATATTCACTTGGTGTATTTATTGACCGAGTGGTAAGAAAATCTTTAAGAACTGTTTATTATACCCTCAATGATTCCTGGGACTTTTTAAGTCAAATAAAAAATGAGTATTTTGATTGTGATAGTTCTTTTTATACTATTGATGTTGTAGATCTTTTCATGTCCATTCCCCACGAAATAGGGTTGGAATATTTCCATAGAGTTTTACTGGAAAGGACTTAATTAACACCATGATGAATTTTGTGATGCCGTTGATGGAAATTGTTTTGAAAAACAACTTCTTCTTTTTTCGAGGGGGAATTTTAAAGACCAAATATGTGGCGTTGCTATGGGTACTAGCTGTGCACCCTTATTTGCAAATCTGGTTATGGTGGGTTGGGAGGAACATTATATACATAACACTCCCTTTGTGGACTGCTGGATCAGTTATCTAAGGTTTTTGGATGATATTTTATCTTGTGGAAAAATAATGTTCAATATGAAAATGTTATCAATTACTTAAACAATTGCTGTGAATATTTTAAATTCTCAGGTAACTGTAATGTTGATAAGATTGATTATTTAGATGTTGCATTGTCAAAGAATGTGGAAAAGAAATGTTTTGAATCAAGGATTTACAGAAAACCTACATTTTCCAACAATTACTTAGAATTTATGAGTAATCATCCATTGTATATCAAGAGGAATATAGTGAAGGGCCAAATGGTCCGTATTGCAAGGATATGCTCAAATTTAGAATTAGTGAAGTTAGAAATGAGTAAACTGGTAAGGTTTTTTTGTAGAAAGGAAGTACCCTTATGAATTTGTGCTACCCATTTGTCATCAGGTTATAAGTGAATGGGGGGGTAAGATATAAACCACTGTTGGGTGCTAAATTACATGATGAAAATGAAAATAACACTCAATCTAGAGGTGATTTTACCCAGTCAATTGTTATCACTTATAGCAAGAACAGTAACAAGATAAAATCAATTTTAAGGAAAAACTGGTTACTGTTTAAAGGAAATAAAGAGATGGAAACAATTCTTGGAGCAGAACCAACATTTGCATTTAGGACCAACAATAATATGACATTTGTATTAGAACATTCTATTTCTAAATCTTTTACAAATACAAAAGGTACAATGAAATGTGGTGCCTGTGAATATTGCAGGCACATTATGACATCCCCAGTAGTTCACATTGAAGGAACTAGTTTTGAAATTAAGTTGGCAAAGGGTAACTGTAACACAAATGGGGTGGTGTATATTGCTGTTTGCCAGACCTGTTTCCATTTTTACATAGGTAAAACTGAGAGGATGGTGATAAAGGAGATATACGAGCACCTCTATGATATTAGAAAACAGGATGAAAATAATGGGTTATATAGGCATATTAAAGCCAACCCTAATCACACTTTTCTTTTTGGAATTCTGGAAGTTGTGCCAAAGGATATAAGGGGTGGAGATTGGAAGAATGACTTGGACAGAGCTGAAATGAAATGGCAGCTACGTTATTATTCTAATGTTGCACCAGGTTTAAATTACTTTCTCTCTCTTAAGCCCGATTTAAAATATAGGGCACAAAAATTGTGATTTTAGGGGTATATTAACTTCATCGCTAATGTGTACACATATAACAAAATCAGATTGTTTTAAAGTATGTATTTTTAAAAAAATGTTATTTGCATAAATTATTTAAATTTTATTGTGATTGGTTGATGCCTTTTTAAATAGAGGATGTTCATTTATTTTCCCAGTTTTGAAGAAGTCCGGATGGATGAAAGCGCTTGACTGTGGATATTGTGTTACTGTGGAGTATACATTTTATTTTGTATATGCTGCTAATGCTGTGGAGTTTTTATCACATCGTGGAATAAATTGTATGGATAAAAAATAGTCTATGGAACTTTTCACCTACCCACTTAACAAACAAATAATTAGAATGCAAAATATAAAAGTAAAGATAAGAATAAAGGGCAGTATTCATAGTCATGTTTCCAGTTGTGCATAGCCATAATTCATGAATAGTGGCAGTATGTCAATATGCAAATGTAGTCAGCAGATGTCATTCATACTGACTACATAATTGCGTAAGCATATTGATAAACACAGCTACTTAAGGCAGAAGTGTATCTACCTGAGATATGCTTTATGTGAAGTGAAGCAGGGAGAGGAATTACAAGTATAAGACACTGTGCACCTTTGCATATCACTGCAGTTCATAGACATAAATGTAAAAGGGCCTCAGTTATATACAAAATGCATAAAAGACCCTGAACATACTTGAGTACGTCTAACAACAGCATATTAGTTTGGAATTAGTTGAGTTAAGTAGCAAATTAACAAGGATACTGCAGTTTTTTAAGGAAGAAAAAATATTAGAAATATTTCAAGCTGTTGAACACGAGCTAAGATTTTTGAGTTCACTTCATGAAATATTTGTTTCATTCCTGTGATATGCATATTGCTCTACTGCAAGATATTATTTGTAACTAGGAATTCAGCAGCATAAATTATTAGTAATCACTGAGACAATCATTTACTTTGCTGTCTGTTAGTGATTGTGCATAAATGGTAGAAAAGTAGTGATTAAAGTACTGAAAGGGTAAGGATACTTTGTTTCTGTGTTTCACTGACAATATTACATGATTACAAGAATGTGATGGGGCATATGAAAGAACGGGTATGTATTTTCAATGTATTTATGCTTGCAAAAACATTAATTTAGCACAAATTCACTTGGCCGGACTCTATATGCGAATATAATTTTTGGGTTTGTGTCATAAAACTTTTTTTTTCTAAGGATGGCTGGTATTTGACTGATGATTATGTGAAATGTCATATTTTATGTTTAGTGATGGCACAGAACAAGGGGTTAAGGTAGAGAAAGGATAACATAAGACATTTTTACAAGGTCAGCAAGCATCTACATGGATTGCAAAGTAGATAAAATAACAGCAGCAATGCTTTTTACAACAGATGTGTGGATGGTGTGAAAACTTAACTACGAATCACAAGTACATGAAAGAACAACTCATTAGCATACACCACGTTACATAATGTCTCATTTGCATCTCATTATAGTTAATATGCTTACACTTATTCGAGGCCATCCCATGTTAACATAAATGGCCTCTATGAATTGTGTATTAGATATGCTGATTTGTAAACAATGCAAATAACTGAAATTCATTAGCACAATGCCTATGAATATAGATCAAAATGCACACAGCAGCATAAAGAAGTTCTTGAAGTAAATGCCTCACAAATTAATCAGGAAAGTAAAGCCAGCAAATGGGATGGAGTACTTTATAACCAAAGAAGCCCGGCTTGGCTTCTTGTAATTATATATAGAAGCTTGCCTTGGTCTTTAGTTAGCATCCAAATTTAGATTATAATTACTTCAAAAATAACTGATAACATTTTACCTAAATTGAATTTTATGGAACATTTCTAGTAGGGAGATGAATTACTTCATTACCTCACATACTTTAGAAAACACACATATTGCTTGTAAGTGATTGAAAGCATCTTTTTGACTTTTAGACATCTCAGGAGTGAAGCGGCTATTCTTTGATTTGCCTCAAGATTACTGTGTATATGCTATTTAAGTTAAGTTTTATTCTGATATCATTAAGGGAGTTGTCCTTAAGCTGAAAGAAATCCCATACAGTGAAGGTTTTAATATGAGGGAATTGATATAGGTTTAGCATTTTTTACCCAATTTTAGACTTGGGTTCAGGTGAATGGGCTGCAAGAGAATGAGTACATGTGACAGACATGAGGTGAAGAGATTTTGAAATATATTAATCTTATGCTTAATTTGGTTGTGTAATTTAATGTCTTTTAATAAAGATTTATTTATGAAGGGTAATGCTTTGGGGTTTATTATACAACTTTTCACATGAGCCTGCCAGAGACCGATCCATTGAGGAAAGCGAGTTATTTCTTTTGAATTATGGTCTGCAATTAGTATGATTCTACTGGCACAGATTATGTCATAATACAATTTGAAATCAGGTACAGCTAGATACCAATCCTCTATTACATTTCCACAATATTGGAGAAACAAAAACCCTGACCTGACCTGACAGACTCTCATCTCTCCCAAGCAATTAATCACACAAACACTTTTGCCCCTTTTAAGAAACTATTATATACCCAGTTAATGATTAATAATAATGCTTACTATACTCCAGAACCTTTAAACTCTTTTTTTTCCTAACACTTCACCCTTCTGCCCTTTTTGCCCCACAGCTAAAGCTGACCTCCTACACATTCTATGGTACTGTAAATATGTGCAGAATCTATGGAATTCCCTAAGGATCAAACTTTAAAAAATGGGCTATGGCAAATCCCTATCTCCTGGGAATTTGCTATACTTCATATATGCCATGAGGACATAACCTCTACTGATCTCAGGATACAGATTGCTCTCTTCATGTTAATCAAGCTCTATATTACACAGAACTGGTTAGAGCGATCTAAAGTAGAGTGGGGCAAGTTTAAGAACATGGCATCTAACTATGTTTTATCTCATAAACTAACCACTAACAATGTGAATAAGCACCTGAAATACCTCAGGTTCTGGAGTATTACCCTTGACTGCATCTTAACATAGCAAACAGTGTTTTTCTATGTTCATTGTCCTTTTGTAGTATTGCCACCAGTCTCCTCCTCATCAGAGTCTTACTCCGCTGTGTTCACTAATGGTTACATGTATATAAGATGCATACAAAGGTGAGCATTATCACATCCTGTTAAATGTAATTAGAATCCTGTAATCCTCTAATTATATTGTAGCACTATTTGTTAATAGTTGTATATAGAAGTTGTTTTTTTTGTGTGTATTTTTATTTTTTTTCTTTCTCTGTTGGTTTTTCCTGTATTCTATAACACTGTATAGTCATCTGATACAGTCTGACTATGTGCAAAAAATGCTACATTGCACATTAACAGTGTAATATTGTCATATTTCTCATATGTCTGTTCATCTCTTTCAGTTGTCCATCTATGTCGCTCTTCATATTGAGAAAATTAACTTTAAAGATACTTGTCTGTTACTAGAATGAACAGTTGCTTCATCTAACTTTGTAAATGGTTTACTTTCAATGTATTATCATCTGTTACCGTGTATTGTATTTTACAGTCTGTTTAATGTAACAAAAAATAAAAACAAAGATTTGAAAAAAAGAAAGAAAACACATATTGCTTGTTTCAGAAATTGTCTTTCCTCTTTTATTTGCCTGTGTATAGTTATCTTCTACAGCACAATTTCTCTAAATCATACAATAACAGGAGAATAGCATTACTACCATCACAATTAATTTAAATGGTACTTGCCTCCTTCAGAAGAATAGTAGCAAAAAATCATAGTCAACTTCACAACAAAAGCAAAGATGTACAAATGTTTTTTTTAGGACATTGTTTGCTAATATATTTATTCATTTATAGAAATGGATTTAAACCAATTTCTATTTTCTACTTGCTGAGCATGGATTTTTCTTTTATCACAAAATAATAATTTTATTTTGTGATTATTACATTTGGTGTGTGTAAGAAGACTGAATAAATGCAAACCACTCACTTTTCTAATGCTTTTGTGTTACATTGCATGGAAATGAAGTTAAATGAATGGAATGAGGCAATAGCTTGATACATTGTACACATAAAGAGGGATCATCACAATTATTGTCCTTTTAAATGTAGATTCAAGATAAATACAGTTAATGATTAGGTCATGAGTGTAATACATATTTCCTTAATAATTAAACACACACACACACACACACACACACACACACACACACACACACACACACACACACACACACACACACACACACACACACATACACACACACACACACACACACACACACACACACACACACACACATGCACACACATATATATTTATACACACACACACACACACATATATATTTATACACACACACACACACACACATATATATTTATACACACACACACACACACACACACACACACACACACACACACGCACACACACACATATATATTTATACACACACACACACACACACACACACACACACATATGCCACAGAAGGCATCCCAGGACCTTGTTTTAACAAACCTTTTGGACATCCACAAAACAAACAGCATCAGAACTATTCAATTACTAGACCTAAATTTTGCTTGTGATATAAATAGGACATGTCGGAGAGACAGATATGCTTTCCAGAGACTTCCCATCCTTCCTATCACTATCTCTATCCCTATTTAAGCACAACTTGTACCAATGGATGAGTAATCAGAAATTCACCCCTTGTCTCGTGCCTATGTCTATAATGGACAGAGACAGTCAGTAATTACCATCTCTGCAGTTTTCAGGTATAATAGCCTTCAGAATGCAGAAATAACTTTTATTCAGAAATTATATATTTTCTTTAATTTTTGTTATGATGATTTTCTCATAACTCAGAAGTTATTAAATACAATATTGACTTATGAGATTGCAGTTTCACATCCAAACAGAATAAAATGCTTAATATGGGTGAATTTAAAATAGACCCTCATATGTCAGTTTCCAAACGATAGCAAAATAGTAACAAGGGAGATAATGATGACCCTAACCAGGAAAAGCCAAAAGAAGAAGAAGAAGAAGAAGATTACGCCATGACTAGAAGAAAGTAAATCTGGGTGAAATGTACTATTATACAATAACTGGCCATTAACATTCCAAAAGGAGCACACTGATTGCTCATCCCAACCAGCATGCCCACTGTAAACCAAGAATATACCAACAATAAAAGTCCAGCTGCTAAAGTATCATTGAATGGCCAGACTTTTTTTTTCTGTTATTATGTGGCAGACATGCATTAATCTGAATGAAAGAAACTTTGAAACCTGAAATGTCTGTCATTATTTAGTGACTGCTCCTCATAAAATTTGTTTGTTTTTTTTTGACAAATCACTGAGGAACAAAGTCACTAAATTATGACAGGCATTTCAGTTTCAGACTTTCTTGCCTTCAGACAATGTACACATATTCACATTTTTTTTAAATAAAAGATTGAGAGGTATGAATAAGAACACAGAAAATACAAGAAAAAATCTGGTATGTTCTACAAACTAAAACATACCAGACTTTCCTTTTATTTTCCTATCCCTCTCATACCTCTAAACTGTTGGGAGGTTACACTTTTATTTTCCTTTCAAAAAAAGAAATAGGAATGGAGATCATCCTTGTCGCCTCATGGTAAGATGTTGTCTTTGTTCAATTCTCAGCTAGAGCGTCTTCTGTGTGGAGACATGCGTGAATGGGTGTACCTTTGTTGAAGGTTGTGCGTCAGAGCTGGCTACTCAGCACGTAAAAATCTACTGCCAATCATTAGTGGACCGGAGTACCGCTGTGGCGACCCCTAACAGGGAAAAGCCGAAAGACACAACAACAACATCACCCTTTCTCCATTGTTTGCTTACTAAACCAGTGATGTACTACATACGCCTGGGAACACAAATACCATATGCATGTGCAGTACATCAACAGCGAGCACAATCAGGGAACAATGTGGAATAACACCACAGAGCCATTATACAAAGACAGTATTTAAGAAAAATAAGTAATTTTTTCTTAAATAATTTCATTGTATAATAGCAATACCTGACTCCTGCATGTGGTATATTGAAGATTTACCCATGGTTGACTTTGTTTAATCACTCGGGCTTCATTCTCATGACAAAACCAGACCAGCTATGGGTAAATCTTCAATATACCACACCCATGTAATCAGTTATTACTATTATACAATGATAATATTTAATAAAATAATGACTTACGTTTCTTAAATACTGTCTTTGTATAATGGTGCCATGGTGTTTTCTTCTTGTTTCCTGATTGCGCTCTTTGATGATTTACTATGCATGTGTATGGGACTTGTATGATACAACATTTCAGGACTGTGGGCTTCAATATAATGATAAAAAACATCTCTCTCTCTCTGTATATATATATATATATATATATATATATATATATATATACATATGAATATATATATATATATATATATATATATATATATATATATATATATATATATATATATATATATATACATGTGAATAGTTTTTCTGTTCTATAAACTGTATAGTTTTTATATAACCTGTATAGCTTTTCATATCTCTGCTGAAAGTGTTTTGTCCCACCCACCCTTCCTATCTCTGGTTTGTTGTTTAAATTTGGTGGCTTTTGCAGTTGCCCACCCCACTGTAGATTTGATCTGGGGCACTCCCCCCAGTCCCATCTTTTTACCACATTCTACATGATACACTCCTTCTGCACTTGTTTTTAGTAATTTTTAATTTAATTGCATTTTTTTAAACTGTGTTTGGTCTAATATTGCTACATACTCAAGTGTGCTAGCTTGCATTGCATTTGAATTGTTTTTAAATGCTGTTTTAGCTACTTTTCTGTAAAAAAAAAAAAAAAAAACTGTAAGCCTCTTTCCTACCTTTCCTGTAACTAGTGTAGTCCAGATACAGATTTGCTGTATCCAGGACTGTATGTAAGCTTCTGAACCCCACCCCCCCCAAGCCTTTCTGTGTTGGAGGGAAGCCTTCTAGCTTGTCAGTGGGAGTGGTAAGCTCTAGGTAATTTGTCTACCACATAAGGGGTAGTTCTGGCCCAGAAATTGTAGTTATTGGCCATCTGGGCACTCTTTTCCATCTCTCTCAACTTTCTGATTTGAAAGCCCGCATTTGCACTTGTTCTTTCCTGTAACTAGTCTAGTGCAGATACAGATTCTTAGTTTTAGCACTTGAATTTCCTTATTTGTGCTCAGCACTTGTTCAGAACTTGTTGTAAACACTAAATAAGGTACTAATTACTAAAGCACTCAACCTTCCTCATTACCTAGACGAAAACAGTTTTTGCTCTTACTTTCCTTACTTGCTTAGAGAAAAACAGCTCTTGTACTCACTTTCCTCACTTATCTAAAGGAAAATAGTTTTTATTCAGGCATGTCCAAGGGTCAGCTCCCAGTGTTCTCTCCTGTCTATCTGATGAATCTGGGCATCTTGGGGCAATGTAGAAATGTGTATCCAAAACAAAGTTCCCCTGCACGTAGGTAGTTGCACGGCAAAAATCCAAACTAAGCCAAAGAAACCAAAGCCAGCAACAAGTGAGCCATGTGAAAATTAGTAGTTTATTTAAAAACTACTAAGACTACATTCCATGCTTATACAAAACAGACCGGTTTCGGCCAATATAAATCCTGGCCTTCTTCAGTGTATTACAACAAGCATAATGAAAGTCAAGTCTTATATAATAAGTGAATACAAATCATTGGTTGACAATTACATATTTAATTAGTAAACTCATGAATATTTATGTATGAATAGACCATATAGACCTTAACAAATATATAACTTAAATAATATTTTTTGGAGTTCAATCATAAATATTCATTAAGTCCTAGATTAAATAAAGCCCCAAGTTTAGTGATCCATTTTTTCTCCCTGGCATCAAGTTTTTTGTGCCAGCCAAATTTGTGAGTTCGATCACCAATAAGTTTATCTATGATGGTAAAGTGGAATTGAGCTGTTGGATGTGTAAGTGTGTGTTTATATAAAGCATTGGTGGTTCTTTTGCATTTAATATCACTTAGGTGTTCAGACATACGTAATCTGAATGGTCTTGAAGTCTGACCTATATAAAATGAATGGCAACTACAACAAGCCATATAAATAGCCCAGTCTGTATTACAATTAGCAAAAAATCGAATATCAAAAACAGTACTGCTGTTTCTGCTAGTGAATTCCTTAGACTTCAAAATATGTTTACAATTAACACAGTGTCCACAGGGAAAACATCCAATCAATCTGTCGCCCAAAATAGTGGTTTGATATAACATAGGTAGACTGGACTCAGAATGATGTTTATAATGGTTGAAATATCCAGCTAGATTTTTTCCTTTACGGAAAGAAAAAGAACATGTGTTAGGAATAAATGGTTGAATCTTACTGTCAGCTTTGAGTATGTTCCAATTATCTTTGATAATATTCATAAATTTGTTAGTATTCCTGCCAAACGTGGTAGTAAACCGTAGTATATTAGATGATGAAGATTTATTTTTATATGTCAATAAGTTTTCTCTATCCAAACCCCAGGCATGATTCTGGGCCATAGTGACATATCCTGAGCTGTAACCTCTATTCATAAATCTGTGGTGTAAATCATGAGCATGATGTTTAAAACTAACATCATCTGAACAGTTACGTCTTATTCTAAGAAATTGTGATTTTGGAATGTTTTTGGCTATATGTTTTGGATGAAAGCTGGAGGCATGGAGTAAAGTATTATATTGGGGGAACTTCCTATAAACTTCAGTTTTGAGGGTATCATCCTCATTCTTGGTGACCAGAACATCCAGAAACGTAATGGATTTCTGGTCATAAGTGATGGTAAACTGAATTCCTCATTTGTTGTCATTTAGATACTCCATAAATTCTTGGAGATATCCAATATCTGATCTCCATACCATCCAGCAGTCATCCAAATATCTCCGCCAAATATCAATGTCAGGCAGAAACAAATTATGAGTATCATCATAAATCATGATTTCCTCAATGTAAGCCATGAAAGGATCAGCATATATAGGGGCAAAGGAGGCCCCCATTGCTGTACCTTTAGTTTGTAAATAACATTCCTGATCATAGAAAAAGATGTTTTTAGTTAGTACATGCTCAGTCAGATTTATGAGAAAAGTATTGAAACCAGGTTGATACAGGTTAGATTTATAAAGCCAATACTCAATGGCATCAAGACCAGCCCAATATGGGATGTTAGTATATAATGAGCTTACATCTAATGTGCATAGCCACCAATCCTGTTCTAATTGCATATCATTAGCTATGCTCAGAAATTGTGTGGTATCCTGTATCCTAGATCTAACCCAAGGTAAAAGTGGTTTTAAATACCTGGTCAGAAATTCTGAGAGCGGCTCAGTAAGTGATCCTATGCCCGACACAATTGGCCTACCTGGTGGATGTAAAAAATCTTTGTGTATCTTCGGCAGGAAATAGATAAATTGTCTGGCAGGGTCAGTGATGGTTAGGTGTCTTAATGTTTTGGCAGTAATAATCCCATTATCAACCGCAGAATGTAGAAAATCTTTAATTTGTTGACTAAATACTGGTGTGGGATCAAGAGGCATTTTATTATAGTATCGGGCATCACCCAATTGTCGGTGAGCCTCAATATCATAATAACTCCAATCCATAACCACCACCGCCCCACCTTTGTCAGCATGAAGAATTACCAATTCCTTATTTCTAACTAGTTCATCTAAGCTAGATATGTCACTCTCAGTCATATTGTTAGGCATTGGTTGTGAAGAATTATGCTGAAAATGTAAGTCACTAAGTACATTGCGTAAAAAAAGACCAACAGAGGGATGCATAGGAGGTGTAAATGATGAAACATGATACTTGAAAACATCCATATGTTGCTGTACCTCATCCCCCTTATCCTGGAAAAATAATTTAAGGTTAATAAGTCTGCAAAAAGAAAATAAATCTTGTGCAAAATTATCCTCAGGAACGAAAAAACCAGGAATAAAAGATAGTCCTTTATTCAATAAAGATATTTGTGCAGATGTTAATACAGTATTGGAGATGTTACAAACATTATTTACTTGTTCGTTAGTACTTCCATCAAATTTTGAAGACTTGTAACCTTTTTTGTGTTTCCTGCCACCTCTCCTCCCCCTGTTTGGCCTAAAGGGAGTATATGATTACTACGTTTGGGCGTGGGGGACCCCATGATATGCTGTGTGTCTGTGTCAGTCCCTGATGAGGTGTCATAATCAGTAGAGTCTATAGTATTATCACGTCCTTTCAAAATGGAACGTGGATGTTTCCTTTTGGAACTCAACGAATTGGTGTTATGTGCATTTTGAAATCTAACATGTCTAATATGTTTAAATGGTTGCCCTTTCTGATAATCAGACAAATCACATGAGAATTTTTTAAGTTTCCTTTCCTTAAGGCTAGTGTCAAAATTCAACAGATCAGAGCTAAGTTTAGATAATAATGGGGGAAAGAAACTATCCTGCTGGTACTGGTTACAATCCTCAATTAGTTGTAACACCTTAGAATTTTCTTTCTCAATAATCCTAGTATAATACTTGGACAGAGAAAGGACAAACTTCATAGAGCATTCTTGTTGAATGGATAACCATTCTGTAGTAAGAGTTTCATCGGGATCTGCCACCAATGGCTGAATTTTAACCCTCAGACCCCTAGGACAAATGTCCTTAGCCAAATAAGCTTTCAGTAATTTAAGGTGCCAAACACAAGATCTAAGTGATCTCATATTTTTATTAAGATCGTCAAATGATTTTTGACATAACTGTTTTGGCTTCAAAGAGTTGGAGTTCAAAGAGCCCTCAGAGCTCAAACCAATGCCAAAAAGTGCCAGATCATCTTTGTCGGAAGATAAATCCAAAAATATTTTATTTAAATCCATCATAAATATGATCAATTATATAGTACACAATTATTGTGATGGAAAGCAACCACGCCCTGTGTCAAGACCAACAATTAATAGTCTTGAGACAATAATGGCCAGAGCTTAGTTTGTGCAAAAACATGCACCCTAAAGCCACGTCAAGCACAGGACTATAATGGTATGATGATGGCATAATCGGACAAAGAATTAGAAATCCAAAATAGTATACACCCTGTATATCTAAAATAGATCCTAAGTAAGGCACCTCAAATTTAAAGGTTAATACCTGACTTTATGATATAAATGTCCAAAGAGCAAAAACCAGAAACAGTGGTGGTCAGATCCCAGATGATGTCCAGCACCAAGTATTAAATAAGATTATTTGTAACTTAATATAACTATCAACATGATATATTTCTGATATGGGTAGTTGTATTAAAAAATATATGTGGTCCTAATAAAGGTCCAGTAACTAGTATCAAAAAACATCTAAATGATGCCCAAATAGCATAATATGCATGTGAGAACTTGTTAATGTGAGCTAATAGTATTCAATCAATAAACTAACCACTGATTTCAAATTAGAATGCAATGTTGAAACTAAACACTGGAAATAACACTTTAGAACTGAATCCTGTAAACCATGTATATGATTGCCTATACTGCACAAAATATAAGCTAAAACATTAATCCCAAATGTGCACAATCATAATTATTAAATAGTGGCATAATAGGTAATGGAATACTATAGAATGACAATGACGACCCACTAGTTACACCCTTAAGAGATGTGAAATTTGAAGCATACACCAAGTTCAGTATGGTTTAACACTGAAAACAGTGATAAAATCCAAACATATCAGAAAAAAATATTGGTGTGACATAGACCAAATATACTACAATTATTGCAAACTAATGTCCAACGACCAAATAATTCACTCCGTTCTTGCAGAAAAATAATATAAAGTTCACAATAGCCCTGGAAAGTCTGTCTATATTCAATTAGTACTCTTCGTAGCTTTCCCTCCGCTCGTCAATGAATTCAAAAAGCAATAACCAGTTCGCAAACAGAAAAAATGGCGACACGTGGAAAAACACAGTTCCATTTATAGGATACCTGTTAAATGTCCCCTATACGATAGAACATAAATTTGACAGTCTGTCATGATCTAAAAAGACCATCTGAAATTCTCTAAGTTGTTTGGCTGAGATACAACTTCAGCAAATCATAAGTACTGCTCCTGATATAAAAGTATGATGTTTAAATGGTATATGTTAAGGGCAAAAGCTTGTTAGTAGTTGTCCAACAAAAACTCACATATAGTCCAAAGCGACGTGTTCGCTAATAACCATACGCCTTGAGCATATATGGACCAGCTTGTAATGTCCAGTACATAAGTGACTTTGCAGTTGACAGCAAGAGAATTGTTGTAATTGTCCCACCAAATCACACACACTGTCCAAAAAAGCGTACACGGCGATAACAGCTCACCCAAAAAGATATTCTCACCAGCCCGTTAGATCCAACAGCACATATGTTTGCGACATACGCTCAATTCCGTTATGGCAAACA
Organism: Protopterus annectens; assembly: GCF_019279795.1. Lineage (NCBI taxonomy): Eukaryota > Metazoa > Chordata > Ceratodontiformes > Protopteridae > Protopterus > Protopterus annectens. Next base: position 1,373,100,665 of record NC_056729.1, read on the forward strand.
TTTACATTGAACAACAGATAGTACACCAAAACGAACTCAGTACCTGGTCATGACACATTGGAAACATGTGAGATAAGAATAGGTCCTCCGAAACTTGGCAAAAAAGTATAAAACGTATATGTCAACCATGTAGAAAACGGCAAACACGCCAACACAGCACACCATGAGGCCCCCAGCAGGAAATAGATCAACGTGTATCCAAAACAAAGTTCCCCTGCACGTAGGTAGTTGCACGGCAAAAATCCAAACTAAGCCAAAGAAACCAAAGCCAGCAACAAGTGAGCCATGTGAAAATTAGTAGTTTATTTAAAAACTACTAAGACTACATTCCATGCTTATACAAAACAGACCGGTTTCGGCCAATATAAATCCTGGCCTTCTTCAGTGTATTACAACAAGCATAATGAAAGTCAAGTCTTATATAATAAGTGAATACAAATCATTGGCTGACAATTACATATTTAATTAGTAAACTCATGAATATTTATGTATGAATAGACCATATAGACCTTAACAAATATATAACTTAAATAATATTTTTTGGAGTTCAGTCATAAATATTCATTAACATACTCAAAGCTGACAGTAAGATTCAACCATTTATTCCTAACACATGTTCTTTTTCTTTCTGTAAAGGAAAAAATCTAGCTGGATATTTCAACCATTATAAACGTCATTCTGAGTCCAGTCTACCTATGTTATATCAAACCACTATTTTGGGCGACAGATTGATTGGATGTTTTCCCTGTGGACACTGTGTTAATTGTAAACATATTTTGAAGTCTAAGGAATTCACTAGTAGAAACAGCAGTACTGTTTTTGATATTCGATTTTTTGCTAATTGTAATACAGACTGGGCTATTTATATGGCTTGTTGTAGTTGCCATGCATTTTATATAGGTCAGACTTCAAGACCATTCAGATTACGTATGTCTGAACACCTAAGTGATATTAAATGCAAAAGAACCACCAATGCTTTATATAAACACACACTTACACATCCAACAGCTCAATTCCACTTTACCATCATAGATAAACTTATTGGTGATCGAACTCACAAATTTGGCTGGCACAAAAAACTTGATGCCAGGGAGAAAAAATGGATCACTAAACTTGGGGCTTTATTTAATCCAGGACTTAATGAATATTTATGATTGAACTCCAAAAATATTATTTAAGTTATATATTTGTTAAGGTCTATATGGTCTATTCATACATAAATATTCATGAGTTTACTAATTAAATATGTAATTGTCAACCAATGATTTGTATTCACTTATTATATAAGACTTGACTTTCATTATGCTTGTTGTAATACACTGAAGAAGGCCAGGATTTATATTGGCCGAAACCGGTCTGTTTTGTATAAGCATGGAATGTAGTCTTAGTAGTTTTTAAATAAACTACTAATTTTCACATGGCTCACTTGTTGCTGGCTTTGGTTTCTTTGGCAATGTAGAAATTGCCTCATGTTCACAGACAACCCTCTTCTCCTACCACCGAGCACTACAACCTGTGAATGATGCACTTATCTAGTCAAACTAGAGATAAAACTCTCTCCAACCAAGACTGAACTTGACATTCAAGAAGAGAAGGTAAACACTTGCACCACACCACACTTATAACATTGTCTAACTAAATCTACACCACCAAAATCCTTACACAGAAACACAAAAACATTTGTGGAAGCTCTCAGTAATAATCTGCCCAAGCAACAGAGACCTCCATAGCAGAAATGCAAGCAACTTTCACCTCCCAACACAACCCAAATGACACATAGCCTACAGACTCAGTGTGCTACTCAACCACAGCCAATAAGGCAAAACAACATATCCAACACAGTAGTCATAGGTGACTCTACAGTCAGTCACACTGATGTCCAACTCACCAGGTTAAACAAGGAGAAGGTTACTGTCAGCTGCCTGTCGGGTGCCAGGATCTGTCACATAACCAACGCACTCAGGTCACTCCACAACAAGTACAACTATGACTCTGTCATTGTCCATGTTGGTGTGAATGACCTGAGAAAGACCTCCCTGGACTACATGAAAAGAGACATGGAAGAGTTATCTGATCTTGTAGTCCAGGCAGGTATGACCCTAGCCCTGATAGTAGCATTCTGCCATCGCCCAGAATGATACTGCAGTACAAGGACAAAATGACTGACTTCAAGAATTGGGTAAGCTTCTGGTATCATTCTAAGGGGATCCAGTATCTGTCTGCTTGGGATGACATGGTCGACAGACCACGAAGCTTTGCTACAGATGAGATGGCCTGCACCTGTCACCCCTGGGATTCCGGATACTGGCTAAGGCTCTTGCCGCCCCTATACTGCCTTTTTTAGGCAAGGTTCAAAGGACAAATTCTCCACCATGACAGGAACAGGCAAGCAAAAACTGAGGGCAATGCTACTCAATGCTAGAAGTCTAAATCTCAAAATGCACTCACTCGAGGCACTCCTTCAAATGGACAACATTGATAGCTGTGCAGTGACTGAGACCTGGTTCAAGGCTCAAGAGAGCACCCCTGCACTACCAGACTATAACTCATACCACACTTTTAGGCCATGTAACCTGGACCGGAACACCAAAGGCAGAGGTGTGTCCATATTCATTAAGGATATCCACACCTCCAGGCTAGTTGCTCAGCATAATGCATCCAAGGTTATCCAAGTGCAACTAACTCTGGGCAAAACTGCAATCCAAATTGTAGCTTGCTACAGATCACCCACCATGCCTCAGGATTCCCACTCCTCTTTTCTTGATGTACTGGAAAATATTAGGGTTCAACCAAACACCCTAATAATGGACGATTTCAACTACCCAACCATTAACTGAGAAAAATACTCATGTACCAACTCCTTCACTCACCGCTTTCTGGAATTCATAAACTCCAATGCCCTGGATCAACTTATCCACACTCCCACCAGGGGCAACAATATCCTAGACTTAGTCATTACCAACATGAGTGACCGGTGTTCCACACCTGAAGTCAACTCCTCATTGGTCCGATCCAAACATAAGCTAATCACCCTTGATATCCACATCCCGCACCCACCCTCCATTAAGGAAATAATGGTAAAAAATTTCTCCATAGCCAACTTCATGCTTCTTAAGACAGAAGTGGTGAACTTCATGACACCCATACAGATGGACGATACAGTTGCGACTGCTGAATCCTACACAAATGCACTCTATAAGCACTTACATGAGTGCATGGATCATGCTATCCCAAACAGAACCAAGATGCTATCCTCCAAAAAAGGAAGCCAATCTGGTGGTCCCCTGCCATAAACAATCTGTACAACAGAAAGAAGAAATTGTTGCAAAAGAGAGTAAAATCTCATGAGTGGAGGAGCTCCCTGGTCAGTCTCATTAAGAAGCTGAGATCCCTTATAAGATCCTCCAAAGGTAGCTACAAAAACAAAATCGCCAATCATTCTAAAGACAACCACAAAGCATTCTATAGCTATGTCAAGAATCCCAATGGCAACACCCAGATCTGCTCTGAGCTACAGCACAACAGCATGAAAATTACAGAACCAACTGATATTGCCAACATCCTGGCAGATAGGTTCAATACTAACTTTACCCCCCCCCTCACCCCCTAAAGGGCCCATATCTATACAGGAAGAATGCAGAGTCCCTGTAATCACAACTACGCAGGTAAAAGCTGCACTCTCTAAAGCCAAAAACACAGCATCCATGGGACCGGACAACATCCCAGGCTGAATTTTACATGAACTTCAGAACGAACTGGCTCCCCACCTAAACACCATGTTGAGTGATAGCCTCACTTCAGGCTTTGTGTCCACTGAATGGCATACAGCAACAGTTATCCCACTCTACAAAGGGGGAGCCACCACTGATCCCGGGAACTATCACCCTATTAGCCTGATGAGCCTGGTCTGCAAGGCCATGGAACATATCATCATGGAACTCATAAACAAAGACATTGGTAACCTCCAAACTCTGGATCCCACCCAGTTTAGGTTTGTGAAAGGCAGATCATGCCTCCTGAACCAGATCAATTTCTTTGAGGCAGTCACCAAAGCCGTAGATAAGGGTA